>NC_064436.1:6770000-7080952 GCF_023343835.1 Lagopus muta | reverse complement strand
TGAGGACTGACTGCAGTGCCCTGAGTAGGCACTGTGGAAATGGGAGCTAAGCTTCCCAATTTTATACATGATAAAGACTTGCTGCAAACCCCCTCTGACTCCAATTCTATTCATGAAGAGTAGAGAAGCTGCATTTTTTTCTTCCTCTATGTGGTCAGGAACACTAAGTCTTCATAATCAGGGAAATGAAGGCCTCTCCCTTCCTCCCGCCAGGATAATTCCTTAGCTACTTAAACTACATAGAGTGAAAAGTCAGGAGTCAGTGCCCTGGTATCAGAGCTGCATCTTAATTTACTGCAGATATGCTGCGCTCTAAGAAGGAAACAAATTGAATCTTCAGTTACTCAGAATTAAACATTTAAATACCAGCCTGTAAAGCCACTTACTTCACTTATTGGCATAATGGTCGCCAATAACACCTTCCTTGGTTTTCCTTCTCTTTCTCTCTATGTTACTCATAATAACTACTTGAGGAATTCAAGCTGACCGCAGTGTAGCTAAGGATCAAACACTTAAATCCTTACTTTCAAACATCAGGCATCAGGTATGTTAATATTCAACAGATGATTTCAATCATTTCCTACTTCCCCAATAAAATTCTCTCAAATGATCTTTCTTTTGTGGGAAAAAGAAAACCAAATATAACAAATGAACAAGTAACCACTGTAAGTTATTTCAAGACAACTGTATGCAACAACAACCCTAGAAATCAAACGACTGCAAGCATTCAACATTCAAATTGCTTAATCCCGTTCCTTCCACAGCCAACGTTTTTTGGATGTTCATGATCAATGACACAATGAAATAAAACTGAATCATCAGTCATCATCTTCCAAACAGGCAGGTATACAGGAGTGTATCTACCAGAAAACAGCATAATCCACAGATTATGATAAGGCTTGAATAAGATTAGAGAGTGCCCTCTGAACATTAGTAATACTCTCTCCTTCTCTCCTGACCTTAAGCAAAAAGTCTGACATATTACCTAGATGAGACAGTTAAACATCAAGAACTATTCAGAGGTTAATGTAACATGTCAATCCTTGACAGTTATTAAGGCCCTTTCTTGGAACATGAAGAACTTCCATCATCCAAATAGCTTTCCAGTTGTTTATGACTGACCAAAACCAACAACCAATAAAACCCATCAACATAACTTCTTCTGTACATTTTTTTCAGCTGCCATAACAGGCTTGATGTTATGCTCTATTCAAAAGCAGGGTTTGTTTGGTTTTTTTTTTTTTTTTTCCTTTTAAAGAAAATCAAACCAAGTCATTTAAAAAAAATCTCTCTTATTCCTTTTCACAATGTATTAAGCGTGATCAAGCATCAAAAGTAGGCAATGAATAAGCAAGATAACAAAATACAGTGAAGATTAACCTCAGGAACATTTGGCATTTAAGAACAACACTGAACTGCACCTCAGCCTTATCCATGTACATTTTTAATGTTTTTACCAACATTTTTAGTATTGGTGAGCAGTGCATTTTTTCAAATATAAGCAAATCAAGATAAGCCTTGTCCCTCTGCCAAAAGGCACGTTACCGCCACAGGCTATCTATTGCAGAGATGAAATTTGTAACATTTTATAAGTATCCCTAATAGCACAGTGCATAGGAAATACAAAAGTATAAACAAAAATAAACAAATGAACAATGTTTCAACGCATTCTACTTATATTCATGTTCTTTACAATAATGTTGTACAAAGAGTGCAGGTGCTAAAATGATGTAGGATGTTTAAAAATGATTTGATTAATGAAAACAGTAGGTAAAATACATTTTTAGAAAGGTTTTTCTTCCGGAACAGAGCAGATCATAATGACAGAAAAGGATTATTGATACTGCAAGCGATTCTAAGTATAAAAATAAATGATTAGTAGGAATTGCCCGCATCAGTTAACAATTGTGTTATTATTACTGAAACAACAGTAAATAACTATTATTCTGATTAAGAAGGGCTAAACAAGTTTTAGTATCAACCACTGTGTGAACCAACCAAAAACATTAAAAGAAAAATACATTGTCACCTCAAAAATATTACAGTAAATAATATCACATATATATCAAAAATGAAAGGCATAGGCCCCATGAAAGCAAAAAGCTCAAAAGTTTTCAAGCAGGACTACAATCTATTTTGAAAAATGCTTTTATCAATATGGAGCAGCACGGATCATAAGCCATCCAAAAAAAGACACAGTCATTCTCCTCCTTACTTCTACCGGAGAACAGTTCCAATTTTGAGAGGAAAAAGTGCAAAAAATATATAGTGTTTGTCTAGTCTGTGCAGCTAGCCTGGTGTCCTTAATGCCAGTGTACACCTTGGCAATATGGCTGTACATATGCTATGCCAGGGAACTCCTGGCAATGAAAAACTTCAAATACTAAGAGTGATGTCACATTTTCAGGCGCTACACAAATACTAAGAGTGATGTCACATTTTCAGGCGCTACACAAATCTCAGCACAAAAAGCCATCTTTAAGCAGAAGTCTTACGGTTCCAATAAGGAAAACATAAAGACATGTAAGAAAATGATGAAAAATTAATCCACGTTCATAGATTAACAAGCTGATTTGTCAACAGAAACAGCGAACTAGAGGTAGAATAGGAAGGAATACAACAGGTTGTGCCTTAAAGACTGTTACAGAGGGCTTTCTGAAACTAAGGAGAAACATCAATAAGCATTACATTAATTTTATGCATCACATGGAAAGTGCCTGCAACACTCAGAGTTTGGTAAACTCAAAGCTTCTGAGTCAGGTCTGAGTCAAAAAGGAAATCAGGTTCATTGAAGCATTGCTGATGTCCCTGTGAGTTAATGCCAAAAACAGTAAAGAAGTTTTATGAAAAAGTAAAATCCCTCCCTGAAACACTGAGCTCAAGACGGCTTCAGCTGGGCATGTCAGGGATAGACAAACAGTTTGCGTGGCAGCAACGTGGCGCTCCCTTTACTCGTGATATTTACTTGTAAATATCCTAACAAGGATGAGGGGAAAAAATTCCACTAATGAGACCTCCACATAAAATTGGAAGGGACATTACAAAGAATTTCCTTGTTTTCCACAGAATCTATCAAAACTGCATATGTAATATAACAAGGGAATAAAAGATTTTGAAATAAAGAAACAACAACTGTACTGAAAGTGACTGATTGATGGAGGAAGATGAGATTTGCGTAGAAAGCTACTGAAGACTTTAGCAAGGATTAAGCTCAGGAGATGAAATCACTGAACAGAGAGCAACAAGGATACCAACTGAGGAAAGGTGCTTCAGAACAAGTATGTAAATTCAGCAAGCTTAACTATAAAAGGGAGACCCGTGGGATGTTGGAGGTGTAGCTAAAGGAAAATACTGTTTCCAGAGAGAAATACTTGCTTCTTCAAGTATGAAATGAGCAACAGAGTAGACAGGAAAAGAGGAGAGCCAAAGAGCACAAGATTAAGGCGAGGATTGAGGAGCAGGAGCATGAGAAAAAAACTAAAGAAAGAGTGATAGAAAAAAAGAGAACATACAAGAAACTTCAGTATCTGCAACTACCAAGAATGACAAGGAAGTTCTGAGAGGGAGGAAACTCTTACCAGACTTATATGTTATTGGCACCCACAATCAAAGCTTCAGCATCAAGAATAGAGAAAAGTGATATACAGACGTCTGCTATGGCATTAGTAATTGCTGAAAAAAGGACTGCCAGCAAGTAAAATTAACAGCAGTTCCTCAAAAATGAACAATATAGTTCTGTGTTCAAGAAATCCTTTTAGGCGGAACTCTGCCCTGAGGAGAGAAGTGCTGTATTTTCCTTATAGAGACAACTGGAATAATTCCTCTACCAGTGCTGTCTAACAGATGCTCTGCTCTTGCTCTACACCTTGAGGACTTTTATCATCTTCCTACTGCTCACATGTATTCATAAAAAACATCCACTGACCATAACCAGGTAGAGTCCTTTCTCCAATGGAAAAGATTGAGCGTGAGATACTGAAAGATCTCTCACAAAGATTTTGCTTTGTTGTTTAACTGAAAACACAGAATGAGAGGCAAAGAACAACAAGAAAGTTGACTCTGGCAAAACAGAAATTTCAAGTGCCAAAAGCAGAGATTATTCTTTTCCATTTGCTAAGCCATTATCAGGTCTGAAGTTGCTAGAAACATCTCGAAAAGCTAGTCTTGAGGTAGCAGCTGAAGGAGGTTAGGTTAGTCTCTTGGTGACAACATATTTTCAGTTGAGCTACCTCCTGAACAAAAAGCAATACTGTAAAAAAAAAAAAAAAAAACCTCACATGAAGACAAGGTGGAAGAATGTTGTGCTTTTTGCTTAATGAACTGGATAAAGTCTCAGGCCGTCAAGCAATATCACAAATAATGTCTAGCAAAATTCAAAGTCCAAGCACCACTACAGTATTCTCACATTGACTCCAATTTAGAACATTCAAGTTGCTTAAATTGTATCAGCAAATACTTGTGCCTATTTTCATCCTCATGAGAATTAGATGTGTCAACAGTTTACGGGCTGATTTGGCCAGGTTCCGTGACTAGCAAGGTAGAGGGACTCGCAGATCCGCACCCCAGAAAAGGAGAAGGGAAAAAGGGTAGACGGACTGGCACCCCAAAAGTTAACAGCCGCAACGATCTCAGGAGAAACAAACTGATTTACTAAATAAGATATCAGAATGTAAGATAACACACTGTACATAATACAATATAATACATTATAATTAGAATCGGAGCTGATAAATCAAATATGAAGGAGAATGTCCAAAGACTGAAAGCCTTACTCTAATGCTGAGGCGAGACACGCAGTCAGGTTGAGCAGAAGGGAGGAGAGTCTGATGATCAAAAAGGGACATCGGGTGACCCACCAAGGCCTTTATCTGTTCCCCCTGAATGGAAATGATAACAGAAGAGCAAACAGTCCTCTGGATAATGTAGTAGTTCTTCTCTTCTGGGACAGGTACCCAAACCTGGAGCATTAACTCTTTAACTCCCAGTGCACTACATGATGTTATAATGTGGAAGACTGATAATACAAGTCATAAAACCATAACAGAGGAATAGTGCGTGGAGATGCCAATCAAATTTTAAATGTATATTTTGTCAGAAATTCACATTTCAGAACAAAAGCATTACAAAATTAACTGTTTTTTGCCTCTCCAGTGCCCAAATGTAATCAGCCCTACTGCAGACAGGATCGTAAAAACTGCGAGACAACATTTGTTAGGAAAGGGAAACAAAGTAATTCACCAATGATTTAGAACAAGTCCCAGGTGCGCTGGACTTTCTCCATTCAGCACTGCCAGTAAACCATTCTTTTTAGCTGTGTTCATCAGTGCTTGTCCTCAGAAATAAATAAAGATTACTAGTAGCTTGTACCATATATTACTGTTCCTCCAGACAAAAATAGCTAAAGTAATTTCAACCAAGACAAAACTTCTAAAAAACCCTAATTATGACTTCAAGTGCTTTTTAGTTTATATCTTTTATACACACAAATACATACTTATGTATATACGTATATAAAATATGCAGACAATGTTGGGCAGAAAACTTAATCTAATCACTGAACATTTACTGAAAGAACTCTCACATAAAGAAGAATGAGGGAAAGTAACTCCAGCTGAAAAGATGAAAAACTATTTTTAGAGACTTAGTTCCACAAAAATTTCCTCAAACATCAAGGAAATTTCTTTTGTGATGACTTTGAAGTTTTCTCCCTGCAAAACATGAAATAATTCATAAAGGATCCCCACTGACAATCAATATGTATTAAGTGGCTCACATCGTACCTAAAGGCTGGATTTCCCACAGGCCCACCTTGGGACCTGACCTATCCTGACAGCTTTATTAAGAACCCTGTAAATGAGGCAAAATGGGCCCTCACTGTTACTGTCAGGCCTCTTGCTACAAATTTGCCTGTCTAACCTCAAGGTCAGTGTTGATATGCAGCCATATAGCCTCAGACTGCTGTGCAACACAAAACAATAAAAGATGGTATGCAGATTTAACTGGACGTCCTCCCCCTTCAATCAATAGAAAGAATTTGATGTAAAATTCTGGTACAAAGCTTAAGATGTCAATTACATACTTATCTTTTTCTAAGTCAAATTCTTCAAAAAATAAATCAAGAATGAACTTATTTGTAGATTGATAAGAAATCCTAACATCAGTGAAGTTTATCACAGGCTGTGTCACAGTATAGAAAACTAAGGAGGAAGAGACAAGCATAGTGTGCTTTGACACATTTAAATGCAAAACGTGTCTTCTGAGATATTACATAGAGTGCAAATACCATTAGATTGAGATGTACTGGAGAATCATGCTTTCAAGATTAAGAAGATCTAAGGCAAACAAAGAGCTCCACAGTATGGCATAGTTCAGTCGTGTTAAAAAGACAGAAGGATTACCAGGATGAATTAGCTCAGCAATTAGACTGTAAAAGAAAATACCCAAGCACTTCACATATTTACAGAACCCTAGGTTCAAACAAAGAAGCAATACTGGTAACATGAATACCTCCAAGCCCCGGATTCCATCATCTACGGGCTCTCAGTCACCAGGGAATAGAGTGTACTCACAAACTCATAAATACTGGCAAAACACAAGGTGATTTCAGAATTATTTGAAAATCATCTCCTTAAGGGTAGATTCCTTTGGTACTGAAAGTGTTGGATGTGCCATTCTCTAAGTGGCAGGAATCAAACTCATCCTTAGTGATGATACAATGCATGGCAGGAGGAAAAAAAATGACAAAAGCCTAATGAAGCAAGATCACGATCTCAAAAATTTCCACACAAAATGTCAATCAGTACATAGCAAGCAAGTTACTTTGGTCACATATTCAGAAAAGGCATCAAGTTTCATTGAGAAAATACATCAGTTAAAAACACTGCCCCGAAGTCCGCAAAATTAAAGTGCTTCTATGAAGAAGACAAAAGGGTCAAAACCAATGGTGGACACAGCCTTTAATGAGGTACATTTAACTGACACATCATCCCTCCAAGGCGTGCCCAACCTGTGGCCCGCAGGTCACATGTGGCCTGGTATAGCTCACAATCAATTCCACCCCTTGCTCCACACCACCATGGCAGCAGCTCTGCCCTGCTGAACAGCCCAGACCCTCAACAACAACCAAACATCAGTGCGCTGTTACCACTGTCTGGACTGAAACCAGGGCACAGGGAGCAGAAGTGCTAACTCAAATTATGACAAATAATTTTATAGATTTTGATACTTAGGCTAAACACAGTCCTGTGAACAGCAAGAAATATGCAGCCATGCTTTCCATTACGATGAAGGAAAAATAGATTTCAAGATTGTTGAATTTTTTTTTTTAATCTGCAACTCCATTTTCAGTCAACACAAAATCATCCTTTGTGAATTTTCAAATGAAAGGTGAAGAGATGCAATTAAACGTTTGGTCATGTCTCTTTATCAGACTTAAGACCCCTTTTGCCAGAGAGAAGTAGCTCTCGGTTCACACTCACACCTTGTTTGTGTCATTGCTTTTTGGCAATGTGTACATTTTGAAGCTACTATTTTGAAGGATAAAGTACAAAAAGAATTAAATTTCATCAAAAATCTCTAGTGAACACCTTGAAAATTCACCAAGAAATGCAATCACAGCCATCAAATCAAGGTGATGCATTAGCTTCACAAAAACATCACATATCCCACTAAACTCACAATTTTATTCCATTTTTTTTTATGTTTTCAAGAAAAAACACTAAAAATTAAAATAATTTTTCTTATTTCATACACATTAGCTATAATACATACTTCCTGAGCGTGCTTCAAAAGCGATGACTCCTATTTTATTATGTTAGCCCACAACATTGGAGGCACATGGTGGTATGGCAGTAGGTGTGCAAAGGAGCAGCCTGATCAGTTGCTGTTGACACCCCTAATTAAGGAGGATTGTATGTTTTAAAAAAATGCATTTCAAACCTAGTTTATTAACGTCACTATTTAGCTGATTAAGAAGTTCATGTTGTAAGGCAGCTCTTCTTTCTGACCCTTCCCACTCCTTCCCACTTCATGCGCTCCGCATTAGTTCCATATAAAGGTAAATTGTTGATCTCTTTTTTTTTTTTCCCCCAACTTCAAATACCCCAGTGATTTTCTAAGAGTCCCACAAATTCTATAAAGGTATGGCTGAGTTAATCTGGGTTTTTATTAACATAACCCCATATAATTTTTGTTTCAGAACTAACTGCAATTACTACATGATACTGTACTAACATCTATCAACATTTTGCAAAATATTAAGAGCAGCTGTGCAAGTTTTTTTCCAAGTCCAAATCACATCTGGTTATGTACTGAATATCTACTTTTTTATTAATGGTATTTTGTGTGCCAAGTTCAAGCCAGTTACCAAAATCATAAATACACAATTTAAATATAACCATGAATACTCATTTTCAAAGCAATTGCTGCCAGTATTTCTGACATTGTGTCATAGAGAGCTTTGGATAGTGAAGTCAAATTTGGCTCCTTTCCAATATCAATGCACACTAAAGAAATGGTATGGAAATGTGATCTATAATCTACATATCTGTGAGACTAAAAGAAATTCTATATCACATCAACGCATACCAGAAGTAATCAGAATATATCAAACAGCTAAAGCCCTAAAACTAAGGTTGCAATTATCTTCTATAGTGAGGACCTGATCTTTGTTTTTTATTTTAATTTACAAAGTAATTCTAATTGAAAGAATATACTATTTGGTTTGTACATAGCATATTCTAAGGTACGTCTCAGAAGTGTTTATCAAACACTGTGTCAGAGTAGTAAACCAATTCTTCATGCATATGAAAATCTGCCTCATTTGTAGTCTTTGAAAAGAACCCTAAGGGAATAACTGTATACACACCCAGGAGCTGATTATTTTATCAGTCACAGGAGCAAAAAGTGCTTTATCACAAAGACACCAATTAATACAAAACCAAAAAGCCCTTCACTTTTATGTCTCATGTTGAAAGAAACTCAGTTACAAAATAATTAATAGGAAATGTAAGCTTCTGTAACACGCATTGTGAATATATGCTCCCTGATGCTTTGTTAAGAGAAAAGAGCTCCATTAATATCATAAAGGAAATGTGCATTTTGTTTGTTGTTGGGTTTTTTTTTTTTTTGCTGCTAAATACTGTGTACCTATTATTATCCTTTCATGAGTCATACACATCTGCACATCTTTTCATGAAACATACAACCTATTGAGTAAATGATATTGCAAGTCAAATCCTGCTGGTCTCAAATGAGCAAAAGTTAATAAAGAACAGATTTTAACACTCCTATGGATCTGGATAATATTTTGCTATTTTGTCTGTAACGCTATTTTTTTTTTAATCCCCAAACAGGCAGGGTTCTCAAAAACAAACAAAAAACAATAGAAATTTTTAAGTTGCTGGAAAACAACAGCAAAAACCACTGTGGCTTGTAATTTATTTATTGCCATCTAGATTTTTTTCAACAGCTGCTGAATTTGCTCTTCCTATCCCTTTTCTGAAGTGTGATCAGTTCAGAAGATAATGTCAGCAAGTAAACATTTGCTAACTGAAATTTAGATGCATATCACCACATCTCAGGCAAACCACACACTGTTAAGTTTGTCAGGGGAATGTTATGTCATCCTGCCTGATTTGCAGGACAAGCATTCCTCATGCATGTAAAAAAGTGGTAACGTGAACAGTTCTTAGCAATCTGTCTCAGGAAAATACAAAAGACTAGTTAAAGTTACAGAAAAGTACTTCACCTTTCCGATTGGAGATCAGTGTTTACATAGGTCTCTGCCTCATCAGCATAAATTTACAGTGGCAGTAATCAGCTTACGCAAATACACAGCTTTAAGTTAACATTTCTATTTACAATTGTGTGTGGATTCAAAAAAAAAAAATCTCCAAATCCCATTGAGCTGGAATCCAAGTGTCACAGCCATGCTCCAAAGAGTTTAGAGCCTGAATTAACGCAGATTCTCCTAATTCACGCACTGCGAATCCAGCATTAGTAAACAGGATGCAGAATGGTTGGGCACTTACGGAAAAGTGAACGGTGTTCATCCCAATTCTCATTGCAATTTTCAGCAACTCACAGGTTTTCACTTAAGGAGTACCTCTGTGACAGGAACGAAACTGATTGTGACTTTCCCAGGTAGAAAAAATGATTTCTCTTCTTCTAAGCCAAACTAAATCAGTAGATGGTCACTGATTTCCTCATGTTTCCGTGTACTTCTTTATTCCCCCAAGTACTACTCTTGGATCTATGCTAAGTAAGAATTAAAGCAGGGACCCAGGATCACCACTAAGACAGATCAGAGAGTGAATTCAACAGGCATCAACAGCTTTCCCTCTTCAAGCCCCTGGAAAACCACCAGTTTCAAACCTTTCTTTCCCCCTCTAGTACAGACCTTAGATATTCTTATTTTATAGGCAGCATCCCTAGAAATAATCTGTCAGAATACTGTTCACATCTAAGTTCAAGGAAATCTGAATCAGCATGCCTTTTACTGATTTACAAATATGTATGCAAGGCTGCAAAACTGAAGTAAAGCTAACAAAATTATTAAGTGAAAAGAAAACACTAGTAACAAAAATTAAAAATGATCACCCGAAAGCCGCAGAAGGGGTTGCATTCTCAAAGAGGATACAAATGACTTCCATTTTACACTTCAAATTCTTCCAGACAATACAGCACAACAGACTCATCAACATTGCCTCTGTAATATCTTCAGACTAATCACTGGGCTTAGCTTGCTTGCTAAGGATTTCCTTAGTTACTTCCTACACATCTACCTAGTCTCAAAACACACACTTTTTTCTCTTCTGATCTTCTTCAAAAAGGAAGCAAAGATCTGTCATCACGGCTCAGCACACTGTTAGATGTATTTTCTCTCCTAAGCTTTGTTCTACTCATTTTTTGTGAACTTTTACCACATCTTCAGCTCTGTGTTCCCTCATTTGCCCACCTGCAAAATGCAGAGGCCCACAGCACAAAGAAGAGGGGCAATTCTCTAATATTTCTAAGAGTGCTACCTATATCCAGAGGAAATGTAAACTCAAAACTCTTATTACTATTTGGAACTTTTTGCTATTACAAAAGAGCATATATGAAGGGTCATTTTGTAGACGCACAAAGGTTAAATGCAACACATGCACTACCAGGATTTTATTTTTTATGCACACATTCAAATGAGATATTAGAACTGGGAACAAGGAGATCCAGATTTCATCACTTCCCCATCCAGTACTTTTTAAAGCCTTTGGCAAGTTACTTCTACTTAGTAGAATTTATCCTCCTGAGACGTGGAATTATAAGAAAGACTTGAGAGAGTGCCAGGCCCAGTTAAAAATTTTCTTATATAACCTCTGGCATAAATCCATTCTAATCAGACAATTGAAAGAGAGAAACTTCATTCCCTGTCTTTGTAATGTCAAAATGTAAAGAAAGACAAAGCATGTTCTCTTTCACCAGAGAAGCAGAACAAACTTTTCTCAGAACTCTTCAGCAGTTTGCCTCTATTTCCTAGCTTTAATCATTTCAACCCATTATCCACAAAAACAGAAGTTTTCTAGCATTCATAACATAAACATTCTCTGGTTTTCTATACAGTGAAAAAATTAAAGGACTGTTTACGTACTTTCTACTTTCATCATCCATGCTGAAAAAATATAATGGAGGTCATTAACATGACACAATCTTATCTATTCCAACTAATATCGGGATAGTAAGTGAATTGGAAAGCAATTATTAATCACCAGAGCTGAGCTTCCCCAGTGTTCCAGCATTCTGGTCTTAATCTACCTTCTGTGCTTAAACACTGCTTACATATGATAACCAATATTATATTTTGGTAATTTGTAGCTAATTCAAAATTTTACCATTTAACCCAACAGTTCACTTGATGCTACACACCACTCTCTCTAATGCTCAGTCACTGGAGAATAAAACGTGCAAAATGGTTAAAAATAATCAAAACAACTTTCTGAACAAAAATTAAATAATTATTTACAGGAAAGTTTTTCTAATGCTTACTGGAGGCTGCACAGAAGCAAAAATATTCTATGAGGATTGGATTACTTTTAAGGAGGATTAAAAAAACTATTTCTATGAAGAGTGAAGTGAAATTTTGCCCCTTGCAGAAAAGAATCTCATATTTAAACACTCCGCTGAAAACAAAATATTAATAATGTTTTATTTTTCTGGCACCAACATGCCAAATTCTTGACAATGCTGGGGAGAATGCAGATGCTAATCATAGCATTTGTTTTTCCACAGTTCTATCAGCGACTTCCAAATGACCAAGTTTTCCCAAATCTAGGCAATAACAAAGCTGGATTTCTTGAATATAAATACACATGTTGTTCATAAACAGCAAGGAAATATCAAGGTTTCAACTTTACACAAATGCCTCATACCTTCATTACCTCAGGTCATCAGATGATTAATACACTAAGTCAACGAAGTTGGAGAGTATTGAAAAAAAAAAAAACAATCAAGATGTTAGTCCTCAGCAATAAATACTTTGGTTTCTTAACAGTGTATTCTCACCCACTAGGACCGTACAGGACCAAACTAAAAGAATACAGTGAATTATTCTCCTAGCGAAGATGCACAACCCTAAAGTTGTCTCCACCCCTTCATTTTTGTCAGCACTCTTGATTATCTGGTCGCTCTGGACTGGATTTGGTTCTATTGAGGTGTATTACACAGGGCTCTTAAGAAACTCACTGAAGCACTTGAATTAGTCTTCTTGTTTATCATTTTTTACCTAGCATTGTAGTTTATTTTTAGAAAATATTACTTGTAAAGCTCAAAAATGTATGGTCATATGTCCTTACGTAAATCAAAATGAAATACGTTTTATATCTCTTAACAAAGGAAATATTAGCATCAACTACTTCCGTTGTTGGTCACTGATATATAGAAAACTTTGTCATCATTTGATAGAAGAAAAAAAATAAGAATGGGGTTCCCAATTACTTGGTTCCAAAGAAAGAACAGCTTTCAACTCCTTAAGATCATTAGTAAATTTGTAGTATTTTAATCACAGTGGAGTAGCATTTCAGAACAAATTAAATAATTTGTATTATTGTTCAGTGTTTATCTCCATAGTTCTTTCACTGAATGAAATACATATTTATACCATAGTATGCATTTAGAAGAATAAGATGCATAAAACATTGCACGGGAAATCATATTAATCTGTTACATTACACTAGAAAATTAATCAAATACCAACTGAACAGCAGTTAAAAGAACAAAATATGGTTATTTCAAATTTACAATCTTGTTGCGACAGCATTATGTTTCTGAATTTCAGAATGAAATAAAATTCTCAACCGATGCAAAGCCATCTGTATAGTCAATGAATATAAAGATGTTATAATTGTGAAATAAATAAGAGAGCTTGGCAAAGTAGATTATAACAACAAAATGAGAATAGATAAAAAGCTTACCCAAGTCCTGGGCTTGCTGCAAAACTCCAGAGCAGGATCTACAGAAGAGATCCTTTCCCGCTGGTAGTCAGCTCTTTAATGAGTCTAGGAGAGGTGCAGCCAGGCTCTGCCCCTTCCAGCAGCACAGGTGAATGGCCTTCACCTGTGCTCCAGTGGGCTGACTCCTTTCTCACCTCAGGTGATCAATCAGAGGTTCGGGCTGAGATTCAGCAGTTCCCATACACCATCACTGTACTTTGTTCTTCATTTTAGCAAAAGTTATACGTGTTTCAAGTTTCAGACCGAATTCTGCAGCCATCCATAGACTACCTATCAGCTTAATAAAAACCAAAAATAGTTTTCTGTATTAACTAGTAACTATCCTGGACTGGATGACTGGGTGAGAGGAATACGCTATTACTCTGCAACAGAACTTTTATGCTAAATGAGTTTAGCTCAGACACAAAGCTAATCTAATTTAACTCCAGCAGGATAGTATTTCAGTGATTTGTCGGTAATATCTTACCATCAATAACTGTACTCAGACTCCACGAGAACAAAAAGTTGCTTTTGCTTCATAGGATTCAAGCCTCAGTTTGAAGCATGATAAAATGAGAAACTACAGAAAATGAAAGGAAATAAAATGGTCCTTATAGTTCAGCCAATGCCTTAACCTTCAAAAAAAGAGCTGGTGAAATTATCTAGGATGTCCCAACTGTGCATAAATATTCTAAGAAGGGACACCTGCAGATGTTTTCATCCTAAATATTTGAGTAACTTTATTTATTTATTTTATTTTAACAGTTTTACAACTGCCATTCTGTTTTAACTAAGGTGTCACAGAAGGTTGGTTTATCATCAAAACTCAACGACCAAATTTATCCTTGGATCTGTTTCAGGGCAAATTGTTTATTCTACCTCATTCAACAGAAATATTCCACCGAGTCATTTTAAATAATAAAAAAAAAAGGTCTGTTAGAAAGGGGGTGGTAAGCATGGACACCCTGCTGAGTTCAGGGTACATCCAATTACATACACTTTATGTTAGCAGAGGCCTGTGCAAGTGTCTGAATACAAACATTTTCATATAAATGAAGGTGCACAATCAGAAACCTCGGTTTCGTAAAATTAATATTTTCCTTTGATTAGTCACAACTGCACTGCTGGCATATATAATATGATTCTTTATTCAGATAAATTACCATTAATTTGAAAGCATAAGAGATTTGAAATCCATGAAGGAGGCTATAGGTCAAAATTAAATATGTATTGGCCTATTTCTGTTCTTTCCTTTATACTGAAATTACTTAAGCACATACAAATAATTTCAGGGAAAGAAGAAATGGAAATAATTAACATATAACAAAGCTGAAAGATATAAAGAAGCTGAGTCCATTTTAATTACCTTTTTGACTGTCATTAACTGGAGTGAAGACAGATATTTTAAGGCACTGAATGACACTAACACTTCAATTAAGAATGCACTGTATGAAAATGGCAAAGCAGTCGACACAGGTGCTGCTGCCAAATTTGCCTTCTCTGTATTATTATGTATGTCATTAATAAACTTAAGTTCACGTAATCAGATCTGTTTCCCTGTTCATCAGTTTTGACGAATATTAAAATTTTGCCTGAATGACTTGCTTAACACAAGTAAATTCACATTTTCCAGCTAGCACTTCAAGAAACTGGCTTAACATTTTATAAGCTCTTTTGTGGGTTATAATACTGTAACTAGACAATTTAACACATTTATAAAAATACTAGAAAACTCTACATGGTAAACTAATCCATCTACAACATTATCTGGCCACTAATGCATTAGGTTTGCAACTTCCAGAAATAGTATTAAAATGAGAACACATGAGCAGAGCCTGGCTTCAAGAATGCATTTTCAACTCTTGCTGGTGTACTGTAAGCATAAACAAAATAAATCAAAGTCTACAGTGAGAATAAATTCATTTGTGGTAAAATCTGGGATCTTTGTTGACATATTAAAAATTTCTATGTCTTTGGTAGGAATCTTTTCCTAGAACTCAGAATCATATAATCGCTCAGGTTAGAAAAGACCTTAAAGATCATGTAGTCCAACCACAACCTAACCATACTACCCTAAGTCTAACAACCCTCCTCTAAATCATGTCCCTGAGCACCACATCCAAATGGTTTTTAAATACATCCAGGGATGGTGACTCAACCACCTCCCTGGAGAGCCTCTTCCAGTGCTTAACAACACTTTCTGTAAAAAAGTGTTTCCTGACATCCAACCTGAACTTACTCTGGCACGACTTGAGGTCTTTTTCTCTTGTCCTGTCACCTGAACACCAGAACCTGTCTCCTGTCTCAGTATTTTTAAACCTGAAGCCTTTAATGCCAACATATTTTACACATGAGAATCCAAATTTTACATAGACCTGAATCCAAAGCATTCTAAAGACAGTCCTTGCATTACACTAGGGACATGCTGAACTGGGCATTTTAAACATAGCGCAACTAGTGGCTGAACTAATTCTGAAGTATTGTTAGTACTAGCAGAGTCTTATCAGGTTCCTTCTAGCAGTATCAATGCTTCCATAATCTAGCTCCCTCACCCAGCACAACTACTGCATAAGCATTTTGTAGCAAAACAAATCTTGCAAGACTTAAGCATTTGCAGGCTGTATTCTGCAAGATTCGTATCTGTGCATTCCCATGAACAAGTCCTTCTACTCACAGCTACAGATCTGTCAAACATCAGTACCTTCGAGACAAAGAGTAAGTGCTGGCAAATAGGCAGCAAGGCCAAAGATGTGCCAGAGGGCAACTGAGTCAGTATCAGAATCAAGGCAGATTAATTGTGCAGCCAGCTTTATGACAGGATTTTCTGGTCAGTAATGCTTTCAATAGCTAGCTGATTAAGTGAAACTGAAGTGGAAACTCAGGGTGGAAAAGTCCTTTGCCTGTAGGAAAACAAGGCTCAACAAATGAATAAGATAGATATTTCCCAAAATATGTTAACCAAAAAAACAATACAGCACAGAGCTCTCAAACTACTCTTCTAATTAAGATAGGTGAAATTCATATTTCACCCACAACAGTTGCAGACATTCCAACTGAATAATTCCCAGCACTCTCAAGGATTAAGGAAAAAAGAAATAAGCACTATCTAACCTCACATACATATAATTTCTTCATCCTTGGAAAAGTCACATGTTTATATAAAACATATATTCAGTTTCTTCGTATTTGTATAATGGTATTTTCCATGAAAGCTAGTGAGGCTGGAGAATAAAACTAATTTCCATATATTTACTTCTGATTCTTTGAAAAACAAAGCAGTATTTTTCTCCTTGTTAAATATACTTTTCTCTCTTGGCTATCTAATTTAATTTATACAACTATTTTTTATAGGTTATTTTTCTCTTCATATTGTAACAAAATGGAAAACCTATTGTTTTGTTGTATAGCGTCTCTTAAAAGCTCTTACTGTTGTGTTAAATCAATGTGTATCGACGCTGCTCTGTGTAAGTGGATTTTCTCTCTCTCATGCTGTCCTTTTTCTCTCTCCGTTACAGCTCGCTGATCAACTTCATGATGAGAAAGGTAAACTGCAGAAGTATACAGCCTTGTCCACTCAACATCCCAAGGGTTTTCACATTTCACACTATCATTACACAGAAAACAGAGCAAGGAACATGCTCTTTGTACTAATGAGAATATCTTTGTCAGTTCAAGGTCAACACAGGATTTCTCCATAGGTAATCTGGAATAACAAACAGCTACAGCAAAAGACAAGAAGCATATCTCAGAATAGAAGATGAAGCAGAGTTTAAAACACTAGGAAAGGACCAAGAAGCGACACACATACAAGGATAGAAGTCGCCTCCTTTTATCAGCAACTGCAGTGCTTTCCTTCCGATTTACTTTTACACTCTCTCACATTAAGTGATCCTACCTGTTAATACATGTGTATCAGCACTCCACAGACAAATTCCAAACCGCATTTTTGTTACTAGAACATAAACCAGTGCAAACAAATCAGATGAAAAAGCCACTAGCATTACAGAACTGAAAAAGAGTAGACAAAGTATTCTGTGGGTTAGAAGACAGCAACTATGGGAACACGTGTACTACCATCCCATTCTCACTTGGGAAACAGTGACAACACCACACATTAAAGAAAGGGCCTTACCAAATTTACATAACATTATTTAAAATGCAAAACTAAACTGAGAAGGATCCAATGCATTGTGATTCGCAAGTCATATTTTGCCATCATTTGGAACAAAGAGTTCTGGTTTCATCTTAAGCAATTTATTTATCTAAAATAAACCCAGGCACTGAAAGTTAAAATTTAATCTCAAAATGATTTCAGTTTTCACTGTTAAGAAATTAGTCCTATAGGTTTCATATCCAATTAGGTACTGTTTGCATGTGAATGCCACCAGTAAATTTACAAGTGTGAGCAAGATATTAACAACTGAGTTTTATATGTATTCAAACACTCAAAATTATGCACATGTTCAAATATTGTTCTAAATCTCTACCTTAATAAGGAAGTCCAGCACATTTCAGAACACAGCGCTAGTATCAAACTACTCCTCGGTATCAGACCCTGACATAAATTATAGAAGTGCATCTGTCTTAGTATTTCTAAACATTTTAACACAGTGTAGGGAGCAGAAGTTTCCTATTTCTTTTATTAGTTTTGCTTTCAAAATTCAATTTTCAGAAAAATAAGCGATTTTCTAGTACTACTTTAGGATTACTCTGTTTGCAGTCTAATATTAGAAGTTGAAAACTTCTATTCTCAATGCAGTAGATATGACTGCTTTATAATTTTTTCACAAGCAGAACAACAGTCAGCGGATCAAAAACATTCACACTTGATGTCTAACAATATTTTTTCTAGAAGGTGCTCTACTACAGAATGTTTAGGTACATGCCATGTGAACTGGTCTTCTTTTAACACAGAAGAAATAAATATTTAAGAACGTTAATTACAGGGATTAGAAGTCCTCACATAGAGGCTTACGTTGTTTATTTTAACAGTAGATACTCAGTGTAATTCCTTACTCAAGTCCATGGGGTTATTTAACTAGCTTAAATTATGAATTAAATTAATCCTATACTCCATAATAAAATCTTAATTAAATTAAAAAAAAGTAAACTCTTCCAAGCTGATTAACAGTACTGAAGAAGAGTTTATCTGAAAGCTGAAAAATATGTTTTGGGGACAACAAATAAACTATGGAGAATGTATATTTTCAGTGATTAGACTCACCACAGGGATCTAAACATTTAGAATTATTCTGGGAATGACACCACCATTAATAACTCTCAAACTGCTACAGAATATCTGAAGTGTTCTCATTACCTGAAAATGCTTATTAAGCATTATATTGAAAATGCAAATTATGTTTCCCAAATGACTTTTTTCCACTGAGTTTCGTCCCCTTGGGACTTTAATACAGACAGCCACATCAGTTTAGAAAAACTACCTAACGCAATCATTTACTCCAATAGTTAAAATCATCTTCACTTTTTTCTTCTGCTTTTGTTACTAAATGGAATAAACTGAAAGAAAAATGAAAGCCTATTTTTCATCATTAGAGCTGGCAAGGAAATCCTTAGAAAAATTATTCCATTTTAAAAATATCAAATTCATTTAAGCCTTTGTTTAATGGAGTTCAAGACATCTGGATTTTATTGTTATGTTAAATTAACACAAATGTTTTGACCGGTTTTTTGAAAACAATTATTTCTATTTTGATTGAAAATCAAGAAACTAGTAAATAGTAAATGCATCAGCAACAGCAATCATGAGTAAAACAACCATAATTAAAGTTATTGAATTTTTCTGTAGTGTGGACAACTTTGTGTTACGAGCCCCAGCATGTTTTCTTGAAAAAAATATCATAAGTTTGCTTCGAATTTTATTTCCCTAATGGATAACTGATTTTGAAGTACTCAGATCTTAAAATTTGCCTTAAATTCCCACATAAATATGTGATGGAGAGTAGACTTGCTATAACCATATTTCTCTTCCATCATCAACCATTTGTGTTATCTTTAATAGTTTTAAAAGAATCTTTAAAAGAGTATTTTAGTAAACACATACCTAGCTGTGCAAATTAACTTCCAGACAGAGAAAAGAAAGCTGACAGGCATCTTCTTAAATATACAGTCTTATACTTCTCAAATAAATCAGTACTCTTTCCCTTCCAATACTGATCACCATATACTTCCTTTGTTAACATTTGGCAGTCGAATTATCGACAGTGCAGGACCCAGTTAATCCTCAGATTTGTTATAATGAACTCATCTATTTAACACTTGAGGAACTTGCAGGTCACCATCCTAAAGATCACTGGCTCTGAAATACCAGGAACCTACCTCCCTCTTCCTTACACCTCCTCTAATCCTCAGCAGAGATATTTACTCCTCCTGACAGTTTCTAATATCTCACCTGTTCCGGGAAACTCAAGTGACAATGCAACAACCTAACAAGTAACAAACAGAATGACATCAAAACAAAACAAAAGAAAAAAGAAAAAAAAAAAAAGAGGAAAAAAGTGAAATAGGACTTTTTGGAGGAAAAAAAAAAAAAAGGAAAAGCACTTGTTTTACACTATATAGTAAATGCCACATCCCTCAAATGCCAAACGTGTGAGAAACAGTATCTGTCATGTGGACTGCTTTCAAAGTAACACTTCCTAATTATTTCCATGGAAAGTATAATCCATACAAACAACACAATGACACTGTTTGATAGAGAAAATGATCCAGTACAAAACTGTTTTTGAACAGTCACAACCAGCAGCTATGCATTTTCACCAGTGATGAACCATAAGCTATAGCCTGTGTACTGTGCTTGAAAAATGTGCACCAGTGATGATGACTCACAGTCACTGTTGTCACTGCTGAAACACACCACTCATCTCCTCACTGTGCACTGTCTGGTCCCCATTGGATGTTCATCAAGCATCAGTGAATGAATGTCAGTGGGTGCAGACACCAATTTGTCAGACTGCCTCTCTGTTGCCATCTGTCGTGTAGCAACAAAATGTAATGGAATATTGGTCAGACAGTTCAACCTCTACTGCCTTACCGCCAATATCCACCTCAGATGTCAGGGATCAACACAACAAAATCAGAGGCATTACTTTCGGAACAGCCATAGTACATTGTTTACAGCTTGTTACTGTATGCAATAAATTGTTTCAATCAAATAAGAGATAACTGCAAGTATACCTCTATATCCTAATGTGGAAAACTTCCCATTGTCCTCTCCTGTTCAGATTCTTCTGTTTTTTTTTCCCCTGTACACACAACTTTTTGGGCTGCCTTGTCCGTATGCTCCCTGAAGTCTAGAGCACATGACAAATCAATACTTTGATTTAAGAAGAAAAGTTAAGTCGCAACAGAGCTGATTTCCAACTGAAAGAAGTCATCATCTGTCCAAGAACCAACATGGAAAACATCTTCATAGAGAAGTCTTCCTAGGTCCTATTTCCAAACGAAAAGCAATTCAATGAAGTCTGATATCCTACAGATTTGTGGCTGTGGTTGGTTGACTTGATTGTCTAGAAGACATAAGCTCCAACTGAACCTCCTCCCCACCTTAAAACACTTACCTCACTTTTATTGGATGACAGAGATGCTGCATTACTCTCCTATCTGGAGACATTATTCACCTGATTATTTTAATGTAGGTTTGTCTTTGAAACCTTCATCACACTGACAAATGTGGTTAAAAAGAATTATTACACAAATATCATGACTGGAAAAATAGGAAACTATGTGCAGTATATTCAAGTAGTCATAGATCAGCTACAGAAATTGATTCTGATCTGCAGAGCTAGAAATAATAGGCAGGTTTTGTCCTCATACACAATCTCTATAACCCTATCTTCAGCTTGTTAAAACTGGTGTGGCAACTTTTTCTTTGTTTTCACAAAAAAGAAGGTAAGTCACATAGCAATTTTTTTTTAAACAAAGAAAGGAAATAAATCTCTAATTGCCTAATGATAATATGATTCTATTAAGTACCAAAAAAATCAAGAAAACTGTGATAGAAAAACATACGCAGAAAACCTGCATGGACTGTTTTTGAATGGGTACAACTTGGTCAAAATTTTATCGAAGGAAACCACAGGAAATACTCACTAAGTAATCAGGTGTAGTCAGTAAAGACTACTGAAGATACATACACAGACCTTCAAAACAAATGTTGAAAGAAAAAAAAAAAACAGATAGATAAGATTTTCCTTCATTTAAACTGAGGAATTACAATTATAAGTGAAATAAACCCCAATGTTTAATTTTCATGAAATCTGGAAAAATTACTTTTAAGATGAATTTCCAACTACTGAGGTGTTTTGTTTTGTTTGTGTTTTTTTTTTTTTTTTTTAGCCCTTTGCAGTTCCATTGATTGCTTCCCACTGTAAAATCTTTTCCTCTGTTTTTAGTGTAGAAGCAAATCACCTCCAGAAGTAGGAATTATAAAACCAGATCTCCTCCGGTGCCTTAGAACAGTTAGGGCAAAAAACAAAACAAAAAAACTACCTATGGACCTTGTGACAGCCGTGAGAAGATACAAACTATCCCATTGCTTCCTTTGCAAAGATTGCACAGCATATGGTTAGCGTGGGGCTTTTCTCATCAGCTCAGACTGACGCAAAATGATCCAGTTAGAGTCAATTTGCACGTACAAAACAGAGCAGAGTGTTTGTGAATTTACAAGCCAAACAAAAAAGTATTTGCAACTTTGAGCTGAAGACAGCTTTAGCTGATCTCAAGTCCCATAAAGCTACTAGCTAATTCTCAGTAAGGCATGCAGAGAATTAAACATGCAATTCACGTTATTATCAAAGCTTTCTTCTATTCTGAATCTTTATTCACTGAAAACCTATCCTCTAGTGCTTACTAATAGCAGCATCTACTTAGTACAGCAGGTGAAATACTGATTACTTAATAGCATTTCTAAAAACTCCCATCACATTTATTCTGCATATTCTGCTTTTCTTTGTCTTCGGATGAAGGCCACTGAAAAATCCTCAGAGATGCAACAGGACTGTGGCACAACAAACAAGCATCACAGCATGCATACATTAAAGGGCACCAGGGGGCAACACAAAAATCTTCTCAGCAGTCTATTTACATACTGTGAACTAAATGCATTTACTGTATTTGTATATGAAACTTCCACCTACTCCTGCAGGGCCACTACGCGTGTACTCAAGACTCTACTTCAATTGCTTTACCATCTAGAGCATAATTTCACTGATATAAAAATAAGCCATTAAAACACTTTAGAAATATATGAAGTAGAAAAAGAAATACCGTGATACATTAGGAGTTAATAAGTTTCTTTCCTGAACAAGGGCCAGATTCCGCATCTCTACACATCATACTAAGAGAAAGAAATCTAAATTTATTACTGGATAAAATAGGTAAAATCCAATTTATTTATTATTTCATGCCTTCCTGCCTCATACTCTCTAGATTCTTGCTTCACTATTTTCCTAATAACGTTCAGATGTAAATAACATTTTAGGGATACATAGTGAACAGAGCTCTTACAAACAATGAATAAGTTGACCTACAGACAGAAAAGAAATGGGATGCTTTCAGTTTGATACTGCCTTTTTCAACACTGTCTTACATTAGAAAACGCAAACAAAAGTCATGATGCATGGTATGCAATTCTTGTTTTGTTCCACTTCGTGAAGACAATAAAGCAGAGATGGGGGGGAAAAAGAAAAGAAAAAAAAAAAAAAATGCAAATTTAAGCTCTCTCAAGAGTTTTCCAGAGCACTCATCAGTATAGCATTTAAGTTCTTTTCAGTGAGACTTACAGTGGTTCAACAGTATCTCTGGCTCTCCTTACCCCAAGTACAAAAAGCAAAAGCAAATGAGCTTTGACTGTGGTTCCCTCTTCTAAGGGAAACCTTAGAAAACTTTTCCCTTATTCACTTTCCGTAGAAATACTACTGTTAAAATTTTGTTTGTTTGTTCTGAATAAGCACTTGCACTACAGTACCAACTTCTCCAGTGAAAGATCTTACAACTTATTTGGAATATGTTTCCAGTTAAAGATGCTCAGATGCATCAGAACTCCTAGTTTTATCTTCTCCCCAAATTGCAAGGAATCTGACAGGGTCCTTCCACTTCAATCATCTCCACACAGGTACTTCTCTTACAACTAAGCGAGAAAGGTCTGCTTACCCACCAGCTAGCCTACAAGCTGCCGCACTGCATGACAGAAAACGCCATTAAATGTAGACCTTCCAGGAACCACTTGCCACCAATCTTATTTCTTAAGTCATTTGCTCTCTGATAGCACGAGTTGCACTACACTGTGAAGTACAGCGGTACTTTCAAGGCACTACTTGAATGTTTATCAAGAGAAGTTGCATGCATCCATATTTTAATAGACTTCAGAACATCAGCTCAATTACTTCTTGTGAAATACAGTTTTCTGAACCCACCCCCTTTTTTTTTCTTGGCTCAAAGCTTGCTTCATGAAGTCCTGTTTGTTGATAAGACTTGGACAACTGCAAATTATCCAGGAAGTGAGTGGTGGATGTCACCATGGTACAGTATTTCTGTATACGAACATTAACTTAAGCAGAAGCAGGGACAAGCAGTCTTCTTCAGGAGCAGCTTGAAGGAGCTGACCAATGCAAAAAGTGATTATGCTTTTTGTTACAGTTATTGTTACAGCTGGAAAGATTATCGTGATGAAAACAGGAAAAGAAACAAACAGGGAAGGAATACTCACATATATCCAAAGATCTGGGTTCACAGGAAAAACTCCACAGAGGAGAAATCTCCAGAAAGAGGTCCTGCACCACTGGCAGTCAGCCCTTGAATGGAGTCTGAGAGAGACTCAGCTGACTCAGTCCTTGCCTCAGGTGTTCAATCAGTGGTTCAGGCTGTGACTCAACAGTTCCCATACACTTGAGCATGGCAATGAAGGCACCACTCCCTGCTGGCTTATGTGTTGGGCCAGCTATGTTATGCTAACAGAGAGAACAGAAGAAAAAAAGAAACCGAGAAGCAAGGGATAAAAGGTCCCCACTAAACTAAGTAGCTGGGAGAGGAACTCTAAGAAAAGAAACCACTTACAATGGAATTCACTAAGAAAAAAATCGCTTAGGAAAGAGCCCCCTGGGGCCTGCTTGCTGTGAAGCTTCCTGGCTTTCTCCCATCCACTGCTGTTACAGAGCAAGTTCCTTAAATTGAAGAAAAAAACAAGGAGAAACGCTGAAACCTCTGTGTCTATCTCTTTTGCTTTCTACAAAGGCTTGTTTCTTTTATTTCCTATCTCTTTTGTATCTCCTGTCTTCTCTTCACCATCTCCCTGTGCAATTAAGATTTGTAATAAACTGAAACATTTGACCTGTTTTGTCTCAGTCTTGCCATCAGGTATACATACATAAATCAAAGAATCTCCTCTCCCTCCAATACTTGGAGTGAGATACTTCTAGAAAGAAATGTTTCCCATAATATACAAAAAAAGTCTATCAAAGAAATTCAACTAGTAAGCTGACTACAAACAAATGATACAAGGCTGTCTATTTCCATGGGGAAACAGGACAGGAAAACATTGTCTTTGAGGTATTCCTTTCTTTCCTGGATATGAACTTAATTATTTGGCCACTTTATAATTGTGCTCCACTTCTGTATTCTAGCAGTCAAATATAAGATTGCGAAGAAAGCACTTGCAAAACTTTTTGTGCAAACAGGTATGGAAAAAGAAAACTCAAAGAAACTCACTGAAAGAAATACCAAAAATTAAAAAAGATTTAGTGAGGCTCAAGTTTTGCATCTGTTATGCCCAAAAGTCTGAGTTGCAGTCTCAAAAAGCCTGCAGTCTAACAAGCAACTAAAGATAGAAATGTACTGTATAAGATTTTACTAAGCAACATCTATAATATGTTGCTTAGTAAAATGAGAAGTGAAGTTGAGCTGGGATTCTTTTTTTTCTGCCATAAATTTTATCAGTTTCTCTAAATCCTTGTCTCAACAGTTTAGCCAATCTCCTTGTGAAACACCCTTTCTTGTGTGAGAAGACAACTCTCCTCACTGAATGTAGATTGAAACATCAGTTGTTGATATGGATGAGGGCAATTTGAGATAGCACTCTGAGCTTGTGCTACTTCACAAAAGAAAAAGCAACATAGAATTGACATGCAATGCTTGTAGAAGAGTCACTTGATATCTCAGGTTTTCTTGTCCAAACAGACAATCAGTCTTCACTGAATATCTCAAATGCAAAAAAGCAATGTTAAAGGAAATTTTGTTTAACATTGGCCAGGTGAGCAAAAGTGCATGAAAAAAGTGGCAGAAGATAAAAGCATCAGACGTTTAAATTTCACAGACAAAGTGAAGTGATACAAAGATACCAATTCAAAAGCTATCTAAGATCAATGACAATAATTGGCCACCTGGACAAGACAAGTCATGAAAAATTGTAGAAAAAAACTTCATAAAAATAAAGTGACTGTTCAAAAAACAGAATAGCCCAGTTATCTTGTTTGGTATAGCAGTGTTTTAAACCTTGTAGAACAAGAATAAAATTAATATTTTAAAGGCAGGTGGCAGTGACCTAAAGCTCAGACCATCTATGTCGTCTGGGGCATGTGACACAATTACTGAAGTTGATAATCTAAAAATTAAAAAAAAATTGTGGAATAACACAGTAGAAAATACCAATACCCCCTCGCTGCTTCTGCCTCGGACCTTCAAACACCATGCAAGGGACCGCTGCTGGATCCTGGTGGTGACCGTCCCCGCTTTACGCAATTCTTGCTTCTTTCCCATCTTTTCTATCGCCCTCCTTCCCTTCCCCATCTCCCTGATTAGGATTTATAATAAACTGGTCGGACCAACATTCGAACCGTTGTTTCTTAATCTCACGCCGGGTATACAGATATTAAAAGAACCTCATCTCCCTCCTATAAATTGGAGATAGACATTATTCCACAGCAGATATCATCACAGATACACCAAAGAAAGGGTACTCTTACAGACATATGCCACCTTATGTACTACTGTCATATAGAACCAGACACACACATGCACAAAAAGACATTCAAATATAATATGGCCATATAGTAAATGTAATATATTACCATATAATCAATGGATATTAAGATGTTATAATCACAAAATGAACAAGAGAGTTAGGCGAAGTAGACTATGATAACAAAAGAGAATAAATGGAAGGCTTACCCTTATGCTGGGCTCACCCACAAAACACCAGGAGGGATCTCCAGACGAGATCCTTCCCCACTGGTAGCCAGCTCTTAAATAGGTCTAGGAATTGCCTTCACCTGTGCTCCTCTGGCTAACTCATGGCTCGCCTCAGGTGATCAATCAGAGGTTCAGGCCATGACTCAGTAGTTCCCATACAACTATATTCTTTCTCCAATAAACTGTTTAATTAATTTTACAGATGTTTCTTCTTCTTATGATTTATTGTGTTCGACAAAAGAATAACTTGTCAAATAGCAGTTAGTACCAAGGGCTTTGCAGGAACCATAAGAACTAAAGAGGTGAATATATGTGAACATACTTCCTACATACTTCCTGCCTATGATTTTGAAATCCAATTATTTCTGTCCATAAGAGAGAGAAGTCTGAGCAACAATCTCCTCATAGTTTGTGAGACACACAGTTATGCTGATGATGGGAACTATAAAAACGAATAGAATAGTATTTGCCTTTAAATTGCAAGTATTATGATTTTTCAAGACAAATTTGCTCCTCCATATACAACTTCAGATATCTTAACTCTTGATCTCAGCAAAGCTACCCTCAAGTCACACAGGAGAAAGGAGAAAAACAAGTACAGTTTCTTGAGATTTTGATAAAATGTTTAGATCAGATTCCCATTATTTTCAAAGTGAGAAAAATGTGTAAACACACTTCATAGTCTGCCACATTTCCTATTTTCACCAAAGGCAGTTTCCTTTATGATTTTTAAACAAATATATTGCTGCTGGTTGTATAGTCTAACATTGCTTTTATCCAGTGAAACAGCTTTTATATTTTGGTCTTTTACTCTAATGTATTTAAGGCAACAAAGAACGCTCTTCCCCCCTCTTCAGCTGCAGGGGGTAAAGGAGAAATGAGAGAGTACTCAAACATGTTGTTCAAATATGCATGTCAATGAGAAACTCTTAAAATAAATGTATCATAATTGTAGATAAAATAAATGAACAATAGGGTACTAAAAAAGCAAATCTAATATCAAAACATTTTCTATTCTGTATATTTTATTCTACATACGTTATATGAGGGCTGTTCTGAAAGTAATGCCTCCTGTTTAATTATGTTGACCCACAACATCAGATGCAGATGTTGGTGGTATGGCAGAGGAGGCTGAAACATCCCACCAGTATTCCATTACATGTTGTTGCCGTGTGTGATAGACGGCAACAGAGGGGCAGTCTGATAGAATGGCATCTGACATGGAAGTGTGTATGAAGCAGAGGTATGCCACTGAATTCCTCCACGTTGTGAAAGTGGCACTTGTTGACATTCACCAAAACTTGCTAAATGTTTTTGGAGATCAAACACTGGATGTGAGCACAGTGAGGAGGTTGGTGGTGCATTTCAGCAGTGCTGTCTGAGGGTCACTTCCACTAGCGCAGATCGAATGCAGCATGGAGGCTCTTGTTTATCCCTGGCAAAAATGCATGTCTCCTGCTGGTGACTGTTGCAAAAACAGTATTTTGCAGCTGAGAATTTTCTCTCTCAAATTGCGTCATTGTGCTTGTTTTATCTGTTGTATTTTCCATGGAAATAAATAGGAGTCACTAGTTTCAGAGCAACCAACACAAACATAATGTCGGATGCCAGCCAATAGAATAGGTTAAGACTGCATTTGCTTATAGGAGAGGCTTTCCAGTATCAGGAAATATCTGTGAGAGTGGGTGTTGATGTCAATTTTTTGGCTCAAGAAACTTTCAAACAGAGGATTTTTTTCTCAGGTTCTCAGTAGGCTTATGCAGCAGGCAACAGGGTTTATTCTGCTTTAGAACCAGACTGAAAATACCAACAAGGAAATTGCACAAAGGTAGATTTTACAACTGAGTTTTGGCCTCCTCCATGGAAAATTTTATTGTTCTCTTGTCACAAGATAAAACCACTTACTGTTACATGGAAAAATAACAGCTGTAAGACTTCCTAACAGCAACCCTGTTTTCCCTTCTTTCTGTGGTGCCAATAAGACAAAATAACAATTAGATTATGTTATATTAGCTTTGTCTCGAGCTCTTTGTGTTACTGCGCACAGAAGTTAAACACAAAGAGAAACAGAGAAGTAATGCACCAAAGACTGATGTACATAGAAAGGCCTCAGTCACAAGCAGGACAGTGTGATAGATATATTTCCAGTAGCTAGTACTGATTACTTAATAAGCATGAGATCATAAAAGAACAATATATTTCAAGAAAAATAAGCTCATGAAATGTTTTTATGATGAGAATTACTTCATTTCAGATGAGGCAGCAAAATTATGTGGTATTGCTCTCTATAATTTAGTAAAGCAAATCTGCTTTAGAAAAGCGGAATCTGTTGCTGTAAATAAATACGATTGACATAAATCTTTTGTGTAACCGTAAAAAGATCACTGTCTCTTCTCACCATGTGAATTTATTTAAGTTTCAGCAAACCAGCAAGTGCATATATCCATTTTCTATTAACTCCTTTACATAGAAAAGCATAACGGGGTTCTTGGGTACTCACAATAAATGAAATTAATTTTCCCAAAATCCAAACTTATTTTCCTTTGACACTGCCAGGCCATTTCCCACCAGCTTTTCCATCTTGTTTTCTCTTCCTGTTAAGAAGAGGGAAAGAGCCCAGGTAGGTGTTTAGCCCTGAGACAAAGCTAACCCAGCAAACCTGGCTTCACCTTCACATTACTCCTCATCTGTTCCTAGATACTAAAGCAGTGAAAATACTCACATGAAGCAAAAGAGAATATAGTTAGGATACTAATCCAGTTAACACCTATTTTTAGAAAAGAGAGAAGCATGCACAATGTGTTCCAAATCTAAAATTGGATACTGTAGTCAGTATTTAAGAAATGCCTGCTTCTACCATAACAGTATTTAATTACTACTTTATTGCCAAGTGCCTCTCCACTTTTTCTGAACCCTAGTTCCACTCTGCTCATCTGCCCATGCCAGATATCAGTCACGTAAGCTCTATCAAGAATATAGTAGTCCCCGAGATTAAGCATCATTACCTTTTCAAAGCTCTTAAATTTCAGTATATAGAAAAAACTTCAGAAAGCAAAATAAAAATAAAAAAAACCTTCCTGAAGTAAGATATTTCAGGAAAAACTGTGCTAAAGATCAAGGCCTCAGCTATGTGAAAATGCTCAGTTTGTTTAATTGAAACAAAGGAACACTTAAGACATCATCAATTATTTTATTAATGTTCTTTCAAAATAGCAGCACTTCTGCTATGAATACGATGGTTAAAGTCATTTTTCTAAAATTGTTTTCAGTACATTATATTATGATGTAATGTGGTTATATTGCAGTTCTGCTTTCAAATGATTACTTTTATGCTCCAATTCAGTCAAAGAGAAGGAAAAAAAAAAGAGGAATCGAGTAGAATTATGCACTCTCATATGCATGTCTTTCTCTTCAGTCATACCAATAAAAAACACAAATAGCACATATAATACATCACCAAATGCACAACTTATTAGTGTGTTCAAATACCTGAAGTGAGGAAATAAATATGATGGAGTCAAGCTCTTTCCAGTGGCGTCCAGTCAGGAAACTGCTGTATGGATGTCAGAACACTGGAACAGGCTATAGAGTCTCCTTCCCAGGAGATCTTCAAAAGCAGCCTGGACGTGACCCGGGTCAGCATGAGATAGGTGGCCCTGCTTTATCAGATGTCCTCCAGGGGTTTCTTCCAATATCCAACCATACCATGATTTTACGTCCACCCCGAAGTCATGCACGGTTGCATAACAAATATCAGAGGAATTGGCTTATGGGTGAAAGCATAGAATAAAACCTAATATTAAAGACTTTTCTCTGAGATAGCATTCAGAATACACAAACATACATATTTTTAATCACTAATAAAACTCAGCTACTTCATCTAACTGAAAGATTAGCTAGGACGCTTGCTGACAGCATGCATCAATCACGCATTTTTAAAATAGTTAATCACTACATACATTTGGCTTTTCATTTTCAATAGGTTTCTTCAATTAATACTTACCCTGTTTGCAGCCCTACAGAAGTCAAAGACCGGAGAGCACACACATCAGTATTGTGCACAGACAAACTAATGTGTAATTAGAGGGTCAGTTACACCTACAACACAGGCTTATGCATTTTAATCAAGAACTGTTCATAATGCCAGAAGTTATACTAGTACCCAATAATTATCAACACCCATGGCCTGATACATCAAAATCTGAGAGTACAGTGTCAATTGTTGTGAAAATGTCAAGATGAGAGTTTGAAAAAGGGTTAAAGAAAAAAGCACTAAAGAATGCAAAAAAAAAAAATTCAATATTTTAACAGAAAGGCTTTGGCAACCCTTAGAAGTAGGTAGAGAAACTTTTATTACCAACGTTTGTTTGTTTTCCTAATGTTTTGGCAGATACTGGTGACAGGAATATCATAAGCAAAAGTAATAATTTCTTGAAAATCTGTTGGTGTTAGAAACTTATATCTAAGCTCATCATCTTCAGATAGAATTCTGAGCATTCCTTTGTGCAGAAACATCAGTTCCACTTTCTCTATCATTTTTTTTTCTTTCTTTTTCAGTTTTTCAAAGCCTTTTCCACTTGTTCAAGAGAATAAGGGCAAATAGTTTGAAATTAAGAGAGCAGAGACTTAAACTGGATATAAGGAAGAAGTTTTTTTTCGATAAAGGTAGTGAGACACAAGAAGAGGTTGCCCAGAGAAGTGGTTGATGTCCCCTCTTTGGAAATACTCAAGGTGAGGCTGGTCAGGGCTCTGAGCGACCTGATCTAGCTGTAGATGTGTCTGATCATTGCAGGGCAGTCAGACTGGACAAGCTTTAGAGGGCCCTTCCAACTCAAATGATTCTATGATTCTAATTCATCCCCTATCTCATATCCAGTCTCATATTGATGAATCAATAGAGAAATAAAAAAAGTCATTCTGAGATTACTTACTATTTTATATTTAAAAAAAAAATAATAATCAATAAGCATGATTTAGATAAGAATACTACCTTAAGTGTTAAATAATAGGCTTTCATGGTTCCCAGTGAACCGAAGTATGTTTCTATCATCACACGCTTATGATAAAATTAATGGGCACTGGATAACTTAAGAGCCATCAACCCCCTGGATTTCACATAAATAATTCCATTATACTACGTTAAAGGCTTCATGTACAATCATAGCTATTAAAAAACAAAAACACAAAAATAAAAAAAAAACAGAAATTTAATCTAGGAAATAAATAAATAAATAAATAAAACCACCATTTCTCACTTCCCACTTCTTTTTATCTGGATATTTTTACAAGGAATATATGGGAATGAGTGCATAGCATATGGATACTTGGAGAATATAGAAAACAATGTTGCAAAGGCTATATTGTCTGTATTAGCATATTCTATTCAATTAGAATTTTAGACTTCAAAACAAATATCAGATTTTGTAGCAAAGTTCCTGTCCCCTATCAAAAAGATGTCCATTCCTCAAAACAAACAAGCAAACAAAAAAAAACACCAACCAACATTATTAGAAAGTAAGCAGATGGTCAAAAGTATCGACTTGAAGACTAATAAATAGCTACAGTTTCAGGTGCATCTTAGATGTTGAACTTGACTGAAGAAATAACTCCCCTTTGGTTTCTCACTTGGTTGCCTTAGACACTAATTCTCAACTCGAAAGAGTATCTCACACTTCACTAGCTCTGGTACCTTAGTATAATCATCTGCTGTGAACTTTTTCTGCACTTCACAGATACGCTGCAGGGAACAGAGCAGCCTTAAAAGATAAAAATAAAAATAAAAAAAGCTATAAAAAACCACAGCCAGTTTCATCATAGTAGCTATTTTTCTTTTTCTATTTCAGACATACTTTTCCAAATTTTATTTTAAGTATTATTCAGGGAGAATATAGATAAGAAGCCTACAAAATAGTTTTGTATATATTTTTTTTCCCTATTCTCTTAAGGCAGTTTCACAAGTCATTGCAAGGTCAGACAATGCACACTTGATCATCAGACAACACACCTAAAAAACACTCACATTGTGAGTACACACGAGAACTTCTCCAAAATTAATGCCTCCTATTTTGTAACTTTGCTCATGAAATCATAGTCAGATGTTGGTGATACAGGAGTAGAAATTGAACCTTCCCACCAATATTCCAAAAATATTTTGTTGCCATGAGACGGATGGGAACAGAAGGGCTCTTTGACAAAAAGGGCATCTGACATGGGAGTGCAGGTGAAGCAAAAGTGTGGAATTTAATTCCTCCATGTGGAAAAAATGGCACCTGTTTACATTCATTGATGTTTGCTGAATCAAACAGAGTGCACTAGTACGGTGAGCATGTGGGTGGTGCATTTTAGCTGTGCTAACTGGGATGGCTTGGCTCTACTGGTGCAGATTTTTATGAACACAACATGCACACTCTTGCTCATTGCTGGCAAAAATGCATGGTGCAGAGTCTCACAATAAGAGTTGCCCCAAGGTCCAGCTTTCTAGGTGAAAATCTATTTCTAAAACAGCTGTAACAAATTATTGAACATGTACAGAAGTATTTATATGTTAATTTCATTTCCGTAATTCCATTTTTATTGAAACCAATGAAACAAAAAAATGTTGTCGTCTGATATTTAATCTCATTTTGCATCTTGCTTGTACGTGCTTGGCTTTTTCCATTTAAGAAACTTATTTATTACATATTTGCATCAAGAGATCTTGATTTTATCTTGATATAGATTGATGCTACTCCTTTGCAGCAAAGGTTTGTATCCGGCTATACCCAGTTAGACCATGCTAATTCAAATTATCAACAGTTTACTTCAAAACTGCTATCTTTAAAAGTCAATAGTCATAGCGTATATTATGGGTTGTAAAAAGACGATATCAATGATGACTACTTAATTACTTTCACTGCACAATTCTTAAGGTTTGAAATGGTATGCAAATGTAAAGGATATCTAAATGCAAAAAAATCACAAGCTGCCTTTAATGAACGAGAATCCATTAATGTTGCACAACAATTTCAAAGTACTTCTTGTCTAAAATACATAGTCTAAGAAGATTTTACTACTTCAATTTTATGAAAAACTCTCTCCAAAGACAAAATCCAAAATGAAATTAAGCATACAGAAGTTCTAGATAATCAAAATAAAACTTTTCTGAGAAATTCAACTATCTATATAGTTCGATTTCACTGCATACAAGTTAAGTTCTTGTGTGGCTCAGTGTTTCTCTTTCCCCTGTTTGTGTATGTCCAAGGTAGTATTGAACATCATGGGGCCAGAGCACAGCAGGATCTCATCTGTAACTCACAGCAAGTTTGGTTCTTGTTTCCCTCTTCCCTTACCTTCAACAAATTAAAACTAAACTCCTTTGTGAAGAGAGAAACAATCAACCAACTAGGAGAAAATTCACTAATACATTTCATTCATGCTGACTCATAGCCTTGGCCTAGGCATTACACAAGCCTCAGATAATGTGGGCACAACAAATTACACCCCTGTTAATTCTCAGACAAGATATGGTGAATGAGATAACTTGACTGAGTAAAAGTATAGAAGAAATATAGAAGAATTAAAAAAAAAATAGCATCTGTTTGTGGGAAATCTAATGTTTCCTCCTCTACGCATTTATTATAAACAGCAAATATTCAAAGATTTCTAACCAGGAAAAAAACAGAGAAGAGGGTGGAATGGCAATGGGATGACCACATAGTTAACCTTGCTTTTATCAAATGCCACTTATAAGAAAAATAGAACAAATTAAAACATTTAAGTTTCCTCATATTTTTTAAGAAGTATAATCTGAAATCTTTCTTTTTTCACAAAGCATCATACTTTCACATTTTTACAGTGATACATCTGAAAGTACAAGAGCTGCTCTGAAAGTGAAGTCTCCTAATTATTTTGTTGGCCCACAACATCAAAGGCAGATGCTGATGGTATCGCAGAAGAGGTTGAACCTTCCTGCCAATATTCCATTACACGGTCCCTTACCACATTCCTCTCTAAAAATACTACATGTATCTCTTGGAGCAGGTCCAGAGGAGGGCCACTAAGATGATCAGAGGACTCAAGAATCTCTCTTACGAGGAAATGTTGAGGGAACTGAGCTTGTTTAGCTTGGAAAATAGAAGGCTCCAGGGGAGACCTCATTGTAGCCTTCCAGTACTTGAAGGAAGCACATAAACAGGAGGGGGAATGACTGCTTATGAGGATGGATAGTGACAGTACAAGGGGGAACGTTTTTAAACTAAGACAGGGGAGGTTTAGGTTAGGTATTAGGAGGAAGTTTTTCACACAGAGGGTGGTGAAGCACTGGAAGAGGTTGCCGAAGAAGGTTGTGGATGCTCCATCCCTGGACGCATTCAAGGCCAGGCTGGATGTGGCTCTGGGCAGCCTGGTCTGGTGGTTGGCGACCCTACACAGATCAGGGGCTTGGAGCTAGATGGTCATTATGGTCCTTTTCAACCTAGGCCATTATATGACTCTATGATTCTATGTTGTTGTTATGTGACAGATGGCAGCAGAGGGCCACTCTGACAAAATCATGTCTGACATGAAAGTGAGGATGAAACTAAGTGTAGAATCGAATTCATCCATGCAGAAAGAATTGCACCCATTGACATTCATTGATGCTTGCTGCATGTTTATGGAGACCAAACAATGTATGTTAGTCCAGTGAGATTCTGGGTGATGTGTTTCAACAAAGGGAACTGCAGCATAACAAGTAAATCATGTTCTGAACAGTCATGAGGACTTCTATGAGTGTGGCGTTCAGCCACGTGTTTACCACAAGTTAAATTTTATAAACTAATGGTGGCGGAAACTGTTCATAAATATTGTTTTCTGGCTAAGAATTTGCTCTATCAAGCTGTGTTTTTGTGCTCTTTTTACCTATTGTACTTTCCATGGAAATAAATAGGAGGCACTACTTTAGACCAACCCAGTTCACCAGTTATAACAGCAGACTGGATTCCAAAAATGAGAAAGTTACACCCTACGAAGTGAACACAGTCAGATCCCTTGCCAGTAAAATCAATAAAGTGAACGATTTTTAAGCCGAGCTGTTTGATTACGCAGTAATGAAGCTTAGTTGGAATTTTGTCAACAGCCACATAACTCTGGGACCTAACAAGTACTTAAAGGCAAAAAAAGCTCAGTAAATGTTTTCTTGAATTAATCACATGATTCTACAAAGATATACATATCTACAAAAATATTTCTGTAGGTAGACAGAGAAGCTGGCTTTAAAACTGCTTATAACTTCAGAATGAAAACAACATCCAGTCTGTGATGAACACACTGATGTTTTTGGGAAATGTTAGGCTACTTATTACACCCAGGAAATTTGCTTTATGAAACCATGGTATTTATACATCCATTTGAGTAAAAATTCTTCATTTACTCTTTTAAATCTCAGTATATACCACTAGGAACTTAGAGCTCTGTTTTGAACTTCAATGCTACCTGAATGCATAACAACGTTAACACAACTATTCACATCTCCATACTTGCAGGTCTGTCACACAGCACAGGGAGAGAACATTTACTTGCCTGTCTCCCAGAACGCTCAAGCTCTTCCTAAATTTAGTTGCTACTGATGGCATTGCTTGCCTTCGCTTTCTTTGCCTCATTAGTTTCTGATATCTGCTGCATGGCTTACTGAACAGTAATATATGTTCTCTTACATATGTTACATATCTTACACTCTCTCCTGCAACCTTTCCAAGTACATGCAGCAGAAGAAAAATAATTTATTTGTAGGTTACCTCTGGAAGATGTACATTAAATTTGGCAGAAGTGTGAATATTCAAGTCACACAAGGCTAAATGTTGTTTGTGTGATGTAGTGAAAATGCATTTCACCTGAATGTATTTCATCATCCTTCAGAAAAGGATGGGTACATTTTGATTTGCACGTATCAAATGTGGTTAAGCCTCACACCACCATTATAAAAATTCACTTTGCATGTATGTGCAAGTACTATATTTTCCAATTACTTGTTTTTTATGTTCAAAGTTTGGAGTCATTCTCCTAGTTACTACATGATTTTCATCAAGAGTTCCTAACAATGTACTTTCAGATATCAATGACCACCTCTTCTAGACATAAGTATGTGATTTTTTGAGCTTTTAACTCAAAAAGCCATTTTATTGTCTTTAAAAATAATTAGCAAAATATAAAGTTCAAAAGCAACGTGAGGCATTCCAGGAAACAGACACGTTAACACATAGGAACACACAGACAAGATTTGCAGGTTTTCTCATTGGTTTAACAGCCAAACCCTTTAAATTGAAGGGAAACTCTATGATCCAACTGAATTGGATACATTTTGACAGTGGAGTTGAGCTTATTCATTGATGAATCCTTAATAAATGTCATTCAACAGAAAAATATCTTCTAAATAATGTTTTCACAGAAAAGGCTTTATTACAAGCACCTGGGAGAAAACTGGACTTTCATTTTCAGTGATGTTTTCATCTGGCCTGGGAATACCACTTTTCTCTGTTTTCAACTGACTGGTGTCCCCACATTCCAAATCACCATACTCTTGCAAAATTATTCACATCACCAGTGTTGCCAACAGACAGATTTTCTCTTGATAATATGCAATAAAAAAATCATGTAATAACTGGGAGAATGACTCCAAACTTTGAACATACAAAACAAATAATTGGAAAAGGTGTACAAAATTCAATGTGTTCAATTCTATTATTGGTCTTTAAGTAGAAAACTTTGTGATGGTTTTGTTTCATTTTTAAACAACAAAAACGCGTTCACATTTCCGATTGACTACAGACTCTATCACCTCATTTTATTTCCTAATGTTCCTTTCAAGTTAGGGAAGATCCTTAAGAAGGATTCATCTTTTTTGTCACTGTGCTCTTTATAGCAAAATCAGCCCTAATGTATTTGCTTTCCTGAAGACTTCTAGAGAGTCCTTGGTTAGCAAATACTATCTTGTCATGTTTACTGAAGGTGCAGGTCGTGTAGATGCTGTGTATGCAGAACTGACACAGATTTCAGTGGTATTGCAGAGCAAGGGCTGCTACAAAGAATAACGATCTCTACAAATGTGGGTGATTTATTTAATCAGAGTGCCGACAATGATAATTATGGAATCAAATTTTCAGCCATAGAACTACTTGAGTTGGAAGGAATTTTTAGGTGACCTTGACCAACTTCCATACAGTGAATAGGGACATCCACAGCTAGATCAGGTTGCTCAGAAACTGGTCCAGCCTGACTTTGTCTCCAAGGATGGGACATCCATCACCTCTCTGGACAAGCTGTTCCAGTGCCTCACTACCTTTACTGTAAAAAAATTCTTCCTTATATCCAATCTATATCTGGTTTGAAACCATTTCCCCTTATCCTATCACAACAGACCTTGATAAAGAATCTGTCCCCTTCTTTCTTACAGTTTCCCTTTAGATATGAAAAGGCAATTCTATATGTCATTAATTTCCAGTTGAGGAAGAAAAAAAAGATACATCATTGTTCATTCAAAAATACAAAAGATAGGCTTCCAAAATTTGAGACTATGCATGGTTCTAAACTAAACAAAACTGCAGCCTTGTATGCAATTAATTCCACAATGCTACGGCAGTATTTTTTCTGAGTACATTCATCTGATCATGACCTGAAGAGGTGACTAAGAAATCCCCTAGGCTCTCTAGCACTCAACAGCTGAAATTTTTTAGCAAATTCCTTTCCCCTAACATCTCCGTGCCAGTTACAAACAAATCACAAGCTAAATTTCCACATATAAACATCTAAAAAGCTGAAGTCAAATAAGTTCTATACTACTAAAATGCTGTACAATGAAAGCATCAAGAACAGCAAAGAGATATTATTCAAGTAGTATCACTCTGTCAGAGAATCTAATAGTGTTAGTAGACACAATGCTGAGGAAATTTCCATGAACACTATGGAATATCTTTCAAACTTCTAAAAGATGATGCAATACCATTTACACTGTACACGAGTTTTAGTCAAAAGAAAGAATAGAGCGTGTAGGGATAAGGACAAATTTCAGCAAGAATTGAAGCCGTGCCTGCAAGTTTTGTAAATTCTATTAACAGAAAACTTCAAATCCGTACAATTGCAACAGGAAAGCTCTGTTGGATTTTCTGCCCTGAGTCATCGGATATCACAAATTTTAATTTAGGAATCACTACTGCTGTCATAATAAGGAGATGAATAACAGATTTGTTTTGTCTTTTCAATGTCAATCAGAAAAATCAGGACTGACCCATAACATAAGCACATTTAATACAAAATTAACAGCAAACACAAAGGTCATCTGGCGGTTACTTCCTGAGCAAAACTGTATGTTGTAAGATTATACTGTAAAGCACAGCGTTATAAAGAATAACGTCATTAACAGAACTTTTAAAAATAAATAATAATTCATGAGGAAGTTAAACTTAAAGGCTCTGAAAATAACAACAACAAAAACCTTTTTATCACTCTCATCAGTATTGCTCCTTATTTCACTTTATTACTGTTCTTTTTCTGACCCAAAGAAATCCCTTTGCAGCCTAATTAATTTCAAACCCTAATTAGACTAGCTATTAAGAGAACATCTTGCCATTACTATTGCCATCATCTCAGATAATCATTTCTCTTTACATACTCAGAGGAAGAGGTATGAGAAATGGGTGTTGAACTATGAACTATTTACAGCCAAGAAGGCTTTAGATTCAGCAAAAGAATGACTGCAGAAAACACTTAAAAGATGTACAGAGAGAGTAGCGAATCTGCTTTCATCATACAAGAATCACCCGGCACTCGATAAAATGGACCCAAGTTTTAGGAAATAAGGTATTTTTCTCCATAACTCTACAAGTTGTAGAGGCACTGAAACAGTATTTTTACCCGAAAATCTTTTTAAATTTTCAAAAAGTAACTACATCAATTCGTGGGCCCTGAATTCAGTAACAATTTCTGCTCAGGTTCATGCAGACCTCAGATTAATTTTAATTACTGCTATGAAAGCAGTTCTAGCTTTGAATCAGCTTTCCTCATTATTTGTCGTATTTCTCTCTGCATCTGAGAAGCAAAGCTCTCAATGTTCTATCTTCTGCGATTCAATAATCTTACAAAGGATTTATTAAAATTTGCTAGAATGAAGTAATTAAAAAATGTTATCTTTATTATTAAAGATAAAATGTTTTGCCATCTACTTGGATTTTTCATGCTTCTTGTTCTCTTGTTCTCTTATTTTGTCACAAATAATTTGGTTTAATTATTACTTTACTATGTATACTGTATTATTTTGTACTGCAAAATCTCAAAGGAAACGGCACAAGGCAAAATCACTTATGATTTCTGTGATGTACAGTTTCTTGCACTTCCCAGTAACAGCATATATTTCTGCACTCAGAAACTTGATAACGTCAAAGGAGAACATATGAACCTAATACCTTATTACTATAAAGTAATCTAGTTAATACTACAAAATAATCTAGTTAAATACTAGTAAGAGTTGTTATTATTTCATTTGGAACACATCTTATGCTAGATACAGGAAGGTTTCAAGAGTAGTGCATTTAAAATATTTGCAAAGAAAAACTTACTTGTACCTACCTTGCTTTCTGTAGGGTTTCTCTGGCTCACCCCTGTGATGCCCTCTGGGGTCCTAAGGCTGATGTTGCCAAATTCATACAGGAGGTGAGGGAGCAGCACAGAAACAATCATTATGTTTTCTTGGTAGTGACAGGGATGTAGGTCTTCTCTCCTGGAATATGCTTGGGCTTAACTAAATAAGCTTTCTAAAATACTGCCTTTTTTCTCTTCACTGGTTTGCAGGTGAAGTCTGTGAAAAGTGATGGCGTGCATTTCACATTTTTCGTAAAGAACTCTCTGGGCAGATCGCCCAATCATTCACTCCATTCCTTGGGGGCAAAATGGCAGTACAACACTGCTTCTTTTTTTTCTTTTCAACTTATACGGTAGTTTCCCTTCACAAGCTGAGCTCTGATAAGTCTAGTGGCACGTGGCTGCTAAGTAAATATCTGGGGTGTATGTGGTATATGCAGGTATCTCTCTCACACACCACTTTGTCTACCAGAAAATACAGAAACATATCTATAGGGTTACCACTTACTTTGCCAGCCTTATCTCTTATAAACTCTTTTTTTCTATAAAAGCCATCAAAATAAGGCAGTTAGTTTATCAAGGAGTCATTTAGACTCTAATACCATAGAAATACATACAGTACCTCAGTTTTAAGTTCTCATTTTCTAGTTTGTACTAAAAAATTTTGACCTTTGTTCTACCTAGATTCTAAATTATGCAGAAAGTCTAAAAATCTGATCTTTTTAGCATACCCTGTACACCTGCAGGCAAGAGTAGTTTTCTTCTTCCTAAGTGAAAAAATTATGTGACAAGTTCTGAGAAATTTCACAATTCTCTTTGAGAAGATGAACTGAAAAAGCATAGAGGTGAAAGACAGAGCTCTGTGCAAGGTACTAGCTGATTCACACATTTGAGGTGGGAAACTGTAGACTCTTGGTTGGAAAAAATCTATATTGGCAAAATGATTTGTATCCCTTTGTGCATAGCTGTAGAAGTATTATCAAAGTTTGTACACAGGGTACTAACACCCATTTAAGCCTTACTGGATTTACAGCAGCAACCAGAGAACCCTCAAAACTTAACTTCAGGCAGCAATCCTAACATTAAGATTCTGGGTTTTCTCATTCACTGGAATCATTGTTTTAGTGCTTTCCTTACCTGACTCTCTTTCTTAGCAGTATTATTTCCAGGGCCAGTACTTTAAAGAGCTAAGGGTTTTCTATTCTCATTCTCTCTTCTCATCCCGGTTCATTCCCTCTCTCCCTTAAAATTTACTCAACTAGATAAATAACACGCTTCTGTCCCTAGTTTATTTTTCCTTCCTCACAGCTCCTCAGTATGAATTTGAAATCAGCCTGGCATTTAGGCAAGACAAATCCTGAAACAGATCAGATTATCCTGCTTAGATTTAAAGATATTGAATAGCTCAAGGTACTGCCAATGGCAGCAAAGGTTTTTGGTTATACTTCAGGTTTCAACATAAAATCATGGCTCTGCTGGCCTTTAAGTCCATTTTATCTGATGCTTGTTTCATAAGGATACATAATACCAGTTGTTGAGCTTCATGTCAGTTCTTACAATTGGAAATAACCACAGCTAGCACTTCTTTTTAGACTTATAGTGTAAAGACTTCTTTAGTCTTGGGGGTGTGAGAATCCTTTGTTTTTTTGGCTCAAAGCTAGCTTCCTGAGGTACTTCTTATGATAAGACTGACTTGCCTAGAAAATGAGTGACGGGTGTGTTGTGTGTATCACTGTGTGGACAATTGTAGCTGTTTGCCTTCGGAAGATAGTGCTCAGGACAGTTTACTGGCAGAAGATCTAGCCTGTGATCGAATAACTCCAGTTTGTTATGGGAGGCTGGGGGATGATGCCATTGTATCCTATGAAGGCAAGATACAAGTTGGTGCCTCCCTGTCCCTCTTATCTGCTGGCAAGGCCAGGAAGATATGAACAAAGGAGTCTCGTGCTGAGATCCCAGAGCCGGAAGCTACCACTCCAAGGACAGCTGACTCAACCACTTTGGATTTGAGCTGTCACTCCAAAGACTACTGACTCGACCACTTTGAAACCATTGAAAAGGGGCCATCATCACCATGGTCACCATCACCGTCGTCAACAGCAAAACAGCAATGCTTGACGACCCACCACTACTGAAGAACAAAGACTGAACTACAAACTACGCTGGATCCATGGTGGTGACTATCTCTCTCTTGCTGCCTACAAAGACTCCTTGCTTCTTCTTTCCTACCTTTTCTATCGCCCTCCTTCCCTTCCCCATTACCCTAATTCATAATAGTGTCCGTCCTCCCCTTCCTCATCTCCCTAATTAAGATCTGTAATAAACTGGTTGGACCAACATTTGAACTGTTGTTTCTTAATCTCATGCCGGGTATACAGATATTAAAAGAACCTCATCTCCCTCCTATAAATAGGAGCGAGACAGCTGGAAGAAAAACTAAGAGCAGAAATAGAAAATGAATGATTCTGTAGACACCAACCACTGAAGTTATCTTGGCTCTAGCAACAGAGCCCAGTGTTAAGAAAGAGCATAATCCACACTCCTTGCTAAATGTTTCCATCTTCCACCAGTCTGTCATGTCTAAGTTTCTAAACCCCAAGGCTGCATTTGAGCCCTGAACTTAACAGCTACCTGAACCCTACCTACGTGTAGCTCTAACTTCCTTCTTTCTAAATGTAGTTCCATTAAAGGGGACAAGCAGTTAAGCCAGTAGATTTATACATGTATTAAAACACACAGACAGAGCATTAACCAGAAACATTACAAAACACCCAGAGTAACTTTGGAACAGAACCTAAATAAAAAGTTTGGCTACATCCCACAGACCTCACACACAAAGACACAAGTATTAATAATAATAAAACCTCCCATTTTGAACATCCACTCAATATAAAGGGAACTAGATTATTGTACTAAAGAAAAAGGGATTGTCCTTCCACATGTCTACAGTTAATTGAACATCTTGCACACGTGCTGCGTGTGAGTGCTCATGCCCATGTGTGTGCTGGGTTGGTCTTTCAATTTTTTCTCCAGTTAAAGTTAACTGGAAGAAGGCACTGTATTTAAATGAGAAAATTCATACCTCTCTGAGGAGAGAGGATGAATAGCTCACGGCTGCCTTAAACCTTCCTGAGATATGCATAAAGCACATTTTTATTAGAGGTGGATTATACTAGCAGCTATGCAGGAGGTTCAAATGCATAACCACTGGAGACAATCAGAAGCACACAATGATCTCTGCATAATGAACATAAATATCCTTTCAAACAGAAAATCATAATCTGCTCTGTTGTAATCAAGTCTATATTGTTGCATAAAGAATTTTAAGCAGAAAAGCAATACATACGACATGGAAAAGAGGAACAAAGACTCTAATGGTTCTTCATGATCATTCTGTTTTAATCATTTTTTTCAACAAAATAGTTATGTATGATAATTCATTATAAGGTAGCTTCTTTTGTCTCTCAATACGAATCTAGCACTAACAAGGTAGCCTTTTGTCCTCATATGTTATACCAGAACTTCTTTCAGGAGTTTCAAAGTCAGTCTAGAATTTGAGTATGCATTTTTCAGACTATTCTAGTGCATGCAAAGCATATCAATGTTCAGTGCCTGTTGACCTGTGGAGCAGCATCTATACGTCTAAGATGCTTTAAAAGAAGGGAAAAGCCCAGGAAAAGAACTGGCTTCCAAAGATACATGGAACAGTTCTAATCTATTTTTTTTCATCCATTACCTTGCCCCCTTTTCAGCCACAAAACAACTTAACTGCGGTGGGTTTTGACTTGTGAATGGAATTATAGACTCACGGTACATCCTGAGTTCAAAGGGACCCACAAGGATCACAGAGTCCAACTCTTGGCCACACACAGGACCACCCAAAAAAATTAGACCACATTACTGAGAGAATTGTCTTGGAGATGGTTCTTGAACTCCATCAGCTTGATGCCAAGATCGCTCCCCTGGGAAGCCTGTTCCAGTGCCTAATCTTACACTGGTAAAGAACCTACTCCTGATATCCAACCCTACCCTCCCCTGACGCAGCTCTTATGTTCACTCAGGCCCTGCCACTGTCACAAAAGAGGAGACTGCTGCCCTTCTGCTTCCTGTGAGGAGCTGTAGGCTGCCACAAGGCCACCCCTTAGCCCCCTTTGCCATAAACTGAATAAACCAAGGAACTTCAGCTGCTCCTTGTATGTCTTCCTTTCCAGACCCTTCATCAACCTTGCAGAACTCCTTTGGACACTCTCTAATAGTTCTATGCCCTTTTAATTCTGTGGCACCCAAAACTGCACATGATTCTTGAGATGAAAGCATACCATTGTAACATAGAGAAGGACAATCTCTTCCTTCAACCAGCTAACAATGTCATGCTTGATGCATCCCAGTATATGGTTGACCTACCTGGCTGCCTGGATGCATTGCTGACTCATGTTCAGCTTCCTGTTGGCCAAGTCTCCCACATCCCTTTTAGCAGGGCTGCTCTCCAGCATCTCATCTCCCAGTCTGTATGCATAGTCAGGGTTGCCTCTTCCCAGGCGCAGAACCTGGTACTTTCTCTTATTAACCTTCGAACAGTTGATGATTGGATAGCTTTCTGATTCACCTAGATCTCTCCGAAGGCCTCTCCACTCTTGACAGAATCAACAGCTTCTGTCCATTTAGGATCACCAGCAAACTTGCTCAAAAAACCTTCTAGTCCTACATCCAAATTATTTATGAAAACATTGAAGAGAACTGGCCCTAAAACTGGCGAACAAAATAATTCCAAATTTTACATGCCTGCTTTGAAATTTTTAGGAACAAGGATTCAAATTTGAAATCTGGGAAAACCTACAGAAGAAAATTCAGCATACATTGGACAGTGCTTGCTCATCTTTCAATGTAGATAAGCCCTAATATTTTGAAAAAAGTAAAATGTTATTTCATATTTTTCCAGAAAAGCCTTTAATTTCTTGGCAGCATAATCCTTTCAGAGGCATTATCTTTATGGAATCCCCTGGTTAGGAATTAAAGTAGAACTTACAAAAGCAAGTGCATTTGCTCACAGACAGAGTCCTGCTGCAGAAGGAATACATTTACTGTTGTATTTTACTGTGCGTTCAATTACAAAGTATTCTAAATAGAGCGTATTTAAAATGTGTACCTCAAAGCCCTCTCTATGACCACCTGAAATATTTCTGGAATAAACAGTTATTTATTAGACCAATATCTCATGTCTAAAATTCATGACCATGCAAATCTCCAGTAAGTGCTATTTATGGTATACAATTAAATGGCTTCACTTCCTTCACAATCCCAGTAGCATGTCCAAAAGACAGTTTTTAGTTTGTATAGCTTGTTTTGGGCTACATAAACATAAGTACATCTGAATACAGAACTCAGAATTTACTAATTATGTAAATCAGAAATTTTCTATTGACACAGATTTAAGACTGTAGGTATTAAAGATGTCAAACATTTAAGGGAAAAATTATTCTAGTAATGACAAACCTATCAATGATTTTCACTGTCGGCTTATTTGCACAAAAACTGTAAAAAGAAAGCAAATTTAGAAAAACTGCATTAAAAAGAAATACAAGCAGAAACATAAAAATTCATAACAAACTTCAGATCGAGATAGCAAGATATGTAACCTTAAGTTACACGCTAAGTAGGCCGCATTTCAAACTCCTGATCAATCTTTATCCATTTCTTAAGTGTGGAGATTGGTCCACCATCTTATTAATAACAAATTCATAACTTAATTCTAAAAAGCCAAGGGTCACACTGCACCACTTAATGACTTCATAAGCACATTAAAAAAACTTCTTAAATGAAGATGTTAAATAAGAAAGAAAAAAAGAGGGATGGGAAGTCTGAGAGAAATTTTGGCTGAAGCACAAAATAAAAATATTGTAATAGCGGGACGCGTTGTGCTCTGGATTTGTCTCCCAGGATAAATGCTGAAAGCCTCTTCGTTTGAAACTGAAACAAAGCAATGGGAAACATATATTCTAAATATACAAAGGCAGTTGTGGACTGGATGAACTTGAACTGAATGACATAGTACGTATTTTCTCATTCTAGTTTCTATGAGTGCAGAAATACTTATTTAAAATTTAAATGCAGTACGAGTGACATGTACAGGGCTTAATAATTTACCATCAGTTTTTACGTTGTCTCAACAATCCAGTATATCATTTCATTAGCACATTCAGATCCTGGGAGAGACCAGACAACAGAAAAATAATCACTTAGTTTTTCAATAACATAATAGCTACTTACAGATATACTGCAGAAGTACAGAGTAATAAGAAACAGCACATTCTTCAGCTGTTATGGCAGAAGCAGAAATTAGATTAAAGAAAGAAACAACGGGATCTAGGAGAGGTTATAGCCAGGCTCTACCCCTTCAGGTCACAGCTGAATTCCTTCACCTGTGCTCCCACGGCTGACTCAATCCTTAACCCAGATGATCAACCAGTGGTTCAGGCTGTGACTCAACAGTTCACATACACTGTCAGATACATATTTGCCTCCTAATCAGTTCATTTTGACAGCCTGGGGGGAGTGAGCTCATGGAGAGGGGCATGAGGAGTTTCTGTACCGTACTTCCCTCTCATTAAGCAAGCTAGGGAGTGGCTGAATCTTAACATTTGTTATCAATGACTAATCATTGTGCCCGGGTTTAACGGGTCCAGGTATGACAATACATCATAAAAAAAGGATAGAATGCAGACCTATTATAGGAATCCTCAGCTGCTAACTCAGAAAAGCTTGGTAACAGTTTTTAAATAAGATCTCCAAAAATATATATGATATGTAGGCAGACAATTGCTATCTCAATACATAAATTGGCTTATGTTTCTGTAGGGGTGTTCAACTAACAAATGACAAAAGATTAGGTTGGTGGCATCACCCCTCCCTGAAGCCTTCATGCAGCTTCCCTGCAAGGAGAACCAAGTCCCTACTATTGACAGATCATTTGTATTTAAAAGCTCCAATATTTGAAGGCTTTCTGCATAAAGAAGTTCAAGGGAACAACTACACAAAAACTTCACATGTATCTTGACACATCTCTTCAGAGAAATAAACTACAAAATACAAGCAAACAAAAAAAAAAAAAAAAAAAAAAAAAGACATAAAAAGAAGGCAAATACTTCCAGTGTCCTAAACATTGTCAGGAGTCATTATTTATCATGTGTATTTCTATGCTTTCGCTGAAAAAATGTAGCACTTCTTGACCAAGTACAGCACTGTTCTCATTCAGTGCAGTGGACAGAGCTGATTATCCCATCTTTCCAAAATAAACGGTGTCAATGAAGTGAAACACTGACAGATTGTCAAGTACCTATTTAGCCTACCTAAATTATATCTCCTCCTCTGCTGCAGATAGAGACAACGTTACACCTCCCTGAAAGTAACCATTTTGCAGAAGCAAAGCACATGCATGCTTTATACCCTAGCAGCTGACTAACTAAAGATGCATCAGCTGCTGCCCTGCAGCCCTCAGCTCCTGCATTCAGGAGAGCTTCCTGGCAGGCTCTTGTTCTACCTTTTCTAACCTCTTTCCCCCTGTGTGCACAGACACACATTACAGCAGAGACCAGAGGGCAAGGACTAAATCCCTAAGTGTGCATTAAATTAACTAATTTTAAATTTAGAGATGCATGGACATACCGAGCTATTCAAAACTTGGTCTCAGGGGCAACATCTTATACTGCCACAGTGCTCCATTTTCACTGTAGTTCACCTCTAAATTGAAAGCTAGTAATTTTGTTTAACTCTAACCTGGTATCAGACACTGACAATTGAATGGAAGTATTTAAAGTAGGACACAGAAGAATAAACTTTTTAAAAATGTGTGAAACGAGCCGACCCTGAGATAGGTATTATTATGTAACTGAACATCTATCAGGCCACCTGACAGACTAAAAAGATTGATGAAAAGTTTTAAAGTCAAAGTTACCTTTTCATTCACAGTTAAGTGAATTCAGTTCCAAGGCATTCCATCAAATAAGCAAAGTTAATGATTTCAGCTTGTCAAATGTATACGTATATATAAAATTAGCGTGCACACACACATATAGTACACATCTACACACTTGGGCTCAAAAGCTGAATTTTTCTCTGGATTCTGCAAGACAGATGGGAAAAATCCCTGTAACTCTGCTTCATTTGGAAGCTTTAAGCCTGCAAAGTTGTAGTATTGAAATGCTCTCCTGTACAAAGGTAAGCATAAAAACTGGTGATTATAATGTAACAGCAGGGGCAACATTCACGTTAGGGCTGAGGTAGTGCTTCCATTCTTGCTACAACTTTGTCAGAAGATAATGATTAAGTCTGAAACTTCTCACGCTCAATCTCACTGTGGATGTTTGTATTTATATATACGAGTGGTTTTCCCATCCCCTCTGATCCCCTCCTTTTCCTATTCCTTTCTTTTCCTTTCTTTTCCCTTCCCTTTTCTTCTCATTTTTTCTTTCCTTTTCTTTCATTTCCTTCTCTTTTCCTTTTCTTAATCTTTTATTTTATTAAGACCAATATATATCAGATTTTTTAAGCATAAATAATGTAAAATTCATTGTGCACCACATCCTGCTTTCATTGTTAATCCTAATAAACTATATTAAATGATCAGAATTTAGACTCCTAATTTCAAAGCTGAAAGCTGCTTTTGACTTTTAAATGACATGTGACTTGACACTGTTTTTTATTTACTCTGCTTTCTTCAGTATCATTAGCATGAGAAACCTTCCCGGATCCTAAATCTCTTCAGTTCAGAAGAAGTATATGAGCAGAGATTTAGAGTATTCTAAAGAGTAATCTGAACTACTGAACTGAATTTCAAGACTATAAAAACACTGCTTCTTCATCCAAGAACTTTCAGCTGGTTTTATCCCAAGTGTTCAGGCAGATCAGAGCTGCCTTGGATTTGTACAATGCAGCCCGTGGGTATGGGCTCCACACTCTTGTAATAATCTACACAAAATATTAAGTATTGATGCCAGTTAAGTGGAAAATTTCAGCACATCCCCATCACTAAAATTCTCCATAACTTATAAACCTAATGATGTCAATACCATGAAAATTGACTATAATTTGAGAATTTCTCCCTTAGAAAGCATTGTGCTAGATGCAAATGTTTATCATAATTTTCATTAAATACTAATCATTGTCACATTCTTAATTATTAATGTCATTTTAGAAATTATTCATCAATGCACATCAATCACTAGAAGTAGCAAATTCCCATCTCACAAGAATTTTACATAGCTTCACTTTGACTTATGACTTCATTTAAAGTTACCTACTTATTTATCATACAAGGATAATACTATTAGGCTGTAATTATTCATACTACATTATCTGCCATTTTGTATATCAATACGATATAACTCTCCTGTAATTTGCATCAAGAGCACTGATTCATGGACCCTGACCCATGAAACTACAGCAAATTATCTTGAGACATCCAATATTGTGCACAATTTCCAGCACAAGTAGAGAAGGACTACTCCCTCCAATATGACTATTGATAGTCATAGTTCATACTCCATTAGCTATTTAATACCTAAAATTTGTGGTTATATGTAGTGCTGTATTCCTGATTTTAAGTTAAAGCCAATAGTAAGGTTACTCTCTAATTACTCTTTTAAATGTAACTTCTGTTTGGTTTTTAATATTTATGCATTCATGTAGTATAGCTGTAAAAAAAAAAAAAAAAAAATGAAGTCCTTCACTGTAATACGTACAGCTCAGGAGGATGAACATATTGTTGTAGTGGGAGAAATTAACTACGTATTTCTTGACTTGTGTATAATAAAATATCAACTTAAATGCTATTTTAATATTTATATATTTGATTCCATAATTGTTTTAATTGAGAGAAACCAATTAGTGAGGAAGAAAGTGCGCATTAGCCCACAGTAAAAATAATACATAAGTACTTCACTTAGTAGAGATGTCTCTGCTGGCATTTATTGAAATTACCACTTAGGGCAATCACTGCTGTTTTTAACCACTTTTTAAAGCCTTCTCTGCTTTAAAACAAAAACTTTGTCATTAATTACGCCCTAAAATCTGAGGAACTTTCAGGACTCCGCAATTTGAATCAAGTTATGTCTTTTTAGGTAGATGCAAAAATTTAAAGAAGGTATTTTTGATAATTTAAAGCATAGCATTCTGCTAAGTTTTCACTGCTATTTCTCTTAACGTTAATCAAATGCATTTGTAATGTAGGATTAGTTTCAATGTATTTATGTATTTATCCCAAACACTTCCTCCCTTTTGAACTCAGGTAATGTTCCCACTGGCACCAATTTACCAACTGGAAAAGAATCCACCCTACAAGAAAAATAGAGAAGAAAAGAACTAACACCATTTTGAGAGAAGATATACTGGCTGAATATATTAAGATTATTTAGAAACACACTACTAAAGCATTAAGGCATATAGGAATGAACCTTTGTAATCGTTGCCAAGTGTCTTCCTCCTTGAAAATCATTTGCATTATTTGGACTTTCTGAGTGACACCATGAGTTTTAGGTGGGGGAAAAGAAACGGTGAATGTGCTTAAGACAGCGGATTTAGGAAACGTTACCATCACAAAGATAAGTGAGCTGAAAACAAAGTAGACAAATAGAATGATATTAAAGAACCAGAAATAATATTGTATTAAGCTGATTTCTGATGACTGGTAAAAATCGTGAATTGCTAATTAGCAGTGCTGAAAACAGACTGATCTGTGACAAGCTAACTTCATAACCCCCGCTTCACATTATGAGCTTTCTTCTTGGAAGAGATGGCAAATTAGACTACAGGATTCTCTGCTGTGTTTAATAGAAATTATTTACTACTAAAGTCAAGACCTTAATACTTCGAAAGGAAAGCAAACCTGTTTTCTTATAATGTATCTCTACCACACAATCAGCACCTGTCTTTAAGAAATCACTTTCCATGCAAATTTCTTTAAAAAATAAGGAGATAGGTTTTAAGTTGGCTTGGGTTGTTTTCTTGTTTAAAATACGTTTACAGCTTGATTTAACAGAACCAAGTGTACCTCTGAAATATGACAGTCGCTGTACAGGATGTTATTGTTTAAGTACAGACACTGAAAAGACATCTTAAAAATAGTAATTGAGAGGAGAACTCTTCTCAACAATAAATAAGTATCTTGAAAAGCAAATGAAGAAAAGTATGACTTGATAATGGGATAATGATACGTGGTGCACTAAAGCCTGTTAATTGAAGGTTTGCCATGAACAGTGAATAACGATCATTGTAAATGTCTTGAGAAAAATATTACCCTACTAAAAAAAAAAAATCAGAAAATTGCAAATGAATGAAAAGTAGCAGACTTTACATACTAGAATATAATGGCAGTTCCTTGGCAGAATAATATCCCATTTTGAGTTTTCTGTGCTCTTGAATATGCCAAGCATTTTTCAGTAATATTAAAGAATATCACAATTTTCATGGGGAATAACAACCATCTAAGATTTTAGGATTCTAACTTAAAAACATGCATGTTAAACAAAGGACAGAAGAGCAGCAAACAGAAATTAACTATATATATAACTAACCGTCTCTGATTTGAATCTGACTACAGGTTTGCAAAAAAAAAAGAAAAATTATTTTGTAAGAGTTGATATCTCACCTGCTAGAATTGCATATGTAAAAAACTAAAAAAAAGAACAAACCCTCTTTGAATTTAATCATGATGAATACTAAAAATTACTGTTTTCCCAATTTGATCATGTCTGGTACTGTACAAATGAAATTATATGTACACACTTCCTTGAATGCGTCCAGGGTTATTTGACGACACTGTTTTCTTCACAAACAGCCATACACCATTTATGACCATATGCAAAATGTACTCCCTTTAGTTTTGTTAAAAGTTGCCAGAGAAGAAAATTATTCTAAAATTTATGGAATGGTGCTTAGAAATTCTAAGAAAAAGAATATATTTAAAAGGTTACTAAAACTTATGTGCTGAAGTGAATTATTTGAAATAATTTGAATTTTATTTTTTTAAAACTCCATCTAAATACCTCAGGACTGAGATTCAGTGATCACCACAAAGGAATGAACGATGACTTTTCTACAGTTCCCTACACTACTACACTACTCAGAAAAGAAAACTCTATTTTAGAACACTGAATGGAACTTCTCAAAAGGCACTGCTTCAAGAACTGTCATGGATTTTTCTGCTTGAAAATATGTAGGATGGACAAGATAACCAGATTTGTCACAGCAAAAGTAGAAAAGATTCCTAAATGATAAGAAACATTGAGAATAACCGTGCAGAGCAACTACATTTTAAGAGATGGGATATAAGTGGTCATACAGAAGAAGAAAACTAGAAGTTCAGAAATTTGCAAACTGCTCTAATTTTTTTTGTTTAGCTCTAGCATTTTAACGCAAAACTTCAGAAGTCCAGAAGAGTACATCCAATGAAACTTGCAGAGTGCTTATCAATATGAACCTAATTAGCTCTCAGAAATCTCTTTCACAAAGTATAACCAAGGCCAAGAGCTTAAAAGGATTAAAAATACTAAAGCAAATGGAAATAGATAATGAATGAATCCAGAATCACAACAGAAACTTAGTTCATATGTGGTTATTTAATAACTGTAAGGAATTTTCATCTCTTACAAACATGCGGTGTTGGTCATTTCGTAATAATAATTTCATATAAATAGAACAAAACCAACACATTTCTCTTGTTCATGTAACGAAGAAATAGTAAATCCAATATTTAAAAACAAGCAAAAACCAACAACAACAACAAAAACAACCACATTCCTGTGTGCTGAAGTAAAGGAAAAGCCTCAATGCCAACAAAGACATGAATTAGCAATTAGCAAGATTTCCCAAAAAATCCCAATACAGAGATGCCTGGACAAGATCTTTAATCTCTGATATGCATGACATGAGATTAAATGAACAAAATTATCCCCATCTGGAATTAAAATCCATCAGTAAGTCTAATTTATAGATTCATTATGATTTCATAAATGTAAACGGGAGGATAACAGCAAGGATTTTGCCTTCCCAACCCCCAGCACATCCTACTGCAGGCATACAAAGAACAGAAGATTTTTTCTTCTCTCATCTTTGTATGTACGGGCAGAAGGATGTAAGAGAAAGTTCTTCCTGACTTTCAACAAGCAGTTACTAAGAAATGTTTGAGGGGATATGTGCCAACTGCAACAACATTCCAAGAATGCTTAGTAAGCTTAATTTAGAAAATATATCTGTTCCATAAATACATGACATAAATCATAAGTATTAGAAAGCATGAGTCAATATTCTCATAAGGGACCTAGTTTGGAACTTGATTTCTTTTGTATATATTTGGCAAACTAACTTTTTTTTTTTTCTTCTTTTTAGAAATCAGTACATTAGGCAACAGACACAAGCGCTTACTACTGATGTCTAGACTTCTGCAGCTTCTAATTCATTTATATTATCTAATAATAACTACAAGTGAATTCAATCACAGTTTCAAAAATTGAAAACAAAGCAGGATGATCCAATGACTAAGAACAGCCAGGCTGCAGCCTCTGCAGCACTGTGGTCACTCCAGCTCCTGTGACAGGCTCTGCTGCTGCTCCAACCTTTGCAACAAATTTGCAAACAGCTTTGCAACAGCTGCTCCAGTCCTGCAATAAGCCCAGCAGTTAATCCAATCTTTGTGATGGACCTGAGGATACTGTAACCCTTCTAATGGTCTGTGCAGTTGCTGTGACCCTTGCAACTAGACTTGTGGTCAATTGAATCCCTATAATAAGTCCCTCCAGAGAACCAAACATTGCCCGTAACTGTTGCCTCTAAAAAGCAAAAAAAAAATGTCTATGAAAACCAAAACATTTAATAAGGACAGAAGCTCTTAAGACAAGACAAAGGTGGAGCAAGGCCATCACTAAAATGGGAGAAGAAGAAAGAGAAAGAAAATGTCCGAGTGAGCTATGAAATGTGCGACAATGTGCACATAGCAATGAGCTATGAAATGTGCGACAAAATTAGGAAGCAACCATTGGATGGCTGGAAACAGATCCTGTGCATCATGCTACTGCTCAAAGAACAATCCTGGGCCCTGAAAAGCAAGCTTAGTGGCAATGTGACACCCTAAGAAGAACTGAGTCAGAAGCTGGGACTCATTTCTGAAAAAATCTCATAATCATCCAGGCCAAGGAACAGGGCATGGAGTAGGCATATCACATCCCCTATCATACACAGCACATGGAAAAATTAAGTGATATATTGGCTTATTAAAGACTACCTTAAGAGTAATTGGTTCTAGGTCACTCAAACATTGGGACATACATTTCACAAAAGCCACTGAGTTAGTCAACACTCAGGGATCTGCCAGTGGGGCTGGCCCTGTCCAGTGAAATCTTCTGCATACCATAGAAGGGGAATAAAGTCCCAGTGGTGCACATAACGAACATGCTGGGCAAGATAGTCTGGCTCATTCCTGCCTCAGGCGAAGGCAAGCCTACTTGTGGGACTGCTTTTGCTAAAGGACTTGGGGGCATGTGGTGGTAAAGCATAAGGATGGGGATGTCTATTGTATACCTCAAAGAGACTTGATACTGGGTGAGAATAAAAAAAAATCATATTGTATGACATTAGTTGCTACACAACGCTGCATGTCATCACCACTATGGTTGTTATAGGCCTTGATAACACTAATACACTGAGAAGTTTTTCACACAAAGGGTGGTGACGCACTGGAACAGGTTGCCCAAGGAAGTTGTGGATGCCCCCTACCTGGAGGCATTCAAGGCCAGGTTGGACGTGGCTCTGGGCAGCCTGGTCTGATGGTTGGCAACCCTGCCCGTGACAGGGGGGTTGAAACTAAATGATCATTATGATCCTTTTCAACCCAGGCCATTCTGTGATTCTGTGATACACCCAGTTTCAGATGTGGTTTTGCCAGAGCATTTTTCAGGATCAGAATTGTAAGATGATCGAGGTAGCAGAACAGTCATCCCAGTAACTCAAATTCAGCAGAACTGCCAGTTTGTGTTCGCACATCATGCTTGCTCACCTCTAGTAGGTTTAAGTTCTATTGACCTTTTTAGTGGTTACATTCTAGATTGGATTTGGTAACAACTGATAGAACAAACTGACTTTGATATCTTTGATAGCGGATGATTACATGAACACGTAGATGAAGTATATAAAATGTATATTTTGTACTGATCGTTAGATTAAAAAGCTTCCAAGTTGGATATCTAATATGAGACTCTGAAGGTCAATATTTTCAGAAGTATCTAAGGAACTTAAGTATATAAGTCCTTTTTAGGCACTTAAAAAGAAACTTAGCTTTTATACTAAGAAAGAAAGCATATGTGATCACTCAACAGAAATGACATTCCAACACAAAGGAGAACAGAATACTAGAAAAATTAACATAGGATTTTACTATTTTTCAAGTTCTTTGTTCCAACTATTTACTCATGAATGAAAGTTTATCTAAGATACACTAGAGATAAGTAGATTTAAGTTGTGTTGAAGCTGTTTCTGGAAAGGTGGGGGGAAATAATATTTACGCCTTGCGAGACAAAATTCAAGGCATTCATTTTCTAGTTTGAAGTTCAATTTTTTTTTAGTTTGTTTGAAGTATTTTGAAAAATACAGTGTAAGACAGCTGAGATTAAAAAGACATTAATAGTATGTAAATTTATTTTGAAATGCATAGAGTTCCTTCATGCCCTAATAGAACTGGTTAAATAACACTAGAATAATATCACTTACGATCCACTAAAGGGATTTTTCAGGCTAACATGACATCATTACGAAGGTTCTCCTCAACAAATTATAAGGTAGTAATTTTATCATGGTGTATAATGTTAGTAATTATATTCCTTCAGTTCCATCACTCTTCTTACTGCCTGTGATTATTATCCATCACAAATCGAGTTACAAAGCTATGAGTGAAGGTAGACAGGAACAGCTGGAGAATTTTTCACATTCTTAAATCTACATTTTATGTTACAGTCAGAAAAGGAAAAATTGAGATAGATTAGCTTAGGAGGCCATCTATTGTGTTTCATGGACATGACTGATTCTTCAGGGACTTCCAGATGCAAAAATTACAATGATAACTAGATGGATGGAAATAAATACAGAGGCACTTGGAATTCCTGACATCAATTCAATGTAAACTGACGGAACAAATTTCCTACTGATGTCTTTTCGTTTGAAACAACAGTCCTTACTAGCACTTTTGGGAAGACACGCAGTGAATGTAGAGGACTGAAAAAGTACTGCCTATATTGGCTTTTCTTACAATAAATAAATAATTTTATATATTTAATAATTTTATTTTAATAAATTTTAATAATTTATTAATTAATAATAAATTGTGGTCCTCTAAATAGATTGTACTAAGAAAAGCAGGGTTATAATCTGAAAACAAAGGACAGCTTTTCCCAGGACATATATTAAAAGAAAAGCATCCATTCTTCCATTCATCTTTTCTTAGCAATCTATCAGTATTCATAGAATGCATTTACATATTAAAAGCTAAAACTGATTAAACCCACAAATACTTCTCAGAACTCCAAACTAAATTAAAAATAATGTCAGGAGGCAACACCAACTACCAATAACACTGACCTGTTAAAAATTTTTCTGTGAAACAGTATACAATAAATCAGTATAAATCCACTTGCCCTTATTACCAGTACCCTATTCTGCATTACTTCCCAGAAGAAAAAACTTCATATCCCAAACCCACAGAGCAAGACAAGTACAATGTTTTTCTTTTTGTAATCTCAGCATTAAAACAAATAAAAAATAAAAATCAGAACCAAAGAAAATGCTTCCAGACTTTGCCAGTTTAATAGTAATTTACAGATCGTCATCAACATAGATAGCTTGTTGAGAAGGGCGAAAAATCCCAGTCTTGTAATTGTATTGCAATTGTGAAAATAAAACTAATTTTCAAATATTTCCCTAAGATTTTCAACAGCCTGGACCACCAAATTAAAATGCACTAAGAGCCCACCATTTCATCTAGCTGCCAAGAACATTACAGAATAGGCAACACTCTCAAGAGAGCAAACAGGCAGGCATCTTTCCTTAAAATACACAAAACAAAACAGAAGAATGATTCTGATACAATTCACCAATTCAAACACCAATAACTAAATACATACAAACATACATAAATCCCATATGTTTTGAGGAACAGCATTTCCACAAACAAAAGATCCACTGAAATAACATATGATGATTCTATGTTAGATCAACATGGCATCCTGTCTGTCCTCATTGGCTACCCAAATCTCTAAGATCCCATCTTAAAGGGATGAAGATATTCAAATACAAGGGCAGAAAGAAGAAGCAAATGAAATAAATTAATCAATGAAGAGACCCGGTGCAAGGCTGGCTTTCATAGGACCACATTTGTCAACCTCAAACAATGGAAATCAGAAATTTTGTTAATGAGTCTCTATTGCCAATGTAAGAACAAATATTATGGTCTACCTCAGCTACATTTAACCACCTAGGAGCAGAATGCAATATATACTAGAGTTGTTTTCATTGTAATAAACAATGAGAAAGAACCCCCTTTTAGAATATATATCAACCCTCCATGCTTTCACTTTTCAGCTTTAGGAGAGGATAAGTCAAATTCTGGATATGTTACCAAGTGTTTCCAAGACTTAAAATTCTTACTTGCCTTGATACGAAGATTCATAAGGAACTGGTACAAACTCTGGGCTCAGTATCAGATGGCACCTGGTACACTCATTTTCATCCTCCAGTTTCTGCAGATATTATCACCTACAAGACAAAAGTTGTATCTTGCCTGAAAGGAGTCCTGAAGTAATTCATCAGAAAGCTGAGCTCTTTTAGTAGGACTTCTACCAACATATTGATGGGTAATTGTATTTCTCAGTCATGGCTCAGTCATTTCTGAAAAATTACAAAGAAAAATATTTTCCAGTAATTTTTAACATCTTCAAGCAATCACTAAATGGACGTGATCAGAAACATCATCAATCTCTGTTTCAAGTGCAAGACACATCTTGTTGATGTTGCTGTCTCTAGCACATACTTCTAAAACTAAAACTTGCTAAAATGATATTGCACACTTGACCCTTGGCAAGAAAGAAAACAAATGACAGATGACCACATAAATTCATGCAGAAATAAGAGATATACAGATACCATAAGGACTAGTGAAATTTAAAAATTTCATCTTCTTACTAGTTTAATTCTTCTTTCAGATATATCAATGATATTAATGGATAAAACAGGAGCCTTCTACACCAGAAGTATAAAACATTATATGGGCACTGGCTCAAAAGCTTCCCGCAGTCACTGTAGAAAAAGAATACTTTAATATGAAAATTTAATATTTTAATAAATAAATTTGATAAAGGAATAAAACATGTAGTTTGATAAACCTCAAGAAGTCAGTGAAGTTGACCCCTTTTTAGATGAAATGATTTCAACAAAGTTTGCAACAAGAAGAATTTCCTTGCTGTCAGGACACAAGATAAATTTCTGATCAAAGGCAACAGGAAAGGGACAGAGTATGCAGGCCTCTCCTCCCTGAATGGAAAGGCTGACAAATCTACTAGGCTCTACTCTGCCTAACAAGAGACGGGGACCACGGCCCTTGTAAAACTAAAAAACATTTATTAATGTTTTACAAAACCAGACTCAGACAGAAAACAAGAATGATATGTATGATGGAAATTGGTGCATAGCAAACTAAGCAAGAAGGTAGAACACTTTTTTGAGGAGCAAGGATATGCTACTCTATACTCAAAAGCACTGAATATTGAGAATGGAAGAACTTGGACGCTACAAGCTCTGCTTACCCTGATCTGATTGCCTTCTTGTATGCATTTCAGCAGAGAGCTTCCAGCTGCTGCTAACCTCAAATGCCCTTCATGAATGTCTTTTCTTTCCCCCCAAGAATTCTCTCTCAATTGAGCCTTCTCATGGAGAGAGTTGACTGAAAAGCTTAAGCTCAGAAATGGTACTATGAAAAGCTTTGTATTTCTGTTCCTGTGCTCCACTGCCCTGCTTCTCCCCACATCTTCTGACCTTTTGACAAAGACAATCACTGTTGAGCAGGTATACATTTAATAGTTTATCTGTGGATGGCTGAATACTATAATTGCAAACTAATCTGTTCTTCAACAAATCCAAATAGGATCCTATACTATCAGATCTTGACTTATGGGACTGAACTCAAGAGACTAACAACAGAGTAAGAAAATACGTTTCTTAAGACAGGCTTCATAAAAATCTGTCTTTTAAAATATGGTTCTATTCAAACAACAATCTAAAGGTTTTACAGAATATTCATTCAGCTTTATTTTCAGTTCTGCTTGACTCAGGTTCTGTTACCTTCATAAGCAAAGTCCTATTCTCAATATTTGATCTTGATGCTCTATGAACAAATGTTAGTTTTCTGAATTAAAAAAAAAAAAAAGACATAATGAAGATTTTTAGCTTAAATTAATGTATTGGGGTTGAACAATACATCCATGTACACACTAAACACATTTTTCTTTCAAACCTTCTCTCGTGGTATATATTATGTCACAAGATACAGCTTGAACTTTTGTTCCATTCCAAGACTCTTCCTTCTATTTTAGATCAAAAATAGGTAAAGAACTTGGAAAAAAAAATGCAGCAGAACAACATTTACAGAGATAATAACTTTCTGCTGAAATAATTTACATCAACATTAATCGTTAAGTACCTTACAGCACTCTCCCGAAGAGCGATGCTGCCATCTATTGGCAACGTAAATATACTTTCAATGTTACTTGAGTGCTTAGGAAAGCTAATGCTCTATTAAAAACAACTTTCCTGCCTCTGTAGATCACTCAGGAAAACAACTCTCCTTTACCTTTGCTGATAAGTACCTAAAGGCTATATAATTTGAATTGAATCATTTGTACAATGTATCAACGCCGAAAATTTCACAACATTTAATGCTAGAATGAAGATCACACAGCTTTGGTGCATTTACATGCATGCAGTCAGGCAATAATTTTCTTACACATTCGACCATGTCAAAATACACCTAGCACTGAATACACACCAAAAAAAAGGTCATTGTGGAATCTATGAATAACTACAATCACCTAAACAAATATATTCACACAAGAACAAGCATTTAATAAAGGGGAGGCATCATCATAAGTTATCTCAATGGTCATTAATGCTTAACAAGAAAATAACATGTCTAGGGAGCTCCAGACTAATACAACCCTTTTACAATAACTATGCAGTGTTTGAATATCAAACATTACTTCTGAATTCTCTGAACTTCAATGAATTTCTTACACTGCCTGTCATATACTTCATGGTAAAATGATCATCTGATGGATAAAAATACAGTAAGTTATTTTAAATTAGTAGCTGTTAAAAAAACACAGAGGTGTTATATCTGTCATTACTTATATAGCAAACCAGTGTGTCTTGGTTTTGGTTTGTTTTTTGTTTGCTTTTTAAATTAACAGAACACAAACGCTTTTAGGGAGCAAGAACAGCAGCTGGCAGCAGAGATCCCAGATCACTTAGACGTTCTCGGAACTCCATGATCAATGTACCAATTTTTTTTTGCTATTACCAATACATTATTAAAATCTTATTTTAGAAGACAATATAGACATCATCTGTTATTTCCAAGTGACTAAAAAGCCTGATTCTTTCAGTCACCTTTGCTAAAGATGACATTCAGAAAATATTTTCAACTTAAAAGGTTTTGCATTTTAATAATGTAAGTTGCTGGGACATGATCAAGAACCCTTTATATCATTCAAGATAGACTTTGAATACCAAACTCAATTTTAAAAAAGCATCATTCTATTAAATCTTCATTTTGTTTTCTCCTTTGTGACATACACTGCAAGAATAATGCTGGATAGAGTGGAGACTAATGCTTTTTAGTGGGTACCAATCCTCCTCCAAAAAGACTCACCATTGCTGAAGAGCAGCACGATCTGATGACGGTATATGGCTGTCACGGCCACCATTAAACTAGAAGGAAAATAGTAATTCTGAAGATTCCTCTTGTGTTTCTGGATGTGTGTGTGGGGGGGGGGGGGGGGTAGCCCCACTGCCCCTGGGATGAGAAACAAACATAGCCGCATCTACTCTTTTCTTAGCCTCAACCACCACCTACTCTCTTCTTCCTACACAGATTCTAAAATGCGTAGCGAGATTTTAACAAAACACATCTTTCACCAGGTGATGATTGTTACTTATTTCAACCCTGCGTGTAAAGGCTCAGTTCCTTGAACTCAAATCCTAACCCAAAGCATTCCATGTTCCGAAAGGCTGAAGGACAGTACATGTATTTGTTTCCACTGTTATTATAACTGATAGCCAATGTCATATGCAGGTATGCCAATTATTTCACTGATGGAGATCCAGTCAGCTACTTTGTGCACAGCTTTTTTTAATAAGATCAGACAAGTCTGGATATAATCACTTAAAGAAGAAAAAGGTACACAAGATCACAACACAAAATCTAAGACTGCTTAATGATATATTGGTAAAATAAGATATTTTCTCAACCTTAGGAGGCAAGGGTTCTTTAAAGCTATTTTTCACCCTTTGAAAGTGCACACTGCAATTTATTATTACAAAGCAAGATAGGAGAATCTTATTTGATACACTTCATTGTATTTCATATTAAAATTCAGGAATTCTAAGACTTTTTAATGCATAGAAATGTGAAAGAATTTACATCTACTTCAGTAATCAGCCACGCTATTGTCTGTTACCCTTAGCTGAATCTAATGTCAGAAGTAATACCCTTATCAATGAATCACGGGGGACCAGACTACCAATTTTTACTCATGCAAAACTGCCATCCACTTCAATGTCTAGAAATTACTGCACCCAAAATATGCAAAACAGTGTTCTAAGCTTACTGCCAAAGGTAATTCCAAATTTATTGTTTTAAATATATATATATATTAATATACACATATAAAATAATCTTACTATTTTTAAACACATTACAGATATTAAATTCTTTTATATTAAATACATTAAATTTTATATTAAATACAGAAATTAAATTCTTAAATTAAATTTATGTATTTTATTCAATGAGCTTTCTATTAGACATTTTTTTAAAAAACATTAATGGTTACCACAAAAGTGTTTGCAAAAAGATAACACCATTTCTTCAAGGAAATAGACAAAAAGAGCTGGTCAACTTTCCTGTAGGTCAGAACTGAAGGATATCAATACAGTAAAACATGGTAAAAATAAACTATTACTTTCTATATTACCTCTCATTCTAGAAAGTGATTAATAATTTAAGATTAGCCCGCAATTAAAGAAAAAAAAAGAGCAAAAAAGCAGAGAAAACCAATTAAATACTGGTAACAAAAGCAACAGTGAAGTACAAAACAAATAGAAATCACCTAAATACAGAGATGAGAAGGCCAAGACCTGAGTTTCAACCCATGGAAGATGAAATGCTGGTCACTGTTAGCAATATCAGCACGGTCCTTTTTTAGGGAGGTCAAACGATGCTTTATTTCCAAAAAACCTGTTAAGAGAACAGATCAAATGGGCATATTTTCAAAGCAATATATGTGGAGGATTAAGGGAGGCCACAGAGCTTTGAAAATGTTCCTTACTCACAGATTCTATTTCTGATACACTGTATTTTATTTTCTTCTTTCCCCCATTTGAGTCTTTCTTTTCCTTGTTATACCAACCCCTTCTACATTCAGATTCTCTTCCTTTATATTTTCTCCCTGCCATGCACTGAGGGTTACTCGTGTCTGTGCTGCCTCATTTTCCTCTCTTTAATCTACCTGTTGGCAGCCATGCTGCACTTCCCAAAGTATCTGCGTTACTCAGCATTTAAAAGACTAATTTTTCAAACAGGAGGGCCCAGCAGTTGGAGGTAAAATGTCAAATTCCTAGCATATTTCTTATGACTTCTATATACTCTGCAGTGGCTCTATTTGACTGTCAGATTGCAAGAAGTAATGGTGCATGCTCTGAGCATCACCACAACAGTGAAACACAGAGTAATTTTTCCCCATTGTGAAAAGACTACATCTCAACGCTTTTTTGGCAACTCTTTTAAACGATTTCTACCATTAGTAATCTTTCTCATTTGGTCTAGGCTTTCAGTTTAAAATCCTTTTTTATCCATATATCCTATGTGAAATGTTGATTCAAGTTTTTTTTTCTTCAAGTTTTTGTACAGGGTTAATTACGATTTTTAGTTGGTGATGAAACCATCAGAAACAGAATCTCAACAGTACTTAATAAATCTACACATATTAGGCCTAAATCAGGCCTGAAGTTTACATCAAATCTACATGACAGGACACGAGGCCAGAATACATGATCCCCACTTCAAAAAGTTGTATTTTCCTCCTTTGCTTTTTGAGAGAGATGGTAGCTCTTCCTGAACTTCAAGAATTCAGATCTCTTTCCAGCAGAAACAAAGTGAATGAGCAGGGTGAGACAAGATTTAAATCAAGCACCAATCCATATTTCACAAGGCTTTTAAATTCAAAGTAGTTTCAGTGGAAAACTGGCACTTTGCATAAACCTTTGTGAACTTACCACCCAAATACTGCCATAAGTTGCCTGTCCATATGTAAATACATAAAGACATTTATGCCTTCAAACTTTCATGGGAGTTTTAACCCAAATGATTCATACGCCATATTCTACTAGTGGCAAGACTACCCAGGAAGGTTACTAAATGCATTTTTACCAATTCCTGTATCAGGCAAAAATATAACAAATTAATCATGAAGTTGAATCATTTTAATAACATCTTACCTCAAAAGCAAGAGTTTCAATCCAATTAATTTTTTTCTTGCACCGAAAGAGAGTGGATGGTTTGTTTCCATTCATGGAGACTTCATTTGTCTTAATCATACTGGCCACTGGGATTTCTTTCAAGGGTTATTGAGCGGGAGTGGAGGTTTTCCTCCCATGCCCTACCATGCTGTTATCAAGTTCCCATGATCTCTCCATGAGTCTTTCAATTTAAAGCACTGATGCTTTCTTTTTAAACTATGGAGCACATGTCACAGCACTGCTTTGTCAGTATCATATTTGAACTGGAAAGAACAATCTCTCGGCTACTCAATCCTTTAGCTTTCTCCTGAGAGGCTGTCACTAAACAAAGGTACAATTTTTATTTCAGTGTGAGCAGGTCTACTGACATTTCAAGATTCTCCCACTTTCTCCATTAGTAGTTAAACTTATTACTTACCACCTTTCACAGAAAAAATGACTCTCCACCACATCTGCAAAAGCAGAGGGAACTACATCCCACTGGAGCTCTCCTTTTCCTCTTCACTATTTCTCTCAGTGTACTAGGAACAGATAAAGATTTATACAGCAGTTTGATACAGAAACACCTTTGAAATGCATTACAATTGGCATGGATCTGGACCAAGACAGAAAATCTTCTGGGAATACCAGCAGTGTGATCTCTTTCAGTTAAGATCTATCAATAATTCTGCTTAGAATAACAGCAAAGAATCAAACTAACACATTTTATTCCATCCGTATATAGGACAGCCAACACCAGTTCCTTTGTTTAGCTGACTCCAGACCTTCTGTCATTTTTAGAAGAATTCATTTTTTTAAAACTTTTTTCTCCCTTCCCTGCATACCTCTACCTACGTCATATCACCAGAATGATGACATGCAATAACACTCAGCCGAGAAGCTCTGGTAATTTGAACTATTTCAGTAACAAGCTGGTAAGGAATCAGGCTCCATAAAATAGTAAACTCAAGTTTTGTTACAAGTTGGATACAGGTTTTGTCATAGGATGAATGCATTCTTCAAGTCATATTTTAATTTTAATATACATTGAACGGTTCATATTTTTTTCATTCATCAGACATCAGACAGATACAAAGAGATAAGCAAACAGGTTAGGCAACACTGGATTATGTTATGTAAATAATTAATTCCTAAAATCGGTGTTCAATCAACTCAAAAGCTTCGCTTGATCTTCTCAGAGAACTGAACAACAGAAAAGTAATTTCAACATTAAGTTGTCTTAAATATTATTGCAATGTTGTCTACCACCTCAAATACTTCAGAATATTTGAACCTTCAAGAGAGACAAACACATAGAATTTTGGTGTATATGAACCTGAAAATCAAACACCTACTTAACACAGAAGTTTTACCTTGTTGAATTATTCACAAAACTAACTTTTGGAAATGTAAAAAAAAAATCAGCAGCAGGCTACAAATTCATAAGTTTATACATAAGAGCTGAGAGAACACGGAATACGAAGAAATACAAAATCAAACTGCTGCTTAGGTCAGAAGGTATTTCTACGACAGTTATCTTTTTCAACTGCTTTATTTATGGATTTAATTCATACTAACACTGCAAATCAAATATAAAAACTTCATTCAAAACGTTTTTGCAAAGAGCAAGTAATGTTTGGACACCATACAAAGTGCTTTTATCTGTTTATATAACCATATTCAAAATATTACATTACTTATGATAGCAATACTTAAAAAAAAGTTCTGAAGCTCATTTAATTCACATGAATATTTTCCAAAGTGCACTTACTGAATCTTATCACCTTGAAAGCATATAATAATAAACTATAAATAACTTGCTTTAAGTACTGTATTTTATAGTACATGTGGTAAAGCAGATGTTCTAAATCGAGCACATTTTAATATAGTTAACTTCATAGATTTAGAGAAAAAAAGAATACAGCCTATACTTAAAAAAAATGCTCATATAAAAGCAAAGGAGTAGAAAAGTAGTTATATCTCTAAATATATTCTCACTGTAATAAATGCTGCAATACTGGATCCCCTTCTGATGTTCACTGTTTCAAAAGAAAGTTGAAAAATCAAAGGTGGTGTTTAAAACAAATTAAAAACATACACACAAAAAAAGAAAAGGAAAAAAAAAAAAACCAACAGGAAAAACGAAGCCTCAAAAATTGCTCAGTGATTAGACAAAACATCTTGCAGTGAGAGACTGAAATAGAGCAATCTCCTCCAAAGGAAAACTGAGCAGTAACTCCATTCCAGCATGCAAGCACATTCACAGGTGATCAAATGCTCTTCAAATCTGGAAGAGAAAAGCAAAACATCAAGAAAGGGCTTGACATTAAATGCAGACAAATTCAAATTAAGTACAAGTCATAAATATTTAACAGTGATGGTGATTAACCACTGGCATTATTGAAACCATTGTTCTTCTCTAAGTAATTTGAAGTTAAACCTGAGGCCCTTTTTGGAAATATGCTTTAAAGAGACAAGTCACTGGTCTCTAAGTGAGGCTACATGGAGTGAAATTTTGCAGGCTATGGAATAATGGGGGACAAACTAGACGTCCCTGCCTTGTGTTGTATAAAACAGACTAATCTTGATCCTGCCCTAAGAGCTCCTTATAGGTGTTAACTTAGAGTACTCAACAGTTGCTTTTGTAGATGCATAAATGAAGACGTTTTCCTCCAGTGGAACACAGTTCTCAAAAAAAGAAGTAAAAAAAAAAAAGTTGATTTCCCTTTCTGCCACAAGACTATCCACACTTTCAAACAAAACATAAAAAACACATTACCCATATAAAAAGCCAGGTTCAAAGATCAACATATATCAACATTAGGACAGTCATCTGAATGAACACAGGGTTAAACAAGAAAGGGAAAAAAAACAAAATGAGGAGAATTTATTCCCTGAATAACTAACTGTTATTCCCTGTTTAACTAACAACTCACTTCTGAAGTATCTTGTCATAGACATCAATGACATTAACAACCAGAACATTAAACTCAAGGCAAACTTTTACCAGTGTCCCAGTCTGTTTTTTTTTTTCTTTTCTTTTTTTTTTTTTTTTTTTTTTTAACTTTAATGGGAATCGATAGCAGCAAAGCAGATTCTCCTATGATTATTTTATTTATTTCCATTCCATGTGACCTCTCAAAAAGAAACACTAGCAGTTAAAAAAAAAAAAAAAAAATCACTGGTGAGTGCTTGGTCATTCTCATTGCATAAGTTAAGAGAAATCTCTTGTGAAAGATTTACAAGATTGCCAGTGAAGGATAGCAAATAAAAGATAGAGTAGCAATATATTACAGCCAAAATCTATCAAAGTTGAACTGCCACAAGAGTTTCAACCATCACGAGGTTTAACAGTATAAAGATGAACACACAGAAACAAAATGAGCCAGATGCCAATACCTGATGACACTACGGTAGATCTTGCCGAGGTAGAATTGCCAAGATTACCATTTCTATTTTAAATGAAAAGATTATAACATGAGAACTTCTCGTTTCTAATCATTTACTTTCGCTGTTGGATGAGAAGTTGAGAAAGCAGGATAGAAAACAACTTGTGCTTGTATTTCCTGAGAGCCTCCAAAACAAAGACTGGCACACTTAAGGCTTGGGCCTGACATCATTAGGAAAACTAGCATTGCAAGTGTGCCTGAAATCTCTCCCATGGTACCTGCTTATGTTGATTATGATAGTTCACTATTTATGACAAATTTGCTTACATACGTTATCTGCTAGTGCCTTGGGACAAGAAATGACAGGAAGGCTTGTAAATCTCACACCTGTCATTTACTGTCATCTGTGCTAGCTGTTCAGAACCTCACAGCTATCTTCACACAGAGCAGCAGGTTCATGCTTCTGTGCTTCTCAGTCATGGATCAATTATTGTCCAGATTAGATAACTTCCTGTAGAATTAACTTAAACTCCTTTCTTACCTCCATACCTAAGGTTGTTTTATTTCATGAAGGGCTGAGCATACAGGTCTTGCCCTAATACTGCAATCAGGCAGCAGCTGGAGTCTGACTCACTTGTCCAAAATTTATCTAAGACTAGCATTCCAATTGCAGTTTAATAAAATAATCATGTTTTATGGGTCGACTGCAGGCAGCAGCTAAGCACCGCACATATGCTCACTTGCTCGTTCTGTCCCACCCCCAGCAGGACAGAGAAAAAAATAAATATGAAGAGAAAAACCAAGAAAAGGCATGGGTTGAGATAAACATAGTTTAATAAGCAAAGAAGAATAAAAAAGTGATGCAAAGGCAATCGTTCACAGCTTTCTATCATATACCAATGGCCTGTGGCAGTTTCTGAGCAACAGTAGCTTCCTAAAAAAAACCCTGCCTCCGTTTTTATTGTCAAGCTCGGTGTTACATGGCATAGAGCATTCATTCAAGTCAGACTGGGTCAGCTGCCCAGGTTATGGCCCTCTAAATTTCTTGCCCATCCCCAATTTACTGCTGAAGGAGGTGGGCAGAACAAAAAAAATAACTAGGAAGCCTTAATGCTGAGAGGTACTTCTCAACAGCAGCCAAAACACTGGTGTGTTATCAACACGTTTGGACACAAAGGATAAGTTTAGCACCATAGAGGTTGCTATGAAAGAACTCTATCTCAATTTTGGACTCAGTACACAGGTACATACAGGCATAAGCAGTTAGGAGCCGGAATGACTACATCAGCTCTTCCAGTCTCACCAAGAGATTCAGTTGAACTTAAATGAAAACAAGAAATAGGCCATAATAATAATGAGAGTTAAGAAATCAAATAACAACAAGAATTATTTATATATCTAAGAGAAAATATTTTTCTTGACCTTCCCAGTAATAAATCATTCACTTCTCTTGCTCTGTAATAGATTTGAGATGAAAGAAGGTACAGAAAGGAAGAAGAAAGTAACAGAAACTCCACACGTTTTTCATCTGTGTCAGCAACTCCCCGTTTTCGCCCATACAAAACAGACTGCACAATTCTACTTTACTTCAAACTCCTGCATGGCTTCACACAGCAGCTTATGACATAAAGACACATGGTCAAAATGAAGTCTTCTTCAGATTTGATACCATTAACATTATTCTATCGTGAATAAGAATAAGGAGACTCTAGAAAGGACAGGATCACCCTTCTTACCTTCTTTTGCAGACGGAAGAAGGACTTCGCTTCCACTGGCTGTCAATCTAGTTCCTTTCAGAAACATTAAAATTCACTTTTAAGTCTGAATAATAAGAATTGCTGACCCTTCTGCACTGATAAAAAATAAATAAATGCCAGTCAGGCACCGGCTTATTCACAAAGGTACAAGTAAACTCTTTTTCTAACCACGCTGCACAGATTTATTCTTTAAGCTAATCAGAATTCAAACAGAACGCAAATCAAATGTCACCCTGCTACACTAACATCCGTCAACCACAATGATTACATCTACATCAATCATTTGATATAATAGGCATAAAGTCATTATAATAGAATGTTGTCAAAAGATCTGAAACTGTCTTCTATTTAGTATTCCATCACATAGTACCTACAAGATTATTTCAAAGGCAGCAGTGCCTCCTTTGAAACTAAGAAAGCTTGCTTCAGCATTTTCCAGGCAGCAGATTCAATGACAGCATTCCCTATGAACAAGTCACATCACCAACCTGAGTTCTATAAAAGGGGTATTACATTTTTTGTTCCAGCAGTTTTAAAACTAGAATTGAAAAATTGAACTATTACATCATTTTGGATATACATTCTGCAACATATCTGAAAAGAGCCTTACCTTTAAGCAGAAACATTTGTTCTATGACATACGCGGACAGAATTCAGTAAACTCCTTCCAATGCCTCCTTTATATTTCAAGTCCCATTGAGTTTGTTTCCTCCTGCATCTAGTTCTGCGTGAAACATCTCACCACTTCATTTTCAAGTACCAGTTCTCTGAGAAGTGTAATGCTACCAGAGAGTTATGCGCATGAAAAAAGCATGCCTATGTCAAAAAGTGAAGTTCACCTGTTGAGTCTTGACTTGAGCTGAGTCATGACTTCTCAGCTTACAAATCAGGCCAGAAGTTCTCTATTACACTAAAAGACGTCTAAAAATTCTGCATACAGACTCTGTATGTTGCACTCAGTGCTGTGAATTACCAGCCTGAAGCCAAAAGAAGAGAGAGCACCAGCGGTGCAGAAAACATTCCCTTTCTGGACAAAACGGGTAGTGTCAAAAAGGCAGTAAGTTTCTGTCACTTTAATCAAAACAGGTGATTTAACTCAGAGTGACCTTTCTGTGCTTTAGTCAACTTAGTGAGCATGAAGATCCTTAACCACAGCTAAGGTTCTAAAATTATGCTTGCTTTCCACAGCACGTATCGTGTGAAGAAAAGATGAAGATGAAGACAATTAGTAAAATAAAGCAAATGGTAAAAAATTAAGTTTTACATCCACCGCTACAAGGAGGAAGATCCTGGACATTTTGTTCTGTTAGGCTTAGAAAGCAGCCATATAAAGAAAAACTTGTAATGTGAAAACAAAACTAAAATTTCAGTTAAGCCTTTATCAGATTAACAGATTTTTATTTTTTTTAAATACTACAGATAGTAATAATTGCTATCCTCAGACACAGAAGTTCTTAGAATCAATACATATACTCATGAGATTTTAATGGAGAGTTTAATGTCATGACCTGTTTTCCTCATCAACTATTTGTACCTTTACCCTTACCGTCCATTGCCCATTTACTTATGACATAAATCAGTCATAATTCACTCTCGAAACAACTGACATAACAGAATCTTATACCATCAATACGTAAATGCCAGGAGTTTCAAACCAGTCTTCATCAATAGGTCAAATCTGTTAGCGTCTTCACAAAGATGGGTTGGAGGAATATAATCTTCATTTATATCATTTGCTGTTTTTACAGCCAGATAGAGGTCCTGTCAACTGCTCAACCTGGATCTGAGTGAACTCTTAGCTCCATTTCATTTAGTAACCAACTAGAATACAGCAATAAACTTGCCTGAAACCCTTTTTCCTAACAAATAATTACCTATATCAAGCTCATAGATCACACTCTTATGAATACATACATTTTAATAAAAGCTTTCTTTCAGGCACAATACTTTAAAAGCACATAAATCATGTTTACCAAGTCAGTGTTCAGACTTTAGCTGGGTACAAATCAATGACCATTTTTTAATTAGTATAAGTTCATATTTGCAGTAAGTACATTACAAACATTACTCTCTTGGGAATAAGAATTTATCACAGCAAAATTCTCACTATCTCAGAATTCAAATTAAATATTTTTAACCAAAGGCTGTGATAATATTAAATAATGGAATGTAATAGTAAAATTATCAAGTCATATTTCCATAGCTATGTTGCCATCAGTGAACAATCTACGTCTTTGAAAATTCTTCTCACATCTTTATCAAGACAGTAACGTTTTACTTGTAAATAGCAACGCAGCACTGTACATATATCAACAGAATGATCAAGATGTAAATGGTGAACACTGTATATTTACTTTGCATTACAGTGAACATTAAGGTTTATAGTTCTCTGAGGTAAATATTGACTTTGACTTTACTTCAGTCAATATTTATTTCTCCTTTCAATAAACATTGATGTTTGCCTCAAGTGAAGTCAATATCCTGTTAATGTACATTACTTGAATACCATTTGGGAATTCCTAAACAAATGAGTCAAATTCAGCGAGTCAAAGGTAGTGGGACCAAGAGACCTTATAGGTCATTTTTAAAACTTTCATTACTAGCAGAGCTACCAAACACTGCATGGAACACTCCTAAACAATCCCTTCATTAGTCTTCAGCATGCTGGTACTGCAGCCAATTCTTTATGTGCTACAATTCACTTCCAAAATGTTTATGCACAAGGACCTTATGCTGTGCCCTTGTTAAATGATTCTCAAGCTACTAAAGTTCTTAAAGGAAGTATGTTTACAATAGTCAGATTTTTTTACTCCAAGTCCAAGCTACAGGACTTACTCACCGTATGATAATATATTAATGGCATTGAAATTTAAGCTGTTTCATTTCTGGAGATCTGATTCTTTTGAGAAATACATAGCACAGGCTTTAGCGACTATATTTTAGTTGCAGATAGCATGAATATAAGCCACAGGAAATACTACTGAAAGGTCATATTAATAAGATATATATCATATATTATTTTTGTAAGATTTATTTATTTATTTACTCTGAAAAGCAACACTCTATAGGAAACACGCTTGTGAATAAGAGCTACAGACTTGATCAATTACCTTTCAGTTCTTTTGTTTGTTTGCTTTTTGCTTCCTCGGATATGCTCAAGCAATTCACACGTAAGAGAATCAGAAAAGAGGTGATGGACTACCAAACTTTTCAATTGCAATGTGTCTGTTCTTACAATTTTTGAGAAAGAAATCTTACTGAAGCTTGAATTGGGATGCTTCCCATCACATCTCCAGCAAGTTTTGCCACTTGCTGGAATAACCAGTTTACTAAAGATTTAACGCTTTCAGTCCTTACCTGGAAGATGTCTCAGAAAAATTCCTGGCTCAATTATGATGCCCCACATGGCCTCTCATGCCTATTTTCCGAGGGTTGAGATCTTGAACAGAACCACTGCTATCACTGCTCTCAATCAGCTTACTTGCAAATAAATTCAAAAAAAAAAAGTCAGGATTTGAAGATATGCACCTTAAGAGACACATGAATTCTGGATAAAAGCAGATAAAACAGCATCGTGGCCTCCCCATTAATGATGTCGATCACCGACTCAAACACGCTCACCAGCAGATCCGTGTGCTTTGTCATGGGGTTCAGCTTGAGGAACAGGGGGCTCTCGATGATCTCACACACCTGTTTGTGCATGCTGATTAGCATTTAATTGGTGCAAGAGCCAAAACACAGATCATGTTTCCAAAGGTGTCAGGTTGATTCTTACCACTGGATATCTCACCGTTTGTTTTTTAGTTTGTTTGTTTGGTTTGTTTTGTTAGTTTGGGGTTTCTGTTGTTGTTTTCCCAAAATTTACCTGTGTTTTGACAGTTTCTATGCTTGAATGTGAGTGAAATGAAATGTTTTTTTCTGTAGGCATATGTTTTTACAGGTGGATAGAACATGCATAAATTCAGATAAAATTAGTCTTAAATATTTTATAAATTTGCTAATTATAAAATCATTAGGTTTTTTTCTTATAAATATGCTTAGTATTGCATTTTCATTGTACTACATTGCCACCAGAGAGACAGACCAGAATTCCATGACTGCCATAGGTTGTTAGAAATAAACCCCAAACACCTTAGAATGTAGTCCTTATCACAAGCATGTTATAAAGATCAGCTTGGAGCAAACAGTGAGATACTGACATAGGCCTTCAGGTATTTAGAGAAGGGAAGAATGTCTATTGCTGTAGTTCTGGGGCAGTTTATACTCACATTCAAAAATCTCACAGAATGTATGCATGCAAATATGGAATAATTATTTTTAAATGCATTTAACTCTTTCTTCACAATTTCTGAACATAAGCTATATCAATTTTACTCTAATTTAGATTTTTTCTTTATGTATGCTAACATTGTGAATGCATTAGGAAGGAATTTATAAGTGAGTGAATAAATCAGTTTTCAGAATGGATTGATTTACTACAGTCTGAACAATACTCAGAAATAATAAAAATGATCAACATGTTGGTATTGCATGCAACCTCCCGCAATCTTATTTAGCATAAAAAGGGCAGGAAAGGGGAAAATGTCCGTACATCATACACTTAATTGGCTGATTCTGGTTATTAGAGTAGAAGGTTATTTCCATTCTTAATGTACCTAATATGAATTTAGTATTTGAGAAAGGTTGGTAGGTGAAAGATTAGATTTAAGGTAACTTGTGAAAGGTTTAGTACTTCTGGATTGACAGCTTTAGGAGTCTGACGGTAGTTAGACAAAGAACGAAAAAGCAGAGACAGTTCTGGTGCCATCTTCTCACCACTCAAACCTTGCCACAATGCTTTTATCCATCTATATGACCATATAATATATATATGACCATGATATATAATCATGGTTTACAAAAAGAGGGGGAGAAAACAAACAACCCCAACCTTCTCAACCAAAACCAACATTTTAAATAGAAGCTACATTAGAAATTAAAACATACTTCTAGGTCCATGATACCATAGAAGCATAGAATTGCTCAGACTGGAAAAGACTTTAAAGGTCATCAAGTCCAACCACCATACTACCCTAACTCTCACCACCCTCCACTAAATCCTCTAAATCATACCCCTGAGCACCACATCCAAACAGTTTTTAAACACATTCAGGGATGGTGACTCAACCACCCCCATGGGGATCCTATTCTGGAGCTTAACCACCCTTTTTCCCGATATCCAGCCTAAATTTACCCTGGTGTATATATTATGATCGCAACCATGTGTTGCCTTACTTTGCTATTAATGAAATAATAGGCAGAGGATTCAGGTAAAAATTATTAACAGCCAATATGGAGAAAAATATTGAAAAATTAAACACTGAATTCCCACACTAACTCTACAGTTTTACTTGTATGAAGGAGTTATTTGAGTACCAATCACAATGTGAATTACATAGGAGAGTGTGGCTATAGAGACCACAAAAAAGAAGTGAATACATCAAAACCTATAGACTATTCCTAAAGGGAAAGTGAATTAACCTGTTTACTCAAAAAAAAGTGCATCACTACATAAGACAGCTCTCTTCTCTTTTTATCTTTTGCAGTAATGCTAAACACCGTACAACTAAATTCAAATGAATTGCAACATGTTACTCCCTTACAAGTGACTGCTAGAGTAAGAAGAGTGGTATTTCTGCCTTGTCAATTCAGTGTTCCATTCATTCTGATAAAGTTTACATGTTTTAGAAGGTGCTGTCACTGTTTATAGTAGTACCTAGTGAAGTTTATTACCTGCTCAAACAGCAAAGCAAAGAAATTTCAAAAAAGCAAGGTATTTCTGCTAAATCACAACTTTGTATAAGATACTCTCATAGATTTGTATTGTGTATGTTCATCACCAACATTTTTCTTTCAATATCTGATCATTAATATTCAAGACAAGAGCAGCTTCTCCAAATGCCAGATAACACCAGACTTGTTCAGCAAGATTCAGTCACACTGAGTACAATCACTACGGTAAAACTCCTGCTTTTGTCCTACTGTGTAGATAACCTTTTGAAAGAAAATATCTGACCTTCAAGTAAGTATCTGACCCTCAAGTAAGTCTGTCAAAAGCCCAAGTCAGCTGTAGCAATTCCTCTACTTGTGGTTCCAAGAATGGATCACAGTGAGGTGATACAAATCTGTTTACTGTCAGCAAACACTTACTAAATGAATCATTTCTCCTAGTTGAGCACTGTTTAATTCAAGTGAAGATTTAAAGGAGACCAGTATCATATCCACTAGAATTAGAGCTGGAATTTATTTTGCTTCTTTTGTATCTGCTATATATCTATTCTTTTGCCTTTTCCTCGTTTCCACAGAATAGAATCAACGCAAAAGATGCAATAAAGTCTAAGTCCAGAGAAATATTTGTAGTAGTTTAACTTCACTGTATTTCCCCTTTTAAACATTAATATATTAAATATTATATTGTTTAACTTCATATTTGATAAAAATAGTTTGCCTTTCCTTTGAAGTTTAACAGTATTTACTGTGACAGAAATATACTTTGTTCACTCGATATACTTTCCCTTGTGTTCTAATATCCTAATTTTAACTACAGCATATTTTTACATTTTCTTGCAATTCAATACTCCAAACATCCATTTTGCACGAAGCATTTCACTGGGTAATCACATTAGGCTGCTCCTTCGCTACTGGCTCTAAAAAATCAAATTTTCAAGATTGGTGTTTTATTTATTATAGCACAAAATGATTCACAGTTACATTTTAGTCAATTTCTAGTCTTTCATGACATGACTTTTTAAAAAAGAAAAGCTACCTTTGAACTGCAGATTGATTTTTATTTACATCTAAGCAAACACATTTCTTACAATATTAAGTGTTTTACATGTTCTAGGAGACATTGGCCACACACAGAGAGGTGTTCCCTCAGGGAACTCCTCCATCAAAGGTTCCTTTGGGAGTTCTTCTCCAAAGTCCTTAGTTTAGTGAGGGCCTTTTGTCCCCTATTTCTCTGTTTTTTTTTTATTCTTTTCTCCCCATTAGGGTGACACACCTGGCCCAAAAGATAAGCCAGTAGGGAGAGGTGCTTTTGATGCCATGCACAAGTATTATTGCCTTCTCTGTGGTCAGCTCCTTCAAGCAGCAACCCACACACACACCCTGAAAAAGATTGCTTGTCCTGCTTCTGCTTATCTGTACAGTCATGAGCAGAAGTACTGTGGCATGGTGACACCCACCACTCGCCCCCTAGCATTTGTCAATGAAGAGTCTCATCACTAAAAAGGCCTCAGGAAGCAAGCTTCCTGTCAGCCACAGTCCAGAACAACAGGCAGTGCTCCTAACGAAAGCAGTCACCTGTGAAATAATGCTCAGGTCAAGTTTAATGAGTACTTCAGTTCATCAGAAATTGCTGCCCAATTCATGTGAAATTCCCCAAAACTCATATCTCATCTTCTAAGAACGACTGTACTGCTTCTAAAGTTTCAAATTCGTCTGCTCAATCGCTCTTTAATCAATTATTCCAGGCAAAATTGCATTTTCTTGCTATTTTCTTGCTTGAGCTAATTACTATAAATGATCAACTATTTTAAATGTACATTAACAACAACAACAAAAAAAAAACCTCATTTTTTTTCTTTTAATTAAATACAAATGGATATGGATTACAAAAAGGACAGTCTTAAAAAGGACACCTTTTTGCATGGATAAGGTTTTAGTCATAGTATTTCAGACCATGCCTCTCACAAAATAACCTAAATTGAATTAGTGAGCAGACAAAGACTTAACTGTTTCCAAATTTAAATGGTAAAAATTAGGTCTCCCTTTTAAGGGAGACATCTTTCTTCATCTTCTTGCTGAAGTGAAACTGTAGATGAAAACTTGTAGGTATAACTCTGTTCTTCTCATTTCAGTGTATACCCCCAAAATTCTGGTAACACAGTTTTCTTCCACATGGTGGGAAGTGGGTGACAGTACATCCTTTTACAGAAGAATTATTGGCTTGTTACGGCTTTTTGGAAAGACTGTTTCTACCAAAGGCAGAAATCCTCTGCACTTCAGGTAGGAACTAGTATGCCTAAGAATATCTGTACTGAAATGTAACAGCTAGCTGTAGCAAAGTGGTGACTCATTTGTCCTCAATATAACTTAAAACAGAAAAACAATTAATCTTTGCTTTCCATGGGGGTGGGGAATGCTTCAGCTATTTCTGTGCTTGGGACTTACAGTTATTCATACTTATTCCCTTGCTGCTGACCCTATCTTATTTATCTCAGGGGACAGGAAAGGGGGGAAAAATACCCTCTTTTGCAATCAGTAATTTAGCGTTACACACTCTGTAAAAAAATTCAAAAGCAAGACTTAATAACAAATATTTTCACAACTTATCATCTTCAAAACTACAAAGCATCAGACTTGCTTTACTCACCGAATGAAATGGCAGAGTGTGTTTCTGGAGTTTGTATCATTGCAGCTGAATTTCTCAAGGGTAGCATTTCTTGATTCAGTAAAGCTTCCCAAGCTTGAAGGCAGGAGCGCTATCCTGAGAGCAGAGCAGCATCAACTGTCTCACAAAAAAAAACCAAAAACTTCTGTTTTCCTTTTTTAAGGTTAATTCCCTGAGAATTACCTCTGGTTCTGTGCTGGTTAACCCAAAACAGTGCTTCTCAGTAAAATCCTCCTTAACAAATCTTGGTAAGTTAGTTCCCAAGACCCTTCATACCAAAGTGAGACAGAACTGTAATGTGAGCAACAGAAATACATCATATTCTGCATTTTCTTTTTTAACAGAAGAAATGGAATTGGGTTTGGTTCTCCCTTTACATTAAATGTTTGTATATATTATAACACTGTGCAGTGGTATGTTTACTGCCATTTGCAGTAAAAATTAAAAAAGGTTGTCATATTATTTGACATACAGTATTTCTTCGCAACTTTCAATTTATTGCAAGGATATCTAGATCATAAATTTTAAACAGGCTGAAATACTTCTGTAAGCCCCAGGTAGAAGTGACATCCTTCAAGTAGCTCTCTTGCACTGCGGAGTGCAGACTGTCTGAAGCAAATAAGTAGCCTTCATAATCATGTAGTGAACATCACTGTTTTCCCCTTGCCCTTTTTGTAATGACCGCTATCTAGATTAAATACAGGAAAATACAGTCATATACCTTATTAAACCATCATGGATGGACTTACTTACATTTACAAGTCATCTGACCGACTTCTGGTCTCTGTAGACCTTTGTCTGCCTGAATTTCCCCATGATTTGCATATTGCTAATCATTACACTTGGCACCGGGGTTTTCTTTGTAATTAGTTCTTCTAAGTAAGTGCATCAAAGCTTTAGAAGACATATATTCATTTGACAGCTTTCTAATTGCTTTTTACGTTGTCATCTTTATGGCGAAGGAGCTTTATAATCTTAAACCTCTGAAAGATTTTAATTTTTCCCAGAACTTGTTATTAAAGGGCTAACAACTGCAGTCAGATTTAAGAAGTCTAACTATGCATCAGTTCAGTCAAGGCCAAACATTTTTAACTAAACTAACTCTGTAACGGTCAGACTATGCAGATATATAGCAATCAAAACCTTGCTTAATATTTATTAGGGTCTAAAACAAACCAATTGTAATGCTTACCAGTTGGTATTCCTCTCACAATTTATATTACACACTAGTAAAATCCAATGCCAAGCAGATTCATTACCTTTATAGCTATAATAAATAGCCTTTTCCTTCTTGCCCATTCTCTTTACCCACCATAATGTTTTCTTCTCCCTTTTGCTTTGTTTGTCTTGGTTACGAGTACGCTCTGCCCTCTGTTTAGTACTCAGTGGGGTCATGTTATTCATTCATAACAAAAGGGCTCACAAGCCTTTCATTCCAGCAGCACTAATCACTTTTATCATTTTACTTTCAACCTTTTTATTAACAAAGGCTGTGCTGACAGTAGCAATTCAGCAGAGCAAGAGATCGGTAGATCAAAGTAGATCAAAGTAGTTGGTGCTGAGCATGCTACATTGCCATCCTTGCTTTGAAAGTTTTGGAGTTTCACTTTAGATCACACAAATGCAAGCGTTGTGCACTGAGCAGCCCAAATTAATGTTTTGGTTCAAGGCTGACTAAAGGGGCAAAGGGTTTGGACCTTCATGCTCCCACAATGAACTGGAGAATGTTTGGTGAACTCCCTCATCCTTTAAGAGAGATCTAGTTCACGTGCTCTGTATGAATCAAAACTTACTTTTCAGAACAAACAATGAAAGCTTAACTGGGACAGGCAAAGTATAATACTTCAAAATGCTTTTTCCAAGCTGAAGAATAGCAAATGTTCACATACTCACGTAACAGCAGTAAAAGGGAACAAAAGAAAAGCTCCCACAGTATAAACGTCACTTCTGTAGCACAGCAATGGATATGATATTACTATCAAAAGCCTCCTGTTTTCAAAGTTGATTTTCCATTTTCTAAGTTTAACTTAAGGCAATGAACCCTTATTATTTTTGATCTTCATGTATGATTCTTTTCTATTCAATCAAATTTATCCTCAATAGTACAAAATCCCATTTTTTGCTGGCTGTGTTATAATTTTTGTATCAACTGTATTACATCGGTAATATGGTTATTACTATCCTTTCTGGGTCCATTTTCTGAAGAACAGGGCAAAACTATTTAAGGAAGAAACTTTTTTTTTTTTTTTTTTTTTTTTTTGGTAGCTATAGAAAAACAGGACTGCATTTTGTTTTCCTTCCACAAAGTTTGGATTCATCCACCTGTGTTAATCTCTGATTTTCAGCTTAAAGGAAAACAAACAAACAAACAAACAAAAAAACACAGTATAGACTGCTGATTGTTGTTATTTAATTAAACACTGCAGCTGAAACTAATTGTTATGAGAGGTAGTTAGCTGATAGCCAAGAGTAAGTTAAACTTTCTCCTCTTTGGTTTGGAGTAAGCTCCAGAACTTCAAGCTGTAAAATGAGGTTGCTTCAGGTTCATCTAGAAAGTCTATCCGAAGTTGTTAGTTCAAGTATGCTGTGAAGTATTTTCGAATAACTTACTTAAAGAAGAGAATCCAGCATTTTTTTAGATAGTGGTAGATGAACCATGAAAGTAGGTTGTATTCAGGTGGTTACTGTGAACCCACAATTAAACACATCTCATTAGTTCTAGTGACTATGTTTGCTAGATAAAGCATCTCTGAACGAATAAAAAGCTTTGCAACTTAACAGCTCACCAGAGATCTGAAGGGCGTCATAAATGAACTTATGGCATTGGTACTATTAAAGTATAATAGTTTTGCTTAAGAATCGTAAGTACAATATGATTATTTCTTGGTTCAGACCAGCTAAATGCTGATGGATACAAAAATTACGCCTTTGTTTGCCTTATTGTGGTCATGAACTTTTTGCTCATTTCAGAAACTTTCGCAGAGTTATCTTTTAATTTCACCAGTATTTTCTTAGCAAATCTCAAAACGCATGTGATTTATCACATGGCTGATGGAGATAAATGATGCTTTCATTTTCCTTTTTTAACTTCAGGAATATACAATACCAATTACAGAAATTATTCCTGTGAAATCTGTTCACAAAACTATATTTCATTTCATGTCTCAGGCATAAGAGAAATATAGAACATACCTGTAAATAACTGCTTTACAGTTCATTTTAACTTAAATTTAAATTTATTAAATTAAATTTTTTTAATTTAAACATTCATTTTAACAGCCTCTGTAAGAGCTATGAATACTCTCCCCACAGAAGCGAGTTGAGTATTTACACATGATAACTAATATTGTTTTAAATGAAACCAATATTTTAATCTAGACGTTCTCTGAAGTCTGCATTGATCACAGCTGCTGAAGAGATTCTCAAAAGTATTTTGGGCCCCCTCAAAGCTATTTGCAAGACATTAACCAGAGTCATAGACGTCTTGTGTTTAACTTGTGAATCCTTAGAATACGAAAATATAAGAAAACATAAACACTTATTCCCTAGATTTTCAAAATTGAGTATTCCGATTTTCATAACACTAATGAATCAGAATTAGGATGTACTAACACTTTTGTAAGGAAAAAGTAAAGTAAAAGGAGGTCTGAACAACTGTTTAATAAATTTACATGCATATTTCAGTAATGCTATTACTGAAATAATCCAGTTCACGAATGGTGATTGGACTGTGACAATGTAACAAACGATTCTAGGTCCATTTACATTCGTTGTTTTCAGTAAGATCAAGGAGCACATCCACTTGAAGCTAAACATTTACTTTTTTTCTTTTTCTGACTCATATTTGGAAAGATAGGCCATTTGCATATCTACAAAAATGGACAAAGTAAATTGGCTCAGTCTTAAAAGACCCCAGGATTAAAAACCTGTGATTTACAAAAATGCAGCAACAACAAGAAAATCTGTACATACAATTCTTATACTAGCTAAGATGCCATCCTTACATGTAATGTTCTTATTGGTAATGAAGCGAGATGACAAGTATACAAAATCAATAGTGAGGAAACAGAGGAGAAAATATATATATATATATATATATATATATATATATATATATATATATATATAATATATATATATATATATTATAATATATATATTATAATATATATATAATATATATATTATAATATATATATATTCTGGAAGCAATCCAACATTTGTAACTGAGCTAATGCTCAATTACTGTGAAATGCTTTATAGAAACAAATGCTAGTGCCACATGAATCCCAGATGAGTTTATTACAATTGGTGTCATTAAAATGATTAAAACGAAGTGTTACTAATATGCCAAACAACTGTGATTGTGGTTTCATAAAACTAGTGTTTAATATCCATCAGAAACAAAATATTCTTTTTCTACAATTGCTAAACATTATGATGTGTCTAAAGCATTTGAAATTATGACTTGTATGATAGTGTTCTTTAGCCTCTTTAGGAATTAACTTGCTGCAATGTGTAAAATAGCTTAGAATAACTAGGTACTTAAGTAACATACACCTTCCCTTAGTGTCTCCTTTCACTCAACAGACAAGTAAACAATCATCATAAAATCAGTCTCGTGTTTTTTCCCAAAATACAAATTATTTCTAATTATACTCTTTTTGCTTAGTATGGCATTCAAAACACTGAATTCAATCAGTGAAATGTCTCAGAAACCTACGTGACAGCTTAAATAAAATGATATACTTACACAAACATGTATTATTAATAAATGATAGCACATGCACAGAATATGCAACTTGAGCTGCTTTTTTTCCATTAAGATCTGCCTTAGTCACAACACTTGGAGTGTTAAACATTTAGTTTCCAACCTAATTCTGAACCTTTTAAATCCCACTCTTTTTAGGTTCACAGAGTTAACAGTGACCATTTAAGACCTACATGGATATATAAAGAATACTTTTTCTAGCATCCTTGGTGGTGCTGCAGCTGAATGGCTACTACTGATAGCCGACTACTTCATTTAGTGCCTTTCTTGTTCCTTTGTTTCAGCTTTATTCTGTATAAATATTCCAAGAGGTCCTACAAATAAATACATAAATTTCCACTCTGCCTGACAGCCGCGTTACCATTTATGGCAACATCTGGATAAATCTTTTTTATTTCTATCTTCTAATAGTTGAGCTGATGTTTACAAGGTGAGTTTTTTGGCTGCTTTTTTTTTTTTTTCCACAATTATTTTAACAAGTACAGTTACTGCTTGTTTTCTGTCTGGAGATATTTTTTATTCTGCTGCAGCTTCTTCAAAAGCTGTCTTTAAAATTTACCACATAAGTAATCATGAACCTTTTTCTACTCTGCTGAACAGAGGATAATTCTGAGTTCTGTGCAACTCAGACAAGAAAGTGACTAACGTAAGACCCGTACCATTTTTAGACTAGTGATCTGAAAGGACAGATGACTTGTATGCGCAAGCTAAAGTCATAAAAACAGAAGTGACATTAGACAAATGTTCTTCTTTCATCAAAATTCACTTCCTGCTCAAAAAAGGGATCTAGCATTCAGTTAAGACATTGTAGCATCCCACAGAAGAATTAGATGAGGATAACAGATAGATGAATGTTTCCACAATACTTGCATGCCAGGAAAGTCACGTCTAACTTCATTCCACAGTCAAAGACCATTAAGAGAATCTAGAAATAACTAAGGGCTGAGGCAAGAGAATTTGTTACAGATGCATGACTAGGACCTCCGTACCCACAGTACTGAAGAGCAAATCAGTAACCTCCGACTGGTTCACCGTGTTGATGAAGCAGAGACATGGGTCTTCCTGTAGGCATTGGCACCAATTGTGAAAGATAGATCTCAGGTCTGTTACTAACCAAGTCATACAAACTCGTCTGTCAGGAAGCTGGGGTTTTTCCTCAACAAGCTTTTTTTTTTCCCATGAGAGCAGAGCAATGCAGTTCAGCCATTGGGCTGTGCTGCTCCACAGCTCCCTATGGAGATCCAAGGGTATCTTCATGAAAGACATTTCCTGGCCTCTGGCTGTGGTTCGTTCAGGAACAAAAGACAATTGCGAGTACCGCAGACTTAAAAATTAAACAGAAAGGAATAATAATTTAAAAAATCCTGACTCCCAATGGAAGCAAATCAACTTCGAGATCTTTTCGCTAAAGGATTGAAGGAATAAGAGATCCATGACAGAGCACAGCAAGCTCTTTGGCAGGGCTGATTTCTGTAGACTGGAAGCTGTATTGTTTTAAGAGATTTATGGCACTTTTAATTGGATACAGAAGCAAAGAAAGGTTTGGGGTTTTTTAATCTAAATTGCTTCAATTTGTGATAAGTTCTGTATCAAGTGCTATTAAGTGCAGGAGTTGATTTATTTACATGCTTGTTTACATCCCTAGATTTTGTCCTATTACCAACTTTTATGTACTGTTTTCTGTAGTAACAGAATATGTAACATTTCTGAAATTTAGCTAAACAGAACACAGGACACCTGAGCACTGTTAGCAGTGCCTATGAGTGTTGGAGTTAAATAAATCTGCTTGCAGACAACATTTATACCTAACTAGTGCAGTGTATTTCTAAATATAGAACATATCTTTTATTTTTTTCTTCTCAGTTTTCATCGTTTTATGATTTTTTGTTTAATCAGTATTTCACATCAACCTCATGTAGTGCACTGGGAGTTAAAGATTAATGCTCCAGTTCTGGGCACCTGTCCGGAAGAGAATAACTACTTATGAGAGAACTATGCATTCAGAGAGCAGATATAACCTGTGGAAAGGTAACAAGACCTTTTCTTTTCTTTGACTCTCGTCCCTGGTCAAGCAGCACATCTCACCTTAACGTTACGGCGAGGCCTTTCCACCTTTCAGACAGTCTCTCTCATTATATTTGATTTATTAGCTTCAATTCTAGTTATATTGTATTACAATGTGTTATCTTGCATTCCAATACCATATTTAATAAATTACTTTGTTTCTGCCCAGATTCTTGCCGCTGCTTTTAATTATTTGGGGTCCCTGTTACCCTTTCCAGAGGCGTGGATCTGCAGATCCCTCTGCCCCGCTATTCATGGAACTGGGCCAAACCAGCTCATAAACCACCGACAGTAATCTTTGAATCTAACATTGCCTAATGTAACAAATATGTCATATGTAAGTGCACTGAAAGCAACTGCAAATTGTTACAGCAGAAAATTCCAAGTATTACTTAAGAGCTGTTCACACATCCCAAAGCTTTGAAAACTACTTCTTATATCTGTATTTATACTTTTTTTCTTCAAATTATATTATATAATTATTTGTTCTCTGAGAAATTTACAGTATATATTTTCCAGTTAAATATCTAATTAGCGCTGCATGAGACCAAAAACAGTTTTGCAAAGAAATCTGGTAAAGTGGTCTTTCAAACTTAAAAAGTGTTCTCATTATTCAAAATATCCTCTATAAAGAATACACTAGGTACAACTGCAACACACCTTTTCAGCACAGTCATTTCATAATAAAAATAGGCAATAAATGAATTATTTAAATAAACAGTCCCTAGGATAACTACTCAGAGCTACACAATTTGGCCTGAACATAAAAAATTGAACATTCTCAAGTTTCCTTTTTCCTCTTCACTAGTATTTTTGTTCTAAGTGATACTTAGGAAAAGTGCTCTACTATATATGTATTTTTCTTTCCAATTCCAACAGTCAGTGCCAATGCCATTTCTGGAGCTGTGATTTTGAAGGGATTTAACCTCAACCTCTAACTGGGACAGTGCATATGACAAAATATTAACATCAGAAAAATAAAAATTGCCATTCTTAACATACAATTAAAAAAAACAAACAAACAAACAGTGTAACTCATACCCCATTAAAATAGAATCAACAGCACATATTCATAAAGAATAGTGAGAATGCACAACACTTATAACATGGAAGAAGATTCAGAGCTGGAATCTGCAGTGAGATCTCACATCTCAAGAAATTGTTCCAAGCGCCTCACTCAAGTGTAACCCAGTAAGTACAGTTTTGACATTGCTAATAAAAGGGCACAGACTTCGTACAGACCCAACAGGATCACATCTCAGAGCAGACATAGTTCTGCCCTGGCTTTACGTGTGATAGCCGCTAAACAGAAGTGAACATTGCCTACTGTACGGGCACTGGCTCCAGCCATCAGGGGTACAGGGTAGCCCTCCTCAGCTCCTCCAGACTGCCCCTGGGAAATCAATCCTTGGATGCCCAGGGAGATGCCAGTGCAACTGGCAGGCCTCACCTGGGAACCAGGGAGAAAGACATCTGCTGAGACAAAAAATATAAGGAGGAAGGCACAGCTCTCCTCCCACTCCACACCACCAAACTGATGTTGCTGTGACATCCACAGGGCTGCTCTGAATGAGTAGCACTGCAGGTCTTTGGAAAGTTGATTGCCAGTGAAGGACACTGTGCTCCCTTTTGACTGTGATATTTTCTGTATAATAGTCCTTACTTCCCATGCCCCTCTGCCTCCTGACATTTATTTCAATCCATGTTAAATTATTTGCAATTCAAAAGAAGCTTATCTTTTAACTCAAGTTTCTTAGCTGTTAAGGGACAGCATTCTTTAGTATCTTATGATTTTGATCAGAGGTACCACTTTGAACCAAAAATCACAGATAAAGAAGGGAAAAAAATACCAATATTGTGTTGTTTCCTCATGATGCATCATGTAGTAGAAAAAATTCAACTCAGCTGATTCCAATTTAAGTTTACTTCATAGAAATATATGACAGAGTAAGGAAAAATGTCTATAATTTAGTATCTAAACAGTTAGACAAAATAGTAATTAACAACAATTGTCTGGAGACATTTTTAAGTTCAGTTTTTAATTTGTGTTGGCACACACTTACGAGCAGCCCAAACATAATGTTTACATTTACTAATGTCATCCACAAGTAAGCCTGCTGAAGGAAGGAAGGAAGGGATTGCAGCGTGAAGTTGCAAAGAAATCTGTTATAAAGAGAGAAGATTGATATAATAAATCCATGAGAAACATTCTAAAAGGACTTCTAAAATGATCACATTTTGAGTTGCTGTGTAGCGTTAGTAAAATGGCAATCCAGAAACTGATGAAAAAATAACAAAATTCATAACTGAAGTACACGTGTATAGAAAAAATAACATTCTGGGCTTTTAGAATCATGGAATATTTTAAAGACAAATATGATGGGTATAGAATAATTGTATACAACTGCAATAAGTTTTTCTACTGTGGAAACAATGCTACTCTCAGCAGTAACTGGAAGTAAAAAATAATTACTTCTTGCCAAAATAAATTCAGCTTCACATTTTATCATTCCAACAGTTTTATTAACAAGATAATAGCGTTGTGTTCTTACAACTTTGAAAGCAGAACCCTGTGAATTAATACCTAATTCAGATTTAGAATTAATGAGCTTTACCATGTTGATTTTTTCCAATTTTCTTGAATAGCATTTCCTTTTAATAGTCTTTCGCATAATGTACAATCTTATAAGTCCCAACTGAGTAACAATGAAGTCTCGTTAGTCTTTGTCACCTCATAATCATTCATGCTGCATTTTAAACAAGCATCATAAATTGCTGCTTTGGGAAATTATTTCGGAGTTATGGAAAGAATCTGTGTCAGCTTAAGCTGTACTTTGCTCTTGTAAAGCATTTTATACATTACAAGTATAAAAAAGCATTCTATACTTCACAAAAGAAGTTTTACCGCCTGTACAGAAGCGTTACCTCATTAAGTTACATATTTTTTTTTTCTGCTAAGATGGGGTTACTTCTCCCATATGTTAAAACCTAACTGCCTACCTACTTCATAACAGCTCTATTTAAAATGAGTATTTTTCATATGGGTGAGAATGTCAGATATTCCTGTTTTGTTTTTTTTTTTTTCCTTTAAGTAACATTTTCATCAGTATAAAACTGTTCAGAGAAAATCAAAACATAAGGATAAAATTCTTCATAAAGAAGGAATTTCACAAAACAAGAGTATATTTGAAGAGCTTCCTTTAACTTTTCCTATACTTCACTGAGAAATTACCTGTTTCTGGCATTTTGACAGCAAACATAATAGAATCAGACCCATATTTGTTGACCTACTGACACTGTTATGATTTTTGGTTATTGGTATTCCACATCATAACATCATGTAGTGCACTGGGAGTTAAAGAATTAATGCTCCAGCTATGCATGTCCCACACAGCATCGATTAGCTCACAATGGATGCTTTCATTTTACATCAAGATTCACGTTTTATCCTTCAGCACCTTAATTTTAGTAATATCTTGTTTCCTCAGAATTTCAACATAAGCTTTAATGCTTCAGGATCAGAACATGTTTTTCCAAATCTGAAAAATCTCCATCTCTGAATTTGGAAAGAGATTGACCACCACATATAACATAACCTCACTAATGACAGAAAGGTGCTTACTTCAGAGTTACAGCAAGAATATGTAGTAACACCATTCTTCCCAGAGACAAAACTAGAATAGTAATTATTCTTTCATTTAACACAGAAACAATACTATCAAGAAAGAGGAGAAAATGAAATATTGCAAATTCATACAACTTCAGCAAAAGAAGCATTTGTTTCATGCTTTTACAATATTACAGATCATCTAAGATGTGTTCGTGTCTTAGTAAGCGTAGCTTGAGTTCTATGTATCATAAAGACGAAAAACGTTTTTTTTCCTGCTTATCTTTTCCATTTAACCACCTAACATGCTGGTTGTGGTGGGCTGGTTTTGTTTGTTTTATTTTGATTCAGCTACTTGTTTTTATTCAGACAGAGGCCTGAGAAGCAGAATGAGTGCTATCTCCCAGTGTTGCTCAGAAACGTAGTTGATGGTTTCACCTTTAACCACACAGCATCAGGACAAGCTCCTGCTACAGGAGAGCAACATCAATATAGGTGAAAACTGACCAGGGGGAGCTCTCAGAAAAACAAACCTGATTTTCTAGTTTATCCCTTCAGCTTGTAGAAAACGAATCTAACATCTTTCCATGTGAAATCTTGAAAAAATTATAACAGAATATTTTTCTTCATAATAGGCTTGAAATTCAGGGAATTTCTCAATCACTTATAGTCCTTTGCAGGAACTATAGTTCCTTAGCTCCTTTTCAGTCTGCAAGTCTCAAACATAGAAGTAAAAGCTCTAAGATAAGAACTCTTAATTCTGCATCAAGTGATCGGGAAATGCAGAGACTTCAAGATCCCTACAGAATGGCTGTGAAACATGACTAATTATTGATATCCAAGATTATCAGTTCTATGACACGGATTTGAGAGGCTCAGAGAGCCTAGACATTGGCTTAACTGAACAACATTAACCATAGCAGGGCAAGCTTTAGCTGACTCTCACTATCCTTCTTTTGTGAAGGTTTAAAAAGCAATAGCTTTAAAAGCCTACATTCCCCAAGAAAACAAACACGAGAACTGATTAGAAAAACATGAAAAATTACAATAATCCTAGAGAAATTTATTGAAAGAGTTAAGGTCTTGCAAGCATTTACACACACACACACACACACACACACAAAAAAAAAAAAAAAAGCTATTTCAGTAAAAATTTGGTTTGCTGGACAATTCCTTAACTAGCTCTAGTCTAAATGTTATGTTCCTTGCCAGAGTGTCATTCCTTGTCATTCCTATATTCTTAAACATTAGCAGAAGAAAATTTGCAAAGAACCAAACTCCTCTTGAAATGCTTTGTGAAAGAGAAGTATCTTTATACAAGAGTTTGCAATTATTAATGGGCTTCACTTTTAATTAGTTAATGATCCAGTTCAGCTGTGATCAAAGCACAACGGCTAGATAATTCAGAACAGAAAATGGAGTTAATTTACTTAGGTATGATACTACTTTCCTAATGACTTTACTTCAACAGAGTTTCAATTAGTTATTAGGTTATTTTACCCATTAGTTCAAGAAGATGTCTGCAGGCGATTAATGTGTCACTCCTCACGATAAGCAAAACATACTTTTTTCTTTTTCCAGAGGGATGTCTAAATTGTATATTACTGAAATTTGAGGAAAATTACATTAAAAAAAAAAAAAAGCAAATACAAACTCAAGGAAATGTCCATTTATTTTTGTCTATAGAATCATAAAGCATCCTGACTTGGAAGGGACTTACAGCTCCTAGCTCCACATGAGACCACACAAAATTAAAACGCCATGTCTGAGAGCACTGGTCAAATGCTTCTTGAACTCTGTCAGCCAGGGGCTGTGACCACTGCCCTGGGAGCCCATTCCATTGCCTGACCACTCTCTGGTAAAGAAACCTTTCATAATATCCAACACGCCCTCCCCAGATGCAGCTTCATGCCATTTACTCAGATATTTTTGCTGCCACCAGAGAGTAGAGTTCAGCATTGCCCTTCCTCTTCCTTTGTGAGCTGTAGACTCACAACTGCAGCCCCTGGATTCCTTTCCACAAGGCTGCTATCCAGCCTCTCACCCCTCAGTCTGTACATATAGACATGGTTGGCCCATCCCACGCGCAGAATCCAGATGCACTCACTCTTGTCAAACGTCACATGGTTGGTGACTGTACAGCCTAATAAAGCACCAACATCTCTTTATAAAGCCCTTCTACTTTTGAGGAGTCAACAGCTCCTCCTAATTTAGTACCATTGGTTGTATAATCAAAGAATATTAGGATGTTATAATCACAAAATAAAGAAGAGAGTTAGGCAAAGCAGACTATGATAACAAAAGAGAATAAATAGAAGACTTACCCCTATCCTGGGCTCACCCACAAAACTCCAGCAGAGCAGGTCTACAGAAGAGATCCTTCCCCACTGGTAGCCAGCTCTTAAACGGGTCTAGGAGCACAGCTGAATTGCCTTCACCTGTGCTCCTCTGGCTGACTCATAGCTCGCCTCAGGTGATCAATCAGAGGTTCAGGCCATGACTCAACAGTTCCCATACAATCAGTAAACACACTTAATACACATTCAAGTCCCGTATCCATATCATTTACAGAAATATTGAATCACAGAATCACAAGGTTGGAAACGACCTGCAAGATCATCCAGTCCAACCACCCTCCCATTCCTATCAGTGCCACAAGCTACTAAACCATCTCTCGTAACTCCTCATCCAGACGCCTCTTGAACACTGCCAGGGATGGCGACTCCACCACCTCCCTGGGCAGGCCATTCCAGTGCCTGACCACCCTCTGAGAGAAAAAGTTTCTCCTAATATCCAACCTAAGCCTCCTCTGGTATAACTTCTTGCCATTTCCTCGGGTCCTACTATTTGCCTGGGAGAAGGGGCCAGACCCTTTTGCACCACAACCTCCCTTCAGGAAGTTGTAGAGTGCAATGAGGTCTCCCCTGAGCCTCCTCTTCTCCAGACTGAACAATCCCAGCTCCTTCAGCCGCTTCTCATAAGACTTGTAAGAGAAGAGAAGAGAATGGGCCCTGTAAAATTTGACTAGCGACTGTCCGCCAGCCTCTTGCGATCTCATTTATTCCAATGCTTTGAGCCTATTTTGTATGGGGTTGAATATCTGTTCAGTGTTTTGTTTGTTTTAAAATATACAATTAGGAAGGATCATATTCTGACACAGGATTTAGTCTTTGGATCCGCTTGCCTGACAAGGATTTTCCTTACATACTCAGATAATACATGCTTTGAGCTAGACCACAGGTGAAAACATCTAGTTTTTGTAATGCAGACATTCTCGTAAATGGCTGGATATCACTGAGCAGCAATGAACTCATAGAAACAGTCAAAAAAGCAGAAGGTACAGCAGTTATTGAATCAGACAGTTGAAGTTAATGGACACATCCCCCTAATATGGAAACATAACAAGATCAGTCATTAATCATTAATAAATTTGTAGCTAATGAGTAAAGATTTTCTCCCACCCAAAGTTGAATATTTTTCACTGCTACAGTCCAAGTCATTTTACTATTCAAATTTTCTGCACTGTAACATCATTACTAGATTTTCTGCTATTAATTTCCAGAATGGCTGAGCGGGAATTACAGTTTGCATCTATAAAGTCTAAAACCCCCCAAGAAACCCCTCCATTGAGTAATAACATATTTCCTGGGTACTCACATGTAGATGAGAGCTTCTAACACATCAGTCTTTATAGCATATCTTTTGTTATAAACAGAAGTATAAACTCTCTTTATTGCCTCTTTAGCTGGAGGCCCAGGCTATATAAGAACATTCCTTCATCAGTGAATAGAAGAAAGGACTTCCTTTCCTTCCTTTCTCTCTCTCTCTCTTTTTTTTTTTTTTTAAAGTTTTTAAGATAAATCAGAAGGCTGCAGAGACAGACAGTCTGACAGGCTTTTTTTATTGTTCTGTTTTTAGTGGTAGACTGATAAAATAAGACGATCAAACAGAAAAGCACATTCATAAAGTCACTGTCTGATTCTCTGAACCCTCTTCTCAATTATTTATGGTGACATGGGAGGTCAAATCTGAGGTTTTACTTAGAAAAGCTGCAGGAAGAATTTGCTTGATTCCATGACAGGACAATTATCTACCTCTTAAGAGAAATTTAATTGCTGTATCCTTAGGAACTAACTGGTTTCCAACAAATCTGGTTTCCAGATGTAAGTTTGCAATGGCATTTTTTTCCCCCCTCCAACTCAGAGGGAAGTTAACCCTTATTTTTCACTTATTTTCCTAAAAAATTATTTAGGAAAAATCCTTTTTGGCAGCCTAAATAGTTGCCACCACCATACATTCTCTGCTTGGAGAAGTCTTATTTTTATTTACCCCACAGAAGATTCATGCCATTAAGAAAGCCCACCTGAACAAACAGCTGATAATTTCAGGAGTATTCAGAAAGGTGAATTCACATTCAAGACTTTTCAGGGATCACAAGATTCAACTCTTTTCAGATGGATTTGCTTAGAGTTCAACTGACCTCCTCCCATAGAAATATGAATAACTGCGTGCTCAGATAAGTGTTTAGCAACATCATCATGCTATCATCACCCTATAAGAGTTCTCTGCTAAGCAATTACCACATTCTTCAGGCAACCCTCTATTTAAGTTCTTAGGTTCTCCATGCAGCACAAAATAGCTATTGGATCACCACTATTTTTCTTCCTCCTCAGACCACTGTAATTGTGATTCCACATGTCTATCTTACCTGGTTAGGCCTCTCAACAGGCCCCAGATAACTTTATGAATGGGCAAGTGGCCGACTCAAGGATGACGGGAGTTAAAAATTAAATCTGCTGAGAAAAAGAAAAAGAGAAAAAAAAAAAAAAAAAGGAAAAAGGAAATAAAGCTGTTTCAAGGGTGTGCTGAAAAAAATATACTCTCACTGTCTTAGTCTCAGAAGTAAAACCCTCTGTGTCTGTCCTCCAGTTTTGCAAAAGATAGAGAAACTCAAGTGAGTGCTTTGAACTTGGCCTTCCAAATAATGAACCACTGTATTAACCAGTTTCTCTCTCAAGCTGAAGAGTCAGACCTAAATTTGCCCTGTCTAGAAGAATGCCTCATCCACCTTGCTAGTAACTTTGAGTAATTTCAGCCCAGTGGCAAAAGTATTCACCTTTGGAGAGCAATTCTTATGCTTCAAAGGATCTTTAATTCTAAAAAGGCACTGAAGTACGCAGAGTCTCTGTAAAATGCAAAGAATGTTGTAAGGCTGTCTTCACAGAAGTAACAACACACTTCTCTGTCAGGACTTGACAGTGAATGAAACAGTTTCTCGTATGGTGCTTAACTCCGAGCAACTGTATCTGAACAGTACATAGAATCATGAATACAATAAACAAAAAGCCCTTAAGTAGAAAATGAATTCCAGTATTAAAACCCATATCATTATGAAGACCACAGAAAACAAAAAGATGTAACACTCTCCTTAGTTCATTCCCCCTCCCCCCACCCCCACCTCACACATACACACAAAGAAAAAAAAAGTTACCAGCAGGATGGAATAAAGCCAGCCTAGTAGAATTTTTTTTGGACAGGTACTATTTCTGCAACATTTAATATGCTTCACAACTTTCAGTTAACTCAGGAAAAGGAGGCTAATAATGAAATTACTACAGAAAATAGAATACAGCACTCCATCTACAGAAAGAAAAGAATATATTCTCAAATGCTGAGTTAGAAAGGAGCTCTTTAAGGATGCCTTTCTGAGAGCACAGAGTTCTCCAGCCCCCAGCATTAGAAACCAAGCAGAGAAGGCAGGAAACTGATGCATGACAGAGCAATGACCAGTACACAGATGAAACTGAACTTGGCAGGAGATTTAAAAAATAACAGGAAGGGTTGTCTACAGGTACATTGGTCAGAAGAGAAAGATCAAGGAAAACATACTCCCTCTGATAAGTGAGAAGGGAGAAAAGGTAACCACAGACATAAGGGAGGCTGATCAGGTTTGCTTCTGATAAAATCGTATTCAATTTTGGAAAAGTATTCATTGTACAAGTCATGCATCGGTATCTCCAGCAATTTCCAAGTCCCCAGCAAGGCTAAATGTTGAAGTTAGTCGATTGCATTGCTGAATTAATCTGAATGCACGTAATATTTGTTAACTTCTTCTAACTAATGTTCTAACAAGTAATAAAAAACACACACCACAAACTCATCTTGAAAGACAATGATATAATTGGTAGAAAGACTACATAAGTACTTGAAAAAAAAAAAAAAGAAAAAAGGCTGCATGAAACAAACTTACAAAATAAATCACCTTCTGTATTGTCAAGGTAAGCTTAGATAGTATATGTGATGTCACATAGATTGTGACATTAAAATTAACACTCCCACCCACCAATTCACAACAGAAACAGTTATTATGGAAGTCATATTCTCTGGCTTCATCTTGAAATAATTTCTGTGTTAATTGGAAGTGAATAATTATTCACAGCTACTGAAAACTTACTGTCTTACTGATATATTCCCTTATGCAAATTGATTCTCTCAGTGATGGGAAACAGTTTCTCATTTCAAGGCTGTTTTTTTTTTTTTTTTTTTTTTTTTTTTACACAACTTCAGTCAAACTCAAAATATTATTCTCAACCAAGTTAGAAGAATTAAGAGACTGCTATCTAATTCTTACTCCATTAGAGATGGATGACGAGAAGTACAGTTCTGTTTTGTCCAGCAGTACCTACAAATGAACTGGCTTCAATTACAACTTGAGCAAAGCTCAAAGCTACATTTGTTTACTCTATTTCTTTCAAGCTAAGTGACTGTCTGCAAATTGGTTTCTGATACTGTGGTGAGTTGACTATAGCTAACAGATGCTCCCACCCAGCCATTCTCTCAGTGCCTCTCCTCACTGGGAACTGAAGCTAGAAATCTCAGGGCAACAAAAGAACAAGGAGATCACCTACCAATTCTGTCATGAGAAAAATAGACTTGGCTTGGGAAAATTATTTGACTGTCAATTAAAATAAATAATTACTGATTTGGGCAGTAGGAAATAATAATAAAAAATAATAATAATATGCTTTGGGAAAATACTTTTCTTCCCCCAGTTTCCTTGGCTTAACTTCTCACTAAGGACCTCACTGTTATCGCTGCAGGTTACTCTGAGATCCTTCTGTGAAGGAGCACACAGTGAAGGATTACACTGTGGTTTCTCTTTGCCATTCCTTCCCTCTCACTGTTTTCCTCTGCTCTAACATGGGTCCCCAGTAGCCTGCTGTCCCTTCAGGGTGTACCTGCTTCAGTGGGGAATCATCCACCAGCAACAGTCCTTTTGGTGAAGTAACTCTTCTTGGTGAGTTAGCCATGCATGGGTTGCCTGCTCCACTATGGAACGCTGCTTACCCCAACTTTCCCATTCCTTCTACTCCTTCCCACTCTCTTTGCTTCCCTGTCCAGTTCTTTCTGTCCTTAAATTCCTTTTCACCAACACTTCCGCTAATGAAATCATCTGGGTCCTGTCTAGGTCCTGGCATAGGTCCAGCGTGGAGTAGGCTGAAACCAATTGTAATCATCACAGGCATCCCTTAATATCTCATAGACATCACTCCTGCTGCTCCCCAAAATCTATTCCAAAATCTTGCCACAAAAACTCAACACAGATACCAATATCTGTTAAAAGGATCCCCCCCCCAAAAAAAAATTCTATAAAAAGTACTAAAAAAAAGTGCAATACTAGAAAAAGTGCAGTTTAATATGCATTTAGAAAATGAATAACAGAGTAGACCATAGTTTAGATCTCAAAAAAAAACTTGAAAAATGATCACTAGCTGTGAGAATATTTTCCCTGGGTCACAGACTGTAAATCAATGCTATTACTAACTCATGAATGATGAAATTATATATTTCTCTCCACTCAGTATCAATAGACAACTTTCGTACTCTGATTACAGTTGAAGTCTACAAGTATCCAGCAGAAATACTGATATTAAGATACAATTTGAATTCTGGTTCTACTAAATTTTTACATTTTCAGACTTCAGCTGACAGTTTTTACTCCAGGCATAATTCAGCCATACACCGTAAGACTCGCGCACGATTACTTCTTTTGAGATTCAATTTAAACTTCATTAGAGAAAAACTTCAAGACACCAATTCTATATGTATGGGCCTGAACCAAATGAGTCTTTTGGTTGTGTTTCAGCACATTTCCCAAGTTTTCCATAGTATTCAAAAATTTCTCTTTTCTCATTTTTTCCTTTTTTACCCCAAAATCAGTTGTTACCATATTAAGAGAAACATCAGGAGTTTGCCTACAACAAGAAAAATGGAAGTTAGCAAGGGAAAGGAAAGGGAATGGGAAAGGAAAGAAACTCTTGCTGTGAACCAGTCATTATTTCAGTAAGAAAGCAAATCGGTTCCCTCCAATCACTCCAGTTGGGGATTAGAACCTCATTCTTGTAACAGAAATCTTACAAATAAAAATGAAGCTGAGCCTCTGCCCTTTATCCTCTACAAAGAAGTCTGCAAAACTCTATCAACCCATTCAACTCATCAAAGGTTTGCTGAGAACATTTGAATAAATCTGCCAACAAACCCAGTTTGATAATAAAATATAAATCTGGTTACATTAAAATAACAGATCGCAAGACTTCAAAGGAAAGTCATTAGGCTGCCTTATGAAAAAATCAAGCACTTAGGGTGAGAGAAACCAAAATTCTGACCATAACTGAGAACAAAAACAGAGGATTTTCTTTTCAACAACTGCTGCTTTCAAACACGTGTTATGGAACAGCGTAAGTTCAACAAGAACATAAACTACAGCAAAAAATGCAAATGACTCTGAAGTTATACTGAGAATAATAAAAAAAAGAATTCTTAAAGTAGATTTAAATGCATGTGCGCAGAAAAGAAGAAAGAAGCCTCAAAGCAGGAAGACACAGATGACTGCATATTAATCATTTTCAATCTCAAACACTTTCTATTCTTAACAACCATCTTTTCTTTTGTTGTTTAAGCCTACCTGAAGTTGGTTTCACTCTGAAAAGGTGGCTGTGTTCACTAGCAGACTTACTGCAAACTGGCAGGTGGAAGTATTTATTAATTAAGCTCCACCCATAAAAACAAATGCATTAATTAAAGCGTAGGGCAGAGTAAGGTTTCAGTAAGGTCCATGTACCTCTAACTGTAACAGTAGATAATTTTGATATGTTATCTGGAGAAGACAAAGCAGAAGTGGGAGAACATTGGCTTACTATGATTATCACAGTCATTTTCACATGTGTTCTGTAGGTGTGGCCCTGTTCATCTCCCTGGTCTCAACAGAAATTTTTATACTAAAAACAAAAAAAATTGTTTGGCTTCAGAATAATGCTAGTGCATTAAATATATCTGTACTTCTCTAAGTCCTGTGATATAAAGACAATGGGAGGTGAGAATTCTTAAGTCTTACTCTAACTGGAGAGGTAGAAGAGGTGAAAGAACATTTAACAGAGGAAGGCTCCATGGGGGGGGAAAAAAAAAAAGAAAAAAAAAAAGATGACTGTTGTACTTAAAGGCAAAGCCTTGGGCTGAAATGAAGTTAACAGCAGAGGTTCTTAAGGCTCTGTGAACAAATCTGATGTAAAATTTTTGTTAGTTACTCAAGCACGAACAATAGGAGAATGGCAATGACACAATTTGATGATTCAAAACTGTCAGTTGAGACAAAGCTGGAGACTGCCAAAATAAAAGAGGATAACAGTGACTGAGGAGCGCCGGTTCAGATTCAGAAATGCAAAGCACATTGCACAGGCAAACACTACCGTGTTGAAGAATACTACTAGTATGAATGGGGGCCCTAAGTTATGAGTGGAGACTGAGAAAGTCTGAAACACTTAGTATTACATACTAAGAAAATTATAAATAAGGACACATTAGAGAAAAAAATGTATTAAACAGACCAATAAGATAAGCAGAAGAATGTGATAGAATGTGGTCTAGAGCTGTGCAACTGTGTTTCATCATAAATTTCATTTTAAAGTCTATATCCACTGATTAGTACTGGTTTGCTCAAATGCTAGAAATTTTCTAAACAGACTTTTTTTTAATAGCTTTTCCCTTTATGTTGTGAAAGTTTGTATGTTTACAGTAAACACAAGTTTTCAGTATGTGCCTACCTCTCTCCTGCCACTTTTCCAGAAAAAAAAAAAGCACTTTCATACTGCAGGAATGCCTGATGGTTCTGCATGAAGGCTTTCCAATGAAGAAACATATTAATGTCATATTTTAGCTACTGACAGTCCCTGTTCCACCACAGCTTTTTGTTGCTATATCTGTATAACTCTGTTATACCCATCCCCTCCACCTTCGCTCAGTTCTCTGCTATGGCACAAGACAGAGTATTATCCTTTTGAAAATTACTGTCCAGCTTTAAATTTCAGGGCTGTCATATCTTGAATGTGAGGATTAGAAGCAGTATCCAGTGAGGTTCAGAGACAATGCCATACAATCTGTATCAATAAAGATTTAGCACAGCATTTGGAAACTTTCTTAAATTTGTTCTCAAGTAGATACAGATAATAAATATAGTAGGGTTTTCTCACATACTAGATACAAAATGAGGAGAGTGCGTTTCTCAGCATTGGGTTCCAACTTAAAATTAAAGCGTTACTGTGCTTTAATGCACAGCAGTATACATATTTGCTTCTAATATTTTTTTCAGAGGTGATTTATTATTCTCTCTAGCGTGGCCCTTAAAGATATTTTGTTCTTCAGCATTTGACAAGAGCAATCACTTCTTCAGTCTTTTCCACTCAGGAAGGCACACAGTCAGTGTTGGTAGGGCTTTACAGACCACAAACTGCTCTTCGTAACTGCTTGTGAAAACATTGTGAATGCAAAGGAAAGAAATCAAAACAAAACCACAAAAGCAAACAAACAAATAGAATTTGTTTAGAATAGCTGATGAATTTTAAATGTCCACCATACTCGGATGCACAATTAACTTACCAAAGAAATGATTCATTAATGCTTCTAATAAACGAAAAAAATAAATAATAACAAAAGACAACAAACACAGTAAGGGCAGAAAAGGGCTCTTGAATCAAGCAGAGCCCACAATACTGCCTTTTTCTTTCCAACTTTACCATCAGGGCTTTCCATACAGATTTGGAAAATACAGTTGAGCACAAAGAATTGCCACAACTTTTTTTTTCCTAGGGTTGTTTTTCGTTTTTACTATACCGCTCTCCTCAGTTTCCTTATTTCACAAAGAAATCATATCTCTTTCTGAATGTTGTTTTTTTTTTTCCCCTTCCCTTCTAATTCGAAAGTTAAATGGTGCAATATGCAGCACAGATTAGAAGAATGAGGACTACTCTCCCTTTACTTTTTCTTCAGAGAGCAAACACAGTCCTCAAATTAAAGTTCTTCCAATCTGTGATACAAATGCAACTTCAGGCATTAAGCAGATGGCATTACACACTTCGTGTTTACATGACAGCTGCATCTCCTGAGATAAAGGCATCTTCTTCCCTTCACTACTCGCTAGCCTCTTTTTCCTCCTTGTATAGAAAGCATCTGGATCTCCTTGATGAGCTCCAGTTATCTGTCTGGCTCTAACAATTAACTCTTTTCTACCAGACATCTTAAAATGTTCTAAGGCTCCAGGTCTGGAGAGGAGAGGAGAACTGAGAGTTTTCAAGCAATTGCTAGAACTGACAATAGTAAAAATGTTCATGAAAAGAGGTGAGCTCTTTAGAGAGGTTACGTGTAATAATCCTTATTAGCCAAGTCATGATTAGTGGGGAGAGGCTGAACTTCAGGCATGTATGTGCACTATCTCATTAAATACATGCTCGAAAATGTAAGAACATTTCACAATTTCATATAGAAATCCACTTTGAATGGTGGAATTCATAATGGTATCCCTTAAGCAGATGCAAAAATCTCTCTCAAAAGAACATATGTTTATCAACATTTTGTGCTTTTTAGCATTCTTATGGCTTTGTATGCATCCTACTATTTTGTTGTCTCTGGATGGTATCCAATTATTACTGCAAACATACGTGAGGAAAGTATCTCAAAAAATGTAGTTGAGAATGATGTATAATTTTACTGGAATATGCAGCAGCAACTTGGTTATTTATCTTCTAAAATATGGTTTTTCTGTATGTCAGTAACAAGAACCGATGAGAAAAACAGAACAGACTGACATTTATAGTTTAAATTCATGAAACATAGATTAATTTCAAAGAAAACTACTGCAATAGCAGTGGTTCACCTTCACATACCCTCAGGTGGTTTGAAAGGAAAAACAAATCCCTTGCGAGCCTAAGCTGAATTCTTTCCTAGTTTACTGACAGAATAAGAATTGGTTTATCTTATACAAATATAATAATGAAATCACTGGATTGCAAAACAAAAAAAATATACTCCTTCCTATCCGATGGAGCTTTGCATCCTGATGGGAGATATCCCAGTGCCAGTCACTAAAGAACATGACTGTGGAAGAGATTCTGCTCTTAGATATGCAATTTAGCAGGATGTCTCAGCCAACATTTAGCTCCAAGTACATTTTTACATCCATCCTTATGCAGCAAAGACTTTAGTCATAAACTGTATGTTTAAATATATTTCTGAATCAGATCCATAGCCAGCTAGCAGACAGCATCTGTTCTTTGATGCTGCCTTGACCCTGTCTAGATCCCAAATTTTCTGTTTAACATAGGAAATAATTAACTCTATGCCAAGACTTGTTTGCTAGTTATTTGTTACCAAGCTGCAGATGGCAAATGCTGTAATTTGTAATTCATATAAAAATATTTTACCCAGTGCATTTTTTAAACAGTATGCTCTTTGAATCAAAAATATGTGATCGTTACCTGGGCCAGAGTACCAACACTGACTAGGGCTGGAGAAAACTTCTATGGACTGAGAAGTAGTTAGTGATAGGAAAAAAAAAATTGTATTACTAGCATGCTATTGTGATGTGTGTTGATAAACTGTTCAAGAAATTGGAAGAACACTTGGAAGCTAAAGAAATTTGGGATTTTCAGATACAGAAATAATTTCAAATAATTGGAACTGTTTATTTATTTTGCATCTAATTTTAAGAAGATTTCAAAGATGACATAAAAATCTGTGAGGTAAATTTCTGAGACTGTAGTGACGGACTGAAGATACAGGGTCAGATTGGCAGATTCTATGAATTGTTGAAGTCAATGGATCTATAATAATTTCTTTTGCTGAGAATTTTTCCCATATATTATGAGTTCCTGATTATAAAATCTATAGAAATAGAAGAACTGTTAGATTTAGTTTTAAATCGAAGCAGAAAATGTTATGATATTCTTGGTATGGATCAAGTAGCTCCTCCATACAGAGCTTTACATATCTTAAACATTTCATGCATTATATGCAGATAAGTATGGCCAGAAGCAATTTCTATTACCACATACTTCTCGAATAAAATCTAGGGATAGAATCTGGAAGGTGACATATTTGACATATTTCTTTCTTGAATTAGTTAATAAAAATTATTTTAATGTAGCATTTCATATCAAGAGAACTAAGCTTCTTCATTAGTAGCATTGGTACTTCATATCAGGACCTATTTAAGAAAAGATTATTTCTCTTCATAATTTTTTTTCTTATTAATATTGCTTATGTAACAGCACAGTATTTTAACAGAACTCTTCTTGATCGATTTTAAAAGCAGGAATTAAACAGAAGTCTGAAATTGTTCTTTATAGCTAGCTTGCCTTTGAATTGGAAATGAGGGATTTTTGCTGACCTCATTCTCTTTGTTCTTACAGTGGTGAATAGTTACTTCTGGGGTGTGCCTGAAACGCCATCATTGCTTTTGGTCCAGTACTGCTACCTCTACATTCATAGCATTCATTTCCACAATTAATTATACTGAAGTGCTTGGATTCCTAACAGAAATAAGGTGCCAATGAAAGGCTAGGAGCTGAGCTTTCAAGTAGCAAAAACTGTAAGTCCCTGAGCTTACTCAGGAAAGCCTAGTTCAGATCTTCTGAACACACTTAATCCCCATCAAAGGAAGTTGATTTAACCATAGTCTTTACATATAACTAACACTATTAAACTTTTTAGGGTTATCCAACTCACAGTCTGGAGAAATAAGCCAGAATAGCAGCCCTGTACTTTCCTATTAATTATTCTCTTTTTATGAATAGGATTTTCTTTCTTTTTGTTTTTTAGTAAGGTGGCTTTAGTCTCTTCTACTTTTAGCCAGATTAATTATTTCTGTATCTCTATATTTTTGATGCCATAAACAAGACTGAAAACATAGCTGGTCCAGATTGTATGCATTATGCTTTAATGGATCTACGGAGTTCTGGGGATAAAACTGCAGTTGACCTATTTACTTTAACAAGAAACAAATTACTGAGGCAAATCTCCTATTCAAATTGGTAGGACTTAAATTTGCCCTTGGAGCTGCTCTTACCTATATTGCTGGCACCAGAGTTATTTCCAGTCCTCCAGGTAATCCTTACTTTCCAGAGTGGAGTAGTACAGCAGTGGCTGAAGTGTTAACCATTGAGTCTGAGTCAGTCAACTGTACTCTACACATCATGTCTAATCAAAATTTCTTAATGTCTAGCATACTGCTTATTATCAAATCCAAATGAGTATCAGAGGGAACATTTGTGATGCTATATTAATATATCCACGAGAAAAAATGATCTAATTGCCATACATTGCTTCTAAAACATTTTTAAGCCATTATAGCCTGTCAAAAGCTTATCAATTTTATCTTGTTCCATAAATGTTGGTTGTTTCCTGTGATCAATGGTACAAAACTAAAAGCATCATTATAACTTCCTATCATTTCTTTGTATTACAAAATTATGCACATTGCCATATTACTGATGAGAGCTCACTAATATGTAATTTACAAGCAAAGATAAGGGAGAAAGTAACCCCCTATTTTCAATGTTTTAAGGATAAAATTTAAATAGAGAGGGAAGCATTAAGCAGATGATTATTTATTTTACTTTTTCATAGTAATGAAAAACTACATTAAGATAAATTTGAAAAACCGCAGCTCGTATTTGGGAAATACCATCCATAAATCTGTCTACATAATCTTAATTTGCAGTTCAGTTCTGCAGGCTTTATGATAAAGTATTTAATTCTATGATCTTAACCTGAATTTTTTTGTCAATGAATTTTGATTTCAGACTATGAACAAGATGGCTGGTGCCAAGAGAATATTTGTGGCTCTCAATTTAGTCATTAAATCTTTATAATCTTCACCTTAATTTTTTAGATATTGGAAGATATAACCTTACTCAGTGAGCAATTGGAGGGAGCTAAAAGGACATTAATTTGCAGTACAAGTTAAAATTGCTGGGTAGAATTGCTTTGCACAAAAAAATGTTTATTTGGCAAAATCAAAATGTTTCTTAGAAGGTCATTAACTTTACAGAAGACTTGGATAATAAATTCAGAGTAATTCTTCTTTCCGGTGTAGCTGAAATCTTCTGTTCTGGGCTGCTTAAGAATTCATCATGCAAGTTTATGATTTCAATTTTACATTGAGGCTGAAAAAGCAATGTTTTCCAATGGTCTTTATTCCTACAGTTAAGGCAAGGTAATGCTATCCTAGAAAATGCAATAAAGGCAGGCAAAGAAAATCTTAATTCTGGCATTTTCAAAAGTTTGTTTTTTTTTCCCAATTGCAGCTATAATTAACAGACTGGTTTTATTTAATATAAAATAAAATTTAAAAAAAGAAATATCCTTATTTTGAACCATTGGGTGAGGATGACAAAAAAAGCATTGAAACCCCAGCAATCAAATGACAGTTGCATCAAATGGCGATTCACATCTGAATGGTTTATATCTAATTCCTAGCAGAAAAACCAGTCTTCCTCTTCAGATTTAAAAGGAGTGCATATAACTGCATTCAGAACTTTGCCACAAAATTTCCATCATAACAACAATAATTAAGCAAGCAAGCAAATAATTACATGAGTAAATAGGAGGAAAGCATCAGCAATATGGATTGTTCTACCTAACATTTCTGACGATTTGCATTGATAGGCTTTTTTCTTATTGCTCGCAGTGCATCTGAGTGGCCACCTCCAAGCAATGAGATGCAACATCCATATAAATTATGCTGCAAGTGATGAGGAAAAGTTCAAAATCTGAGTCTGAATTTCCCATATGCCTGATGTCTTCCACAGAATTCATTTATAAGAATAAATAGTACAGAAGTGGTAAACACAATTAACAAGAACTCATCCTTCTGCTTTTATTCCTATAAAAGCCTGTTCCTTTATTTCCACTGGATGCTGGTATATGTTTTTGTCACCACAACCCAGTGTTCAAAACTGCATGATAAAGTGCCTGCTTCTTTCAAAACCAGGATAGTGGGATATCAGAACAGCTTTCCTTTGGTTACTTCTCCACTGAAAACGACCACACGAATTAAAGGATTCAAATACGATACATTTAACAGCAGAGATACTGTAGCTCAGCTAGGTTACCTGATAGCTGCAGAGACTTTCACAAAGCAGGTGATAAGAACAAAACGGAGAAAACTTTTTTTGCTGTGACAGGCCTTTCTTAATGGGTTATGCCATCCCCTTTCAAACTTTCTCTGGTCCTCTAGTTGCTTGATTAGACCAAATCCTTCAGCTGTTATCTTTCCATAGAGGAGCAGGAACGCTTGTGAAAAGTGTAACAGTTGTGCACAAAACTATTACTGGAAGAAAGAGAGAAATTATAACTTGAGATATTCAGACAACAATAGTTAATTGACAGGGGAACGATTTTAATACTACATTTTCATAATTATTCTAATTTAAAAGAATAAATTGTGGACGTCTGTATGAAGAATGAAAGCAAATCTCTCATGCTGGTACACTGAAGTCTTACTTTCTTTTACCAGTTTCTCTTGGAAATGATTCAGTTCAGTACTGGGTTGTTTGGTGTGCTGACTCAGAGGCTCAGCTGTGCAATCCAGACAGTTTAAGGGAAGCAGAGAGAATGATAAATGCAAAAGCAGGGGAGGTGGTAGGAGACAATAGCATATTCTCTTTTACTGGAAGTGTTCTGTGAGATCAGATCAGCTCTCTCGTCAGACTAAAATCAAGAAAATTTATTACCTGAAGAATTCACCTTGAAGCCAAATGAAAGATAACTACAATATATTTCACTGATTCATTTGTCAATCTCTATCTTCACAGACAATAGCTATTTTCCTTAAGCTTTGCATTTTACTGTTCAAGACATTTTTTGCCTTTGCTATGAGAGTTGGAGTTAAGAGACATCTTAGCAGAGACTTCAAGGAAGGCCTTTGTGTTGCTTGAACTGACGGTACTGAATTCTGCAGGTGGCAGAATTAGGCCATAAGCCCCTGAGAATGTTCCCAATTGAGCCTGATGAAGCTGTAGAGGCAAGGCTAGAGGTCAGTAACAGTGTACTGGCTAAAGAAGGAGTTAGTATCAGCACAAGGGTAAGTTGGTTAGTGACCATCAGGGCAAAGATGGAAGGACCTGAGACTCACATTAACCCTTCAGAATTGTGTCCATAATGGTAGCAAGGCTACCCATAGACATCCAAAGAGAGCTATGTTGGAGAAAGTTCATGCAAGAGGACAAGAGGTCAACAAATCTGAAGGAAATGGGTCAAGGACTTTCAATAAAATGGATGTAAATGTTCACTGGTGCTTATTATACATAAACTGAAAATGGAGATAGACCTTTGAGGCACAGTAACGTTTATCACACGCAGTCTCCTTTCACAAGGAGATGTAAACATATTTAAATAACGTCATTTACTGGAAAACACATAAGGAAAGTAAAAGCAAAACCAGCATCCACCTCTTCCAGTGCGAATGCTTTGTCAGCTATTTGAACCATAATTTTTGTGCACTCAGAGAGGCAAATTTAAACCACTGTTCTGAGGCTGCTTGTTTTTTAATACTGTGCTCATAGGGAAAGCAAGCAGTTATTAAGAAAACTGATTAATCAATTGGTACATGTTTATGGGAAGATTCATTACACTTCACGCTCTGGGAATCCTTTGCTGCAGGTTTGAGAGCTCAAGGGGCAATAGATTAACAAAACAGGGAAGCGAAGCAGTTTGTTTCCATGTGCCCACAATAAAATAACATTATTAGGAATAATTAAAAGCACTTCAAAAATAATAATTCTACAGTAACAGTTTCCAACCATAGAGGTCATAATTTTGTAAGTAAGGAGCATGTGTGGCAAAAGTCTGACACATTATTACACTCCCCTAGCACTGTGGTTTTCATCATTTCTTTGAAATCTGTACCTTTCAAGTACAGTTCATTAACACTGATCAAAGCACATATCTTTCCAATAAAGTCATTTTTTCCTTGTAATCTTTTGTAGATATTTTACTTCATGTAATATTTTGGTTGTTCTTTCTTGAAGTCTCATTTTTAATTTGTGGCTACGGACAGAAATGTCACAGTATATAAATGACATGTTGGTGTACTATATATATCTTCTTTCAACAACATCTATAGCAAGTTTCTCACTTTACAAGTCAAAACAAAATCTTTATAACTGCCAATACTGTACTTTCAAACTGGTGCCTCTAAAGTCAGCGGTTTGTCTCAGTGCACTTCCTGTGCTAAAATACAGCATTTATTTGTGCTACATAAGACTAACTTTCTGAACTATTTTCTAAGCTTACAATAAAGATATTGAATGTACAAATCTCAGTAATGACCAGTGAGTTGTACCTCCATAAGTAGCTAGGAATTTCTTCTTTACACGTCAGAAAGACTGAAATCTGGCTGTTTAACCCCTACATCACATACTGCTTCCTGATGAGGATGTTAGTGAAAAACATCCATATATTTTAGAGTGAGATTTCAGCAGTTTTTAGGAACATGATAAATGTTGTGAAGCGACATCTTCAGTAATAGAAAGGTTTTTTGTATACATATTTGAACTTGGTAAGATGAGGTCAAAGGTGACAGCAGCATCAGAGTGCAACATTCTGGACTGTATGATAACAAAGAAAAGTGCATTAGGAAAGAATAAAGAGATTGAAAAACATGCTGTGAGATGAGTACACCTGTCACTAATTTCTTCTATAAAACTAAATCTGTTGCCATTTCTGATTAGGGAAGGATTTTCAACTTCTAATTCCATACATTTTCTGCTGATTTCAGTGGCACTGCTGATATGTATAACAGTGCAGCTCTGCATTAGAAAACATAAGCAGGGCTTGATTTGTTCTCACTTCTATTATTCAAAGCTACTTAAAGTTTCATTATTAAGAAAGAGGAAAAAACACCCTTCCAGGCATAGACTAAAGCTAAAATTCTGTGAGTCCAAAGAACTCATTAATTATTTATTGTAGGTAGAAGACCAATTTGGTTTTAAATGGAAAAATTTACTTACGTGGGAAATGGAAATATTTAATTATATACTTCACATAAATATTTTGGTGCTTCCTGAGCAATGTTTCTATTGGGCTTTTTCTTGTTATGTTTTACATACGATAAAAAGAGTGTTATTTTGGCATGCAGTGAAGTATATTAACCCATAGAAGAGCAGGTAATACTTAAAATGCAGTATCTGCAAAATGTATATTTACATTATATTTACATATTTATATATCTAAAGAATTGTTATGTCTTATAAACCTGTGGGTATGAAAAAATACAAAGACAGATACAGTAACAGGGTATATTCAATAGCACTGATTACAGGTAAGACTGAAAATATTTCAGTGATAATCCCATTTTACCTTGCTAATAACTTCCTGAATATATCTCATAAAGATTTCCCATGCATGTTTTCTGCCTCAAGAACTGTTATTAATTGCTACTGTGGAGCTTGAAACAAAAAAAAATTGGTCTACTGTTAAGAAGAGGTTAAGAAGAATAAAGATAGCCTCCATCCTTTAAAAGGAAATATTAATTACATCTTCAAAACAAGTTAAAAAGAAAAAAAAAAGTTAAAGTTTTAGACTTCAGGAGTGAACTGAGCATACTCTTAATTGAAGAAGTTAGGGTTGGAAAATAGATCGCCTAGATCACCATGATGTTTTCAGATGCACACACATGCTGGCATAGCATACTACTACATTTTTGAAGCATGACCAAGAGGTATTCAACCAGCAATTATCTCAGTGTTATAGGATACTTCCAGCTCTGGTGCCCTTTAGAGAAGGGCACCCTAAGCGCTAACCCTTGCCTCCTTCACACAGAAAGCTGTATGCATCACTTGAGGAATTTCCTTCTCCCTTGCTGTTCCCCTTAATTTCAATAGGACAGTGACATAGAATGGCTAAGACTTCAAAATGAGAGTAGCTGTGATGTATCCAGACATTTAATTTATGTCTCCAGAAACTGATGGAGTTTTTATGAAGTTGTATCATGCTTTGTTGGAAGTCCAGTGGTTTCCTGCACCAGAGCAAGGTTCGCACGCTCTGATCTTTTTCTGGGAGTAGAAAAAACAGATGGATCAGCTCTCCAGAACTGAAGAAACTGAAATAAAGCCAGAAAATATGACAAGTCAATTTTATTTTTAACTATGCTTCTATTTTCTTTTTCTGGTTTTGGTGCTATCACATATAAAGCTCTTATAGCATATTAATGCAGTGAGAAGCTTTCCTTTCTAAGTTTTGATCTTCTGAATTTGGTATCTTGCTGGTCCAGCAAAAGGGAAATCGGCACCAGAAGATGATTACTGCAGGTGAGGGAGCAAACTCCCAGTATCAGAAATACTAAAATAATAAACTGTGCAAATTCAAGTCAAAGAAGGGCAAACTTACTCACTAGACGGGACGGAAGGTACTTGCCATCCCTGATCTGCAGAATGCATTTAAAAGAAAAAATAATAATCACAGTACCTCTTTGTAATTTGGGTTCACGTTTTTTATTTTTATTTTAGATATGGTCTTACATAGACCTCTTGAAAAGGTATACAGGATAGATGCATGGAAGCTATTCAACAAGGAAGATAGGACAGAGAATCCATACTTATTAATACATTTACTCCAACAAAGCCAGTGTTCTTATATATCACACAACTGCTATACGCAAGTAAATACTTAGAAAGAGACCTTGTGCTTCTGAAAATAAACCGTCCCTCAGAGATCCTGACTATTCACATAATGTAAAATACCAGTTTCACCAAGAACTTAGGATGGGCCTCCACAATGCAATAGATGACTGCCTTGCAGATTTCCCTAGAATAGCAGCCTTTCCCTCCTGATCTATGACACAGGCATGGAGATTCCAGTACTTCTTAGCTGATATGAAAATGACAGGTGTGAGTTTTAACTTCAAGATAAAAAACTGAGAGCTACATGCAGAACCTCATTCACAAATCCTGCCTTGCGAACAGAAACGTGAAGAAGAGTTGCAGCCATATCAGCAGTGTCTTAACTGGTCAGCCACATTATCAGAACTGACAAAAAGCAAAACAGAAATAACTCTTCCCTTGGGCATCTGCTGGGCTTTCCTTTTGCTACAGTGAATATCTTTCCATAGATTCAGAACACCCAGTCAGAGCACTGAAGCCCAACGTGCCTCAGTGAAAGGACATAAACACACCATCTCATGCTGTTTGTAGTAATGCTTGGGGAAAAGAAGCAGACATGATATTTTCACTAGTCCATTTGGCTTGTAGAGAAATACATACAATTTGACATCCAATTTTGATAATATTCATAAATCTGTAAATATATGCTGAAAAGTTAAACAAAAGTATCAGGATTTATTTTCAGCCTTTCTGCTTGCTGTATTGAGTGCCATCACACATTATATTTTATTATACACATATGTCTCTTTAGAACATTGTCTCTCTATTTCTTGTAAATGGGAAACAGCACCTTCTAAGTTATTATTTTATTGATACAGTGCTGTAGGTGCATGCAGCAAATGTCAATAGTTTTGTTTCAGTAGAGCTATTTACTGTGTTGTTGTTTTTTTTTCCCCCTCAAGTGATTTCCTCAAGTCATGCTTACCTAATCGTATTTTCTCTGATCACACACCTTGTATAATTGAGACACTAAATGGCTTGTGTCTTTTGTTCTTGAAAAATACCACTTTCAAGATGCTTTTCAAAAGGATCACTGTTCATTTTTCCACTGCACTACTGACCACTGCATTTATTCAGGTCTGTGCACAGCCTTTACAAGAAACGCAAGGAGGACCCTTTAGGACAGAAGAGTTGCTTTTGGCAGAATCATTGGTGCTTTTCAATATTTTATGATGGAGAATAAATGGGCTCATAAGGAGGACAATTTGTTTTGCCTTTCCACACATTACAAACCAGTCAGAGTAAATATAATCTATGTGTAAAGTCATTATACAATGGGATTTCGTAATCATGATGATCTAAATAATTCACCTGTCAGACAATAACAGGGGTCCCTTGCTGTGACCAGACTATTTAAGCAGCACTATGACATAAGCAAAAGGAACAGCAATTACCTGAACTACCAAGAATGGTTCAAGAACCTAAAAGCTTCAGGCTGCTGACAAAGATCAGATGGCAGGTAAGAATAGATCTATAAATAATTTAAGTAAGCGAACAACAAAAGAAAGCACATGACAATTATGTTAGAAAGAAGCCATTATGCAGATTTCATATTAACTAGACTACTAGAAAATAAGAATAATGAGAACAGGAATAAAGTTCTTAAACATACTAAATGATGGAAAATTAAAAGCGGCCGGTGGATTTGTATTGTCTTTGACAAATCCATAGCACGACACTAACTCTGTCTTTGCTTCCTTCAGAAACAAGGCTTATCATACTGTCAATACATTTTTGTTCCTGTGATGTACATATTATTTCATAATTTGATATAAAGGTTAAAGTAATAAAGATAATTAAGCTCCTATAAAACTCGAGGAAGCAGCCTGCAAAATAAAAATTTGATAAGTTCCCCAACACAGGTTTCATCTTCTGTTTACACCTCATTAACCATATGAGATCCCTCCAGGGCAGAGCACATATCAGTAATGCAACTACAGAAAAATTTCAACTGGAGATGACGATTCTTGAGACACCGAGGCCAGCCAACAACTAACAAACTAGTGGCAAACTAGGATTGTTAGTACTTCACAGGACTTAAGCCTACTCCCTCTATGACATTTACCTTTTCAATTTGAAACTCATCTTTCAACTTCTTAGAATGATGCCTATTTGCTGACTCTTCTGTAGAGTTTCCTGTTCCCCACATGGCCTCTACTCCACGGTCTACAGTAATAGGACGAGGGCAAATGATTTCAAGTTCAAAGAGAGTAGATTCTGGTTACATTTAAGGACAGTCTTTTTACAGTGAGGGTGGTGAGGCACTGGAACAGTTTGAACAGAGATGTGATGGATGCTCCTGAAGACTTTCAAGGTGAGCTTGCATCAGACCCTGGGCAATTTGACCTAGCTGTGCATCTCCCTGTTCATTGCAGGCAAGTTGGACTAGATGAACTTTAGATGTCTCTTCCAACTCAAAGGATTCTGATTGTACAGGATCTTCCTTTCCTAGAAAAACAGCTAGCAGTCTCCATTCAACGGATACCTTAGAGGCTTCCTTCACAGTTTACTTGGAGAAAAACCAAAACAAATGAATAATAAAACAAAAGAATAACAAAAATCTAGTCTCTGACACTGAGATCCTCAAAAACAGCAACTATTGAGATCAGTAGAATAGCAGAAGCTACAGAACTATCTGTAATTTGCTGTGCTCCTTTTCATTACTGGTTATCCTCTATCAAATGCATTCCTTGGGTCAGCATTTTTTTATTACAGTCTGCATGAGAAAAAGAGAGTAGCATGTCTCAAAGAGTGATTTGGGAGCAGAGAAACTTACTCAAACCATGGTTCAAATTTTACATAGTGTCTATGATAACCATCTTTCACACATAGGGTGGTGACACACTGCAACAGGTTGCCCAGAGAGGTTGTGGATGATCCATCCCTGAATGCATTCAAGGCCAGGCTGGATGTGGCTCTGGGCAGCCTGGTCTAATGATTGGCAACAGGGGGGATGAAACTAAATGATCGTTATGGTCCTTTTCAATCCAGACCATTCTATGATTCTATGATCAAAATTTACCAGGCTGTATAAGTGTAACAGAAAACTGTATCGCACTTCAGTTATAGTGAGAAGTTGAAACTCATGCTGTTTTTCTCAAAAGAACATTGCATTTTGTTTTGTTTCAACCCAGTGCTTTTATCATTGCTCATACTCTGCGCAGCACATGACAAAGACAGCTACTATATTCCTCAGCTAAGAAGGAGACCATTCATATAGAATTAGAACATAAATTCAGATCCTTTACAACATAAAATTAAATCTAAGCTGAAAAATAAAAACAGAATTCATCCACAGATTAAATAAACGCATGATCTTTTTTCACTAGTTGTTAGTTTCCTAACTACTACAGGATACACTATATATAATCCCATAATACCCATTAATAACAAAGGTAAACCAGTAGAACTGTTGCCTGCCAGTCACTCAAGATGCTTTTTCTTTATTTCTTTGAAAGGAGATGTTCCTCATACAACAGGTTCATCTCTAGCAGGTGGGGAAGGAGGTAACAGGAACGGACCAAATGGGTTATTGGCAAAGTAATGCTGCAGCCAGCAGACTGCTATTGACTGAGACGCCACCCATCTGGTGGCATCCAAATGAGTATAACACCACTGTACTTCTTTCAAAATCAGCCCTGTCTATTCAGTTCAGAAATGAAAAGCTAAGGATGTGCCCTCTCACTTTTCTTCATCTCCTGGGATTTATTCCTCAACAGGATTGGCAGAAAAAAAAACCAACAAACAGTGAGATTTATCTGATACAGTGGCAGATTGAGCTACTGTGACTCCAGTATACCGTTTGTAACATTTGTCTAAGCTAAATGCTTTCAATCTAGGAGCAACGTAATGAGGATTTTAATTAAACTTTCCAGATAAGCAGTCCCTATTATTCCATCCTCACCTATCTGAGAAATCATCTACCTCACTGTGATACTTGCATGGATCTCAGTACAAGCAGCATACGTTTCCTGAGACTCTGCAATACCTTTGTGTTCTGTATTAGCTTCAGCTCATAGTCAGGGAGTTCTTGCTGGTTAGTATTGCCATTAAACTGCCTCCTTCTGCTGTATTTTGGTGTGAATGGCAAAAGGGTATGGATGAGCTACGTAAATATTCAAAGAAAACATGGGAATTCCTGGTGAGACAGACGCCAAGATGAACAAATTTGTTTTTCACCTATTCCTTTTTTTTCTCCTGCTGTTAATCACTGGTGGCACTGAAGAATAATCTTTCCAGTTGCTGAAAATGGCTGCTGTGATCTCTCTAAGAAGTCTTACTATGTACTTCATAGTGTGTTTGTTGCTTTTCCCACAACTCTTCGCTTTAATGCCTTATAACTAAATAATGTCACCAGGTATATGGACATAGCTCCCACTGGCTTCAAAAGCAAATAAAGAAGGAAAATTTATTTCACCTATGTAAATGAATCGTTATCATGCTATGCAGTACTGCAGATACTAAGGAAGTTATGCTAGCAAAACTCTTTATAGAAGGCAATTCTGCTTAATGCAAAAAAGAAAAATGACAGAAATTGTGAGGAAGGGAATAGGAGTGCACATTTACTCCTTTAAAAGGTTGCAGTCATAAAACCAGCACTTAATTCAAGAAGCTAGATACTAAGTGCAATAAGCTGAATATTAAAATAAAGTTTATTTGGTAGTAAAATGATGAACTTTAAGAGTGCACTGAACCGTGTGCTTTGTATACACACATTAAACCAAACACCTTTCAGTTAAACTAATGCTGGAGGTATGATTCACAGACAGAAAAGCAAGAAAATGCCCAAGATAGGCTAGAATTAATGATCTGGGGATACTAAAACACAGGTTTTATGACACAGCCTATTGTTTCTAGACCAATTCTGTATCAAGATTGTCGGCTAAGGACTCTCTGAGGAAAATAGCATGACTGAGGAAAGAGACTTTCTATTAAAGACATTATATTATAAAGACACTTTCTATAAAATTTGTATTTTGAATCGCTCCAGCTTTTCTAAGCTTCAAAACAGCATGCTCACATGAAGAGTCTGATTTCAGATCATCATCTGTCTGAGCAGTTTGAAAACAAGATGTTTGTTGCAATCATCATGTTCTCCTTTTTTAGTTAATCAGAAGATAAGAGAGATTACAATTATTGCACATTTACTTCCCCCCCCCCACCCCACCCCCCTCTACTTAAGAATAGTTTGTTAATTTTTTTGCTCAAAGCAGCTTCTCCCTGCAGACAAAGTACAGCATTCATTAGGGTCTGGTATTGCTCTAGATGACCTCATTCTCTATTACTGCATCTACTGAGGCTTTTTCTCTTCCCTTCTTGCTTGTGTCCAACCTTCTCAACCAGCACTCTTATTCATACTTACAATTCTCACCACAGACTCACCTACGGAATTCCAATTCTCACCTACTGCACCTACGGAATGTGCAGAAATAAATCAGTATAATATTTCATATACTCTTCCCTAGGCATTTGCCTGTGATCTCCATCAGAGAAAGGCTAGCAGAGTAGATGGCTCTTCTCTTTTTACCAATTTGGCCTTTCATATATTCTTATGAACATGTGAACACTGAATGAAGGCACTCATACCACATACATACATTTCTTGATGCTGTTGTGCAATGAGCCTTGCTTCTGGGAAGAAGGAGAAAGTGACAGGGCTGAGATATCTTAAACAAAGTTGTCTCTTGTTCTCCCATCTTTCTTCCACAATAATGTTCCGTCTCATTTAAACAAACTATTAGGAATGTTTTCCTCTGAAAGACGGGAAACCTGCCATTGCCTCTTTAAGATGCTAAAATACATTTATTCTTAGAGACACCTTTGTGCACAAGTGTCCTTAACAGTTGTAGTTGTAACAGAATAACTTGTGGGTGTTCAGGAGCAGTGATGCATGTGGGTGAGCATTTGTCTGAAAGATCACATCAAGTGATCTTCAACAGAAACAAATTGTCTGAAAGCATTTTACTATTAATTGCTTCTTCCTTGATACTCGTTGCACTTGTCTGAAAAGTTTCTAGATTAGATGCCTACTAATTGAGCATTCAGGGTGAGTTTTAATGTGGCATCAAAATTACTGACATGTTGGACAGTAATTTAAGCACCAGTAAACTTGGGAATAGTCAGGAGTTAATAAATACATGCCTAATTATACAGTGGATAAGAAGCAGTACAAAGTTCTGTTATTCTTTTGTTATTCTCTTGTTTATTTTTCCATCTTCTATGCCTACAGCAGGAATTGTGTAACTGGGTTCTCCATCTCCATTTTTCAAGATTCAGTCCTAATATCACCTCCAGGGCTCTTTAAAAAAAAAAATTATCAAAATTATCTTATTTCTGACATTTCTTCAAGAAGGGAGTATTTTTGGAGAGGAAGAATAAGAAGATGCTCAGTGTTGGGTGTTTCCAATCACGTGGGTAAGACTAGCACATTTCCTACACATAAGGCATATTTCAGTTGTTATGCCTCAATCTCTGCCATAGACAGACATATTGTTCAATATTTCTAATAATGAACTGGTGTTAGGGCATCACAACACATACTGCAAAACAAAAAGCATTACAGAGAAAAATAGCTTAGCTGGCAAAGCGTACTCTGGAGAGAATGGCAGGACACACCTCAACCAGCAATCCCAAAGGAAACCACTGTAGAACTTCCATACATAAGAATAGGCTATCAATGTCAAATAATAATAATAATAAAAAAAAAATCAACAGTTATAATTTACTTTCACCGCAAAGTTGTCTCTCCAATAAATAAACCATCTTTTACAATAAACTTTGGATGTCACCCAGATAATAGGTTCCAAAGAAGTGATTGTTTTTCAGTGCAGACACTCCCAGGTTTTATTGGGCCCTGACATTATCAAGTATGCTTTAACTCCAAATCTCATTATTTGTATCATGTCCCTATTAAAATGTTGACAGCCATGGTTTTCTTTTACGTTTTTAGTGCCCTCCATCTAAACAAACATATTCCTCATAAACTGAGATGACAGGATCTTAAAACCAGCTCTAATTAGATTAATCTTACCCTTCTGATTTAAAAGTCCAAACAGCAGTCTATCATCTCATGCAAATTACATCAAATATGCAAATTACATCAAATATGAAAAAAACTCTGTATTATCAGACCTTATTATTATTAAATTCAAACTACCACAAATGAACAGCATTTTCAACCAGATAATTGCACAAAAGTTCCAGTATAAAATAAAAAATTACAAACAAGTCCACAGTATTCAGATTTGCACTTGCTCTAGCAGTCATCCATCTAGTCACTATGAAATGCAAAAATATTAATGAAATGAAATCAAATTGAAGAAAATATAGTTTAATTTGAAACGGCTCTGCAACCACTCCGTACAAAGGAAAATCTCTTTTATCCTCGGCTTTGATGAATCTGGCCTGTGATCTTCTGAGTATCTAAAGATGATCAAATTGAGCAGAAAACCCCATGAATCCTCATACAGCCCTATAACTGATGTCCTTAATGAACACAGTATGAAGTATTTAGACCATCTTGAGGACAACTTCCATCTAGTCCCTGATACCTTCAAAGAGCTTTTTAGTCAAGATGCACTTTGGCCAGCTATTGAAGCACTCATCTATTAACATCCCCTTCTATGAAAACTTCACTTGCATATTCGACTGTATCTAAGACTATTTCTACCACTGGAAAGGGTTTGCTTTATGTTTTTTTCCTATTTTTTCCTTAATTTTATATACTATTACTGCTGTTATGACAGTTTTACAGATGAGAGCTAAAGGGAAGTAAAGAAGCAACAAAGTAATAATTGTCACATGAAAGCAGTATTTTTAGTACTTCTGCCTGTATTTCTATTACCAGCAATAAAATCACACATTTTACCTGAGCATTAATTTTTAACAGAACAAAATGAGTAGATTTAACAGAAAGAAGCAGAACACAGACAAGCTGAGAGACCCTGGGCAACGTATCCACTACTGTGAAGCATTCTCAACTTCCACAGCACGCTGCCTTTACAAGAGATGCAGCAGGGTTTGAGCACTGCTTTCAGGGCCCAGCAGGTTTGTTTCCATTCACTGCCAGCACTAATAAGCTCTCACAGAGCAGGGAGCTACTGCCCTGTTAGGCTCTTTGTGCACATGCCCTATAATGCAGCTCTCCAAAGCCACACGTACCGCTCATCTGAACTACATGCCCAATAGCAGGGGCTTGCAACTAGGCTAGGATCACATGCCATGTTTTAGGCTTATCATTGACTGCTCTGTGAAAGGCTCTGGGGTTTCACTTGATGCAGTAACTCCACTTGTTTCATCATTTCTTTCTCAATTTCTACCCTCTCCATTCAAAACCTGTCTCATACAAACCCTGGGCTGATATTAATCAAATAAGTATTCCCCAAAGGTGAAACGTTATGATCTGTGATTACACAGATGGCACTTCTCAAATTTTTGTAATGAAAATAATGCTTTCACATGAATTTTGGTTTTAAGTAAAACATAAAAATAGCATCTCAGAGGCAACACAGAATCATAACAACAACAACAACAGAAAGTCTGTAGATAGAATTTCCTCTGAAAACAGAAGTTTCCTTGGCTCAGTAATGCTCTCACGTCAGCAGGGTATCACAGTGAGGTGAAGATCCCTATCATCTTAGAGAAAGTTTTGTGCTGACTTGGAGTTTTGTATATACAACTATTTTCCCTTCTCGTAAAGCCACAATGGCACATTATAAGTAATCAGTATTTAATATAACACCTTCAATCAAGTATCCTATATGTAATTTCCTTCATGACATCTCCTTTTTCATAATGTTACCTTTTTGTTCTTTTTCCACCAGAGAAAAAGATATTCAGTACTGCTTTTAATGAGTGCAGAGAGGGTTTTCCATTTATCCAGTACAGATCTACATAAAATCTTTGCAGAATCTATGCAAAAATGACATTGTCATTTACAGTGAGAGACCTGCTCATTAAGCTACTAAAGGAGGGTAACAGGACATATGTTCTCGGGAATATCATTTCCTGACAAAGCAGACATCTACCTTTAGACACAGGTAGAGCTGTGAACAGTCTCTGCAGCTTGAACTGCGAAAGAGTAAGACAGGAAACACAGCCATTGAGGGCAGGAACTCCAAAACTGTCACTGATGGAAAGAGTTGGCAGGAGCAGAGTCACTGCTAGCTTAACTCCATTTGCAGATTTGCTAATCCCAAAAAGTAAAACCTCTACAGGCCCTTTCTGTGAAGAGAAATATATAATTACAATGCATGCTATGTTATTTGCTTAGAAGTAATGCTAGCAATCAATAAAGAAAGTGTGTCATTTTTCATGCCTTTTCAAACTTGCAAAATAAATGAATTCTACAGATGGTTCCTTGCAGGCTTTTTATTTATTATGTGTTGTACAACCTTTGTATGGTCCTTGCTTTCTGGGTGAGAGGAGATATTACAGAAAGCGTTGTTGAATTCAACTGGAGTTTTAATATAGTCTCACAGTCCTAAATAACTATAAAGACATATTTCAGGATGGATGGAATATAATGCTTTTTAACAAGAATTTCATCTAGAACTGTCACCTGCTGCTACAGAATTTCCTTTTAGAAGAAAAGGAAAATACAGGAAATGTAAACAGCAATCTGTTGTGCTTCACTTTTAGTAGTGGAAGTCAAGAGCGTAATGCTTATTCAGGCCTTTATTTTCCAAAATAAATTTTGATTTTTCAACAGAACAGTTACATATGTATATAGTTTGCATTGGCTTCTGTGATGTCACTTGCAGGGCTCAGTAGAGAGTGTTACTAAAGAAGGAATACTACTGAAGAACATCAGTCTTAATCAGCAATTATTTGGAAAACAGCTATTAAGTAATGGTTTCCAGTGTATGCCACTACAAAAAACTTAAAGAGCCTCAATCTGCATATGCCTGTTTACTCCCTCCCTTCAGACCTTCCTGACTGAATATGGCTGCCACACTAAATTCTATGCTCTCAAGTGTTCTTGGCATCCATGCTTCTAGGTAGATGGGAAGAGACTAATGTCATGCATTTGCATAAATTCTGTTAAAGATTAGCAATCTAACAACTGTATTTTAAGGCGATATTAAAGGACAGCACAAGGACTCTTCCAAAACCAGTACTCTGCTTGACGGCTATGAGGTGCTGCAGCTGGGTGAGGAAAGCACACTGTGAGGGTTGCTATGCTCAGTCCTGCCAGGCAGCCAATCAAGTGCTGCCACCAGCTTTGTATTCAATTAACAGCACAGGCCCCAGGTGAGTTTGAAAGGCAGCTATTTCTCCATGTCACACATTGATTGAGAGGCAGCAATGAGGTGGTGGAGAAAATTGATAAAGAAACTGATACAGGGAGGAGAAAAAAAAAAAAAAAAGTGTGTTGACTTCCATAATCATTTTTCTTCTGGAAGAAAAGCAATATAAAAGTTCATGGCAAGTGGCCACCGCTTCTTGTGCAGACTGCATCACAGTGATTCTGAGATGGTGTCTTTTGACCTTCATCCCTGCTACCTCCTTGATTTCCATTCCACAGTCTCCTGTTTTTGTTTTTTTTTTTTTGTTTGTTTTGGTTTGGTTTTGGTTTTTTGTTTTTGTTTTTTCCAGCATACTTGCACCGTTTCATTTGAGCCAGTATTGTGCAAAAACAATGCTCCTTTAGTCAATTTTAAAACAGTAAAGGAATATCAGAACACACGCTCCATAGTCCACATGACCTACATAAAAACTTGTTTCTGTTCAAAAAAGGAATAACATGAATGCGCCTAAAATATTCAACTTATTCTAAAGTCTCATGAATGAAACCACTAATCTATTTTCTGGTTAAAAAAAAACAAAAAAAAACAAAAAAAAAAACAAAAAAAAAAAAACAAAAAAAACCCACAAACATTATTTACAAAACTGAAGCTTTCCTCAATTATAATGTGATGTATTTAATAACGACAATCCTTCAAAATAATGCTTACAGAGAAGGCTATTTCTCACCTTCAGGCTGAGAAACCAAGGAATTACCATGTACCAAATGACATCTGTACATCCACCATTTTCTTCATGGAAATACTGAAGTTCTTCACTTCCTTTAGATGCATATACAAAATTCTTCCTCCAGATGCTTGTCTAAAATATTTGTGGTTAATTTTATCTAACCTCTATGTTAAATCACTCAGTCTACACCCTTCTCAATTGATCTTTTTTCTAAAATAGGAACTCATATATGAGCTTAGGGTATGTCTACTGATTTTCCAGCTCACCTGTTCAGAAACGGCAAAATGTTTTGTACCCAATATTGCAAATTAAAGAAAAATAAGAAAAGTCATGACATCAGTGCTGGAAATGACTGTTGAGATCTAGACAAGTGCTAAAGATCTATGAATGAGAAAATATACAATGAAAAAAATAAAACTAAATATGTGCTAGAGAATTTACGAGTGGTAGGACTATATAAATTTAATGCTACTTTTATGGAAACTTATACTTCACCTCTGCTCAACCCTGTGGAGGGCTAAGAAAACAGGCTTTAATTTCTTGCAGGAAAGAGGGGAAAATGATGAAACAGGAAAACCAGAAGGGGATGGGAATAACTCCTGTTCTTGACAATAAGGAAAAATAAAGGTGTGTTTGCCCACATCATTTGAACTTGCAGTAATACATTTTATTTCATGTAGGGTGACTGAGAGATGTTTCACTGGAAGATGGAATTAAAGCAGAGCTAAGAAATATGACCTAAAATTTGTTTCAACTTCTGTAGGCAATTTTATTCAAGTTTGAATCTTGTTTGAATTATGAATACAGCTACCTTCTCTTTACACACTACTGAGGACACATTTCCATATTTCTCTGAAGGACGAAGTATTACAATCCAGTCTGCAAATAGGTCTGGAGTACATATGCTCAGCTAATATTAGTTGAGGAAAAAGAAAAAAAAAAGACTAAATCTCCTTATTCAATCATTCACTGCCCAAACCCCGGCCAAAGGCAATAGTGCCCAGGTGCTGGGGATAGTTCCTAAGACACACATACCTCAAGCAGAGTAAACTAGATTAAGAGACATCATGTCAATCTTCCATTCTACATCATGATATGAAGATATTTGAGTTAATACTGAAAGTGTTAGTTGTGAGCATCAGAAGTGCTCTTGTTCTTAACCTCCTTTTGAAGCCTTGTAATTCTCAGTATCTCATGCTGACATCTCTGTGTCAACAGTTTATGGGCTGCTTCAGACCAGTGCCATAACTAGCAGGGCAGAGGGACCCACGGGCCCTGAATAAGGGAAACAGTGAAAAGAATAGAGAGATGGACCCAAAACCAAAACAGCAGCAATGATCTGAGGAGAAACTATTTTACTAAAGATATTGGAATGCAAGATAACACACTATAACACAATTGTATAATTAACAAATGTACACTTAGAACAGTAGCATGGTTAGGATGATAATTTACACGCATATAGTTAAAAAGATTATCATGACAGAAAGAGACAATCAAAAATGAAATGCTCACCCATGTTCTAGGCTCACGGTAGAAAACTCCAAAAGGAGGGATCTCCAAGAAAAGATTGCTTCTCAGTCACAGTCAGCCCTTAAATGGGGTCAAGGAGATGTGCAGCAGGGTTCCACCCCTTCCACTCACACAGCTGAATTGCTTCACCTGTGCTCCCAGGGCTGATTCAGTCCTCCCCTCAGCTTATCAATCAGTGATTCAGGCGACGACTCAACAGTTCCCATACAACAATATACTACAATATAATTAGAAATGAAGCTAATAAATCAAATATAATGAAAAACCGAAGGTCTTAACTCCAATGCTGAAGTGAGATGTGCAGTCAGGGCGAGCAGAAAGGAAGAGAGCAAGGTCTTGTGACATTGCCAGGTGTTTTATTTCCTCTCTGAATGTGAAGTCCTCCAGGTTATGTAGCTCTCTTCTGGGACAGGTATCTGGAACTGGAGCATTAACTTTTTAACTGCAAGTGCACTACCTGATGCAATGATGTGGAATACTGATAGCCAAACATCATAAAACCATGACTCTGATACACTACTCACTAGTACCCTTCTTGATCAAGTCAGACTTTCCTGAAACATGGAAGCTCTGAAACATGCCCATAGTTGGGTCTTAAGGCAACTGTCCACTGCTTATTTCTAAGAATACTATCTGTGGGTTGCTTTATCTTCGCAAAAGAGAAAATTCATGAAGAATTCAGCATGTTGCTCAAAAGCTGCTGAAGAATCAAGGCAAGTACAAGTGGAATAGCTTGCTCCCAATGGGCCAACGTGACTTTTCCTAAGGAAAAATGTGCCAGACTGAAATTAACAAATTGCAGCTTTGAAAATCTGAGAACTGCTCATAAATGACTCAATATTTATACAAGTCCTACCAACTGCTCATGGCCACAGAAATTTCAACATCTGCCATTTGTGGAACCTGTGTCAAGGTTAAATTGGTGACAGACATCTGACACCGATATTCAACTGTTATTCTAAAGAATGTCTAAGGCCTTCCCTGTGTATGACTGACTTATAATTAATAAATTTTAGAACACTTGTTTTGCTCAATATTATGAGTGTAATAAAAGAAACAGATGGAACTATTTTTTTTTTATTCCTCTAAGATTTGCTATAATTTTGTTATGAAACTTAACTATGTCAAGAACAGAGATTTCGCTGTCTACATCAAGAATTCATTGACTGCAGTCAATAAAATCAAAGCCAAAGAAAATATATTCGGTTATGCAATTAGGTGGATATTTTTATACTTATGTAGACTGAACAGACAAAAGGCTTTGCAGGGACAGTAGAACATTTGAGCGTATTCACCACTTCATGCTCACTTGAGAGAAAACAAAGTAGGGAAAAATAAAATGGACTTCCACTTTGAAAGTGGGATCTACTGGGTTTCCGAAGAGCTCTAGCTAGTTTAGCTTGTTATTTCTCTCACCCCCAAAAAACGTAAATGCATTTTTGCTGATAGTCTGATAGACTGAAACTTCACTAATGTATAATGCAGTGACTCTTTCCATATGAATTTATGCAGATAATACAAGACAATCACAAAATGTATAGATGGTTAAGTTCTTCAATCTGTGCATGTATTTCATATGTATATCTGTATATACCTGTATATGTATACGTAGGCATAAATAGACATGGTACCTGAGATAAACAGATGAATGCAATTCTTATCTCTGTTCAATATAACTTTCAGTTATTTAGACAACCCACTGTCTTAACCAAAATATCAAGGAAAATAAACAGAGGAGAAAAAAGGCATATTTTATGATGAATAAATATACTGAACCTTTGCAGATATATACATATGCCATGTAAATAATGAATCTGCATATGAGATGTTAAATTTCTAGCTCTAGGCTCTTTCTTCCTCATAAACATCCCTTAAGTTTTGATACCCATGAGGGGTGAACGTGACTATGTATATATGCACATATGCTGCCCATCCTTATTGCATTATATAAATGAATTATGTGGCTTTTATGTTATGCAAGAGCTTGTTCTCCCAAGAGCTCTATATGCATATTTTGTATGTGCAATGAATTACCCAGACTATTTTGCCATTGTTGAACTGCTGAGGGGGAAAATGATAAATGTTAATGAAAAATTCAATAATTTAAATAGACACTACTAAATTCAATGGGACTTCTGTCATGCTCTTCACTGGGACCAAGACTTCAGCTTTACTCTTTACCAAGCGTAGATACAAGAATGAGAAAAGATTCACTGTTATTCTCCAGTTCAATTTTTCTATCTCCTAATTCTTATTTTTCTTCTGTACCACATGAATACTGGAACCCAGATTCTAAAGAAATTAATCCTTATAACTTGCAAATACATCTCTCAGGACAAACTAGATTGCAATATTCTGAGCTGAGTTGAAAAACAAAACAAAGCACACACAGAAAAAGAAAGAAAAGAGGAAAAAAAAAAAAAAAAGATTTTAACCCAACTGAGAAATAGGTTACAATAAGGAAGGGGAGGAATTTTTTTTTTAAAAAGGCAGAGGCATGTATTACAGTGCATGCCACATTACTTCCCTTATATCTGCAGTGTTTTTTAATAACTTGAAGGGAATTTATTCCCAGAGAAAGTATATGAAGACATATTTGTTCCTGGAAGGAATTTACTGAGTAGCCACATATCTCTTAAGCCTTGTGCTTTTTAAACTTCATGCATCTAGATATTTCAGATTTGTCACATATATAAATATTTTAATCCTTTTAGCGTTTTTTGTTTCCTATCTTCAGGGCTTTCGTAAGAAGTGACAAAACAGCATGTAAATTTCTGGTTCTAGCAGAGTCTAGCAGAGTCCTCACTTGTTTACCTAACTGTATATAAGGTGCTGATCCACTTAAGGTCTAGTCTGAAACTTCTCAAGTCAGCTGAAGGAGTTCCATTTGCTGCCATAGTTTACCCACCAATCTCTCGGAAACCTTCAGCACGCAGATCATACTAGATCTCTTTTTATTCTGTCAGTATCTAATTGCAACCGCCTCTCTGGAAGCCTTGTGCTTGACGTTCCTAAAATACGCATTCCCTCATTTATTCATTAGTGCTAATTTCTTAGTCTATTTCCTTTAGAGACCAATCGTAATGCTTATATTTGAAGACTTCATCATCTGCTGAGAACGAGTGTTGACACACTGAAAAGAACTCAGAATAGCCTATGTTTTTTCATGGTGCTAGGGTCTCATAATTACATAATCTCATGCATTACAACAAACATCATGCACTAAAAGAGATGTCTTCTATTTCAAATAGAATGGATATGAATTAAGGAAAAGCTTAATTCAGTTTGCATAGATACTCATTTCAGTTAGCATTACTCAGATTTCCATAGAATAATATTTTAGGGAGTTATTCTGTATAATGCTCTCAGAGTAACGTGCTTGCATTGCACTTTATAACTCCATGTGTCATCCTTATGCTATCTGGCACTTCCTTTTTTCCATTTTGTTAAGTAGCCAGGGCCCCGCTTGCGATATAAGGTCATTTTACACGAGAAAGAAGGCAGAGAATAGGGCCCTTGTGTGTAAATTAAGCTAAATTTTGACCCATGCTTCTAATAGTTTTCTGTCTGCCTACATAATATTCTTCACTACCATCATCTTCCTTTGTATTGAAATCAAGTAAAGGTAGCTTTTCAACTCTTCATCCATCCTGAAGTCCTCTCTTACATGACCCCCTTTGTTACTATTCAACAGTCTCTTTCTATTCTCTCTAGATATTTCTAGAATACTTTCATATTTCTTTTATTTGCCTAGGCAGTGTTGCTATATTTGACTTTATTTTCTTTGCTTCCCTTTCTTTACACTTGCTTTGTTTGCTAGCTAGATTTCATGTAGTCCTTTCAATCTATTCATGCGTTGGTTTGGGGGAGTTTGGTGGTTTTGTTGTTTTTTGTTGTGTTTATTTTTCTGAGGGTGAAATGAATAATGCAAATGGCTTTCCTGCTACCTAACAAAAAGAGCTATGTAGCTTTATGTCTGTTCTTTTATTGTTTTACCTTACCTCCCTGCAGTGAGTTGTCTTTTGATCAACTTTCTTCAGTCTTTGCTTTTGCTAAACAGCTGAATTTAATTAACTGCTGTATTTTATTAAAACATATCCTGACTTCATAGCTTAAATAGCAAAATAGCAAGCTACGGTTTGTAGCAATCAAGTCTCTGTTTTCTTAAGAAAATGGCTTATTTGCTTTATAGTAAGAAAAGAAATTGCATGTTAAGGCAAACATAGATAATATTTATTCAAATTCATATAGCATTTAGTATTTTCATTTTCTTTCAAATAATGTAGCTTTAGCAAAGAAAATAGATATGAAAAAATATACGAAAGCAAAGACAGCACCATATGTAGAGTAAATGCTAAATTGTCATACAACACACCTGGCATGAATGCCAGATTTGTAAGCAGTTCCTCTTGTGATTAAAACATCTTGATACATTCCATAGCTAATATCCTATTCCACAGCAGTGTCTTTCAACTGAAATACTCAGAGTGTTTATGAATATAAAAGTAAAATATAACCTAGCACCAAATAATGTTGCTATTCAGAATTTAAATAACTGACATGGTAGATGATGACGTATCTTACTCAAGATACAAGAATATTTTCCTCTTCTGTACTTACTGCCAATCTTTGCCAAAACTTACCTTTGAAGTTCATTCTTAGGAACTCACATTTGTCTCATTTCACTTAGAGTACATTCACAAACTTTCCTCTGTCCTTTACTCACTATATCTGACTACGTCCACATCACGAGTCTCTTAGCATACTGAAAAATATTCAGATATAATAATCTGATATTGGTGCATTATTCTGGAATTTCCTATATAAAGGATGTAGAATCCCTCATATAGAAATATTTACACATATGTTGGAGTAATACCCTGCAAAACGCTAGCCAGGCTACAACAAGGAAATCCTTGTTAAGGAGGAAAAGAAAACTGTATCATTTACAACATCAAAGAACAAATAGTAGTTCTCAAAAATTACTATTAAGTGAATATATTACAAATGTAAATAGGTCAATGCATTCCAAAGCAATTTGTTCAGGAATTTGTTTGTTTGGGTTTCTATATTTTTTTTGTTGTTGTTGTTTCTTTGTTTGTTTTTAATGAAGCCAGCTAGCGCATACTGTGTAACATTTTAATTCAATTTAGAATTCAGTTTAGAAATGATTCACAGCAAGCTTTAGATTGCTATACACAGAAATGTATGCTGGTTTATTCCTTTAACAAATCTGTAGTTCAGCAGCATACAGCTGTGGATTATTTGTGACCACATATCACATATTGGCTTGAGTATTAATATCAGAATGAGATTATTTGCAAGTGATGGGGTTTTCAGTTCTGAACAGTGATCATCTTCTTCACTAAGAGAATCCTTCATAGGCTTAACACTGTTTGTTGTCACACTTGGGAATGAATACAAAGTACATAATCTGCCCATACAAGTTCAAGCATTGCAGAAGTCTGGATTATTAACATAGTGGAATTTTAAATTTTTATCTTTAAAAAAAAAAAAAAAAAAAAGAGAGAGAGAGAGAGAGAGAAGAGAAGAGAAGAGAAGAGAAGAGAAGAGAAGAGAAGAGAAGAGAAGAGAAGAGAAGAGAAGAGAAGAGAAGAGAAGAGAAGAGAAGAGAAGAGAAGAGAAGAGAAATAGTGAGGTGCTGTATTTATACAGGTATTGTGTCTGTAAAAGACAAATAAGCCAACAGAGAATAAAACAGACATCTTACAGACATATATATCAGCCAAGTCAAAAGCTTCTTGGTTCAGTGAAAACTCCTGGCAACACCATTTAACACAATTTTTAAAAACACTGTAGAAAACTGTCTCAGTGTACTTTATAACGGCTGCTGTTTAGTAATGTATCAGATCTTATTTGATTGATTTCTGTTAAGATTAGGATCATACTGGATTGCAAAAACTGAAATACATACTAAAATAATTTATACAGGCTGTATTTTGAGAACAGTTTTACTCATTGTAGAAATAAATCTACTTCTCTGTCTGAAGCTATCAATTAAAATGGGAGCCATTATTCAGGAAAATAAATATATAGTGTGTTATTCATGACAGGAGAATGTATCATGTATAAGTGGTCAATAAATCATTTTAGGGAAAAGTGATACTGAAAATGGTGGCACTTAAGCTTTCAATTTTCATTAAAACTGTAACTGCAGGATGGTGTTCACCAGAGATTCAGTCTCTGCCACACAGTCCCTTGTGAGGACTCCTTGTTGCTCGATGTTGGTCTCAGAACTTGTCAGAAAACTGTAGCCTTTTGTCTTGTACCTGAGTGAATCCATAGAGTTCCAAAACACATCAGAGACTCTGGAATGGTGCAGAGGGGGCCAGGCTCCCCAATATGATGCACATGTCTCCCGCTATATTTTGAAACCTACACTTTGAGCATCTATCCATTATGGGTTCCATGTTTGCCAGGAAGACTGTGTGAAAATTTACCTGTGGACTCCATGATATTATTATCACAGGACAACAGGAGGATGTCTGCTTTACGGCATATTTTCTACATTTTATTATTTTCCTCATCTACTTTTTTTCTTGCCTTGTCAAAATGTCCTTAATCTGCCACCACAGCACCTGACTGGTCTCCTGTTTAAATCAATAGGCCAACTACTCTTATGTGATCCCAGTCTCATTTTCAAAACATTTAATCCAGGTGCTACTTTTGACAAGATTTCCAACAAAGGTTAAATTAAGTGGCAGTGAACATACTGGCAACTCAGATCCTGCTAAGCCACCATCTCAGGCATATGCTGTGTTTTATACGCTGTAGTACAGGTAATACCATGAACAAAATAATTATAACTATAAAATGAACCCAGTGCCTAGGAGGCCTTGTTATACAGTTAGCATTGCAATGTAATATCAACTGATCTTTTGAATCATCCTCTAAACTTTCTCTTTCCCTGCGCAGGGAGATGGTGGGAATGGCAAAGCCAGACAACCATTACTGTTTGGCAGTTCTCAGGTTCTGGGACCTGAGAACCCATCTTACTGGTCCCAGAACCATCTTACTGACAGAACTGTTCAATCAAGAAACTCAAAAGCTGATTAAGTTGTATCAGCCCCAGAGTCTTCCCCCTTCCACTTTCACTTTAGGAGGCACATGTGAGTAGCATAGTTTCCATTTTCTCTACTGATAAAATTGTTGAAGGCATTTCTGAAAAGGACAGAAAATCAGCTGAACGGGTAAAAAAAAGAAAAAAAAAAGACAGGAGGACTTCTAGTTTGCAGATTGATATGAAAGAGCTGATTTAGTCTGTGAGGCTTTTCTTAATGTCTTCAACAGAGTTGGGCTCTGAAAGCATGACTTAAATGGTTTATGGCAGTAAGAGCCATGTATTACCCTTCAAGACAAGGCTGGATGTGGCTCTGGGCAGCCTGGTCTGGTGGTTGACAACCCTGCCCATGGCAAGGGGGTTGAAACTAGATGAGCATGGTGGTCCTTTTCAACCCAGGCCATTCTATGATTCTTTTTGGCTAGTTAGCAAGATTTTTCAGCTTATTTTTTCTCATTGTCTTAATCTTTTATTTAGGCATAATTTTTCTTCCTAATATTAATGTTTCCTTAGATTTCCATATCCAGAGGCTTTATTTCAGAATAGGGTTTTTTTTGTCTGTGACTTTTCCCTCTTACAGAGACAATTAAACTGCTGCTGCTAAGTACAATGGTGTCAGATTTTACACGTTGTACTGGCAGTAGATTATCACAAAATCGTCCACTCCAGTTTACCTATCTCGAAAGCTACTGGCTTTTATTTACAGCACACTCATATCACACTGTCATAAGCCTGTTTAGCAGTGACCTTCCGGCTCAATGAAAATAGTTTGTTGGAAAAAATTAGACCATAAGTTCAGTCTCTGTAATATTTGCTCAGCTGGTACAGAGGTACATAAGACCACAAGATAATTTGATTTGTGCAGGCTGTATACTGCTGTCTAATTGACCAACAATGTAGCACTGCCCTAGAGCCACTTGCATAATCCATCAACTATTTCCAAAATACTGCAACAAGTTACTTCTTCCCAAGAAGAAAGTAAGCATTTAGGGAAATATAAGTTTCCCAGTGGGTTTTAATTCATAAGTCTCCTGGAGAGGCTTATGACCATCTTTTCACCAATTCTAAATTCCAGATTGCTATGGAGTCAGCAAAAAATACAAATGACTATCCAGAAGCAGAGACTATAGGAATGGAAGAGCAGTAAATACTTCTTACAGACATGAATGCCCTCTCCTCAAACTCCCCCTCTCCCTCTTAGTTTGGAGAAATAATGCTCTGAAGGAAACCAGTCTCAGCTGCCTGTGGTAGCAGGAGATTTGTTTGCTAATTGTAAAATCTTTTCCACCCATTTAATGTAGTTTGAATGCCTAAACTCCTCTACTCAGTGAAAGTACATTTCTGGACACAGGATCTGGCTCTTCCAAGCACTGCTTCTTGTTGAGAAGGAGAAGCTGGCAGAAGTATGCAAATTGAGTTTAAACATCCCTTTTGCGTTAGTTTATAAATATTCAAAAGATTCACATGCACACAGGAAAAAACAAACAAACAACTTACATTCCGTATTTAGTATTCTGCATATCTCAGGTCTTTCATAATTATAAACAAACATGTAAACATGTATATACTTTTTTCTCTAGTTGGATATTATCCAGAAACTATTAAAACTTAACTTCATTTACTTCTGGTGTGGTACGATGAACACAAATGATATTATAATTACATACTAGATATCTTTAAAACAACAAGCAAATACTCTTGCAATTCAGAATCATTGTAATTAGCAATATGTCAATGAATCTAGGCAAGCTTAACTCCAATTATCACTATTTCCCAGCAGATTCCTGCATTACCACATTCTCACTCAACAATAGTTCTTGGAGTTTCACGTTCTGAAAGACTCTACTCTCAATCATTGATTCTTTTTAGTGATCTCGTTTTTTTCAAATGTCTATGTTACATTTATGAACACATGGTAAAATGGAACAAATGTGTGCCACTGTGAGCTGAAGCCAATTTGGCATGCAAGGAGTGACTGGACTAATAATGGTGTTTGTGATGACGCAAAAAGAACGAGCATATTGGTGCAAAAGAAAATCTCGTAAGATAAGGGTGAGGGACGTCTTCTGCCACCTGGCTAAGGCTGAAAGGGCCTCAGGTGATTATTACTGAGCAGTCTCTATTTGTTCCAGTTTTGGAAATAAAGCAAGCACTGAGGAAGGGAATGCAAATAGATGAGGTATGCTTGGGGACTTCTTTTTTTGTTGTATGAATGATGAGTCTGTACAGTGACTTGCAGTTAGCAATACAGTCCAGATAGTACTTTACAAATCCTGAGTTAGGTGAGTCATTTACCATTGGAGGAACTGAAAACCTTGAAAGAAAAAAATATTCAGTGAATGGCTGCTGAAATTCCAATCTTCATTCATTTCAGAGCTGCTTGGGCCCCTTTTAGTTTCTGTGAACATTCAAACAAGAAATTAGTGCCTGTAGAAACCAGAGTTTAATAGGTTCTGTATTCATATGAGAAGAAGTATATCTTGATATGGAATGGGAAATTAACAGAAACATCATCAGAGCCCTGCAACAAGAGCAACTGAGCACAAAACAAAAGAAAGAAAACATCATTCTTATAAAAAGAAGCATGTGTAAACATCCTATTGAACATGGAAGAAACCAAAGAAAGTACAATAGCTATATATACAGATATTTCCTATCTATATCACAAATATCTATACTTAAATCTGTATAAACTATATTCCTTCTGCAACTGTGATTGTTACTTTAAAGGTGACTTACAAATATCTCATTGTTTATGTCTCGGAGTATGTTCTCCTCATAAAGAGAAGCTCAAGATGACTGTGGATTTTCCAAGGCCCTGCAAATAAATGCCAGTTAACAGCCAAATGCACACATACACGAGCAAGACTGAAAGGTGATTGGAGAGGTCTGTAAGAAAAGAATTTTAGAATAGTTCCACACACAATGCACACGGTGAATTAAGACAGCTTCTCAAACCAGCTAACCAAGTGATGTCTCATTTGAATGTACAAAATGTCAGAGAGGGCATAACTGCTCAAGCCTTATTATTCAAAGAGAGATAGCTATACAACTGCTTGCTACAATGGGATAGGATGCTGGATGGCCATTCCATTATCTTTTGAGGCTACACTTCTGAAATCAAGACATCCTTATCTCATACATACATGTGTGCACATCAGGCTTCAATGATCAGGATAGGGAGATCCATTTCATCCTCACTGCTTTCATACAAGAGGTGTCATATAGCCAAAAATAGCCGTAATACTTCAACATAAAAAATAACACATCAGTTCTCCTGTTACTTCCCCTCAGACTTGGTACTGGGTAAAGAAGTAGAATTGTGCTGGTATTGCACATTCTTTCTCTCAAGCAAAAGAGACTGCAGCTGGGATTTCCATTATCATGCAGAAAGAAGCAGTAGAGGACCATGATTTAATATTTTGGAGCTTAAATTTGAGTTTATGAACATTTTCCCATGCTGCTAATTTCAGTGGAAGGAGGAAATACTTAGCACTCAATAGGAAGTTGAGTCCTTACACTAATGTCAGCTTTTATGTTTTAACATAGTATTTATGCCTGTGCAAACAGAAATGAGATTTTCAAACCTGGAAGTTTTTGACTGCAGATGAATTACTGTAATTACACCTCAGTAAAGCAATGACAAAATACTATTATCTTAGCTGTGGAGAAAAAGGCTGTAAAGGGGAATATTTTTTCCATGGCTGAAAATGAATGCATTCTCTGGACTCTGTTAAATTCTGAAACATCATTTACAGTCCACATTCATGACTAGGAGAAAGGCAATCAGCAGTGTAGATATCCAGTCAGTTCTTCCTTTACCCAAATAAATTCCTAATCTGACAATTTATTTCTCTTTTAACAGAGATAACCTGATGAAAGCAATCATTAAGACTCAAGATTAATTCCCAGATATGCTGCAGTTTGATATTGTATTGGCTCTTTTATTTCAACTGTAGAACTAAAATGACTTGTATACTTAAATACCAGTTAAAAAGAAATACCTACAAGGTGGCGATGCTAAGAGGAAAATCATTCTTCCCATTTATTGAATTTTCATAGTCAGAAAAACAGCTATTGGATTTGAAAGCAGATTTGTTGAGGAAAAGAATTTGCTGAAGGAAGAAAACATGGTGGGGCTTTTCTCCAAATTCCCTTGCTGATAAATGAACGTTAATGCTTAAGCCCTTCTAATGAAGACAAGTTTACCATGGAATAAAGTCGTCAATGATGAGCAGAAAACAGAGCATTTGTAAATACAATGTAGCACAGAATGATAAAGCACATCCAATTTATGCGAAGATGTGCTTGCAGCAGTATGATAAATAATATCCGCATAATCAATTACTGGAAAAAAAGACAGACTGAATAAATTGTTTTCTGGCAATTTATAGAAAACAAGCCTAGCACAAAAAGGACAATTTGGCTTTAGTCTTTTAACAAGATTGCCTGACAAGCACTAAAACCAGACTTACTAGTGATTCAAAGGACACAGTATTTACAACTGTCTATTTTCATTAGCAATAAAATAGTCTATGTAGGGCAAATGCAAAATTCATATTTGTTTTTTACATAGGAAGCAGAATATACAATGTAATAACAGAAATATGTATGTCCTTTCGATATTTACTGTACCTGAGATTCTTTGGTTTAAAACACATGCCGGGTGAGAGAAGTGGGAGACAAAGCAAGAAAAACATATTTGATATGCTCATCAATAAATAACAATAATGGGACACTACAGTAATTTTAATTTGGTATAGTCAATGTATATTTAATAGTCTATATCCACTTGTCTCAGTCAGAAAGTTTTTATTGATCTGGGTAGCACTGATGTGAGCCTTTAGAGAAATTTCAGAATAATTTTAAAACTGAATTAGAGAAGCTGCAAATAACACTGTACCTTCACAGAGCGATTTACTTTATGATCCAAAAGATCTCTGAGATGCACAGAGTGTTTCTAGAAAGCATCAGAAACTGCTTAGTATACTGAGAATATTAGAATGAGTGAAAACAGCCATTTAATATCATGAGATTAGCTTTGGAAGACAATGTTACTGAACAGAAGCAATTCTCCAACTCACGCTTACACCAACCAAAAGAAAACAAAAAATTAAAAGAAAATATCTAGGAGCTGACAGCACAAGTAACATTTGCCTGTAAGGGTATTCAATTTTTTGTTAGAATCTGCATAACACAACTAGATAATTAACAGAAAAAAAAAACACACACACAAAAAAAAAATTTAGCCATTTATGACTTCAGTCTACGCAGAACATTAAAATTCACATAACCTCCAGATTCAGTTTCCCCGTAAAACATTCAGTGATGCCTGCAGCACTACTTATTCTATTAGTAAATAAAATGCTGGTTTTATTTTGGTGCCATTCCAGTATAACAAAAATCTCTCTCTTCATCTGTCCATGGAAAAGGTACAGCCAACCTTCAGCAGGCTACTGTTTGTCATTTGTTCTACATAAGGGACACAGCCCTAGTTTCATCAGCTAAGCAGATTAAAAGAGAAAAATCAATATCAAGCTGATGCAATGCTTGATACACACTTGATTGTGTTTGAGAAGAGGGAGCATGAAATTTGGCTCCTTAAAATTTGCTGTTGATGTTGGGATTCAGACAAGAGTTTGAATCTACATACCAGATGCCAACCTCCTTTTTGGGACTCTATCAAATTTTGACCTTTTGGCTGAACAATTTGCATACTTCAAGGTAACCATACCTTGATTAGCCACGATCTGAGTAATGGAAATACTTGGTTGTTCAGAGATGTCTGAGATATCCCCAGAGGTTTCGCTTCAGCGCATAAATCTTCAGGCACTGGTCAGGCTTCACTGCCTACATGCATACAGAGTTACTTCCCGAAGTCTTTATACCCATTTCAGGACATTAAGGCTTCACTGCACAAAGATTTATATGCTGAAGCATCTTCACATCAAGATTATCCTACTAAAAATATGAAGAGCTGTTGCTGCTCTCTTCCTGACCCAAGAAGCTGTTATCCATAGGGATAGGTGCTGTAAAGGTCCTAAGAACAAGCACCAAAGCAAGCACCCAATATTAGTCTCCAGGGAGCCTTCAGAAAAGCATCTGTTGAGACACTTGTGGCCTTTGTGTTGAGGAAGCTATACCATACACAGAGCACGCATCTGTGTGAAGGTTAAAGACTTTCTGCAGATTGGAAATATCCAAGACTAAAATACACTAGCAATAGACTGTAAAAATTCATATTCTGAGCATAATAGACTGAAGTGTAACACAGTATAAATTACCTTCTGAAACAAAACAGCAACAGTTCAGTGTTTCACACCGCTGATTCAGTGTTCAGGATTTTACTCTGTAATATTAATAGGAAAAACAATTTCAGTTTAATGCAAGTATTACTGGACTCTCCCAAGTGCTACACTTCTTCTAGTGAAAACTGATGTATCTCTGAAGTTTGGAAAGTCAAACGGCTTACATACAACACCGCATTTCCAGTGGAAGTACATATTTGCATCATCGTAAGGATGGCATATATTGTGATGCAGCCTACTTCAGTGTAGTGAATTCTCAAATATAGGCACAAAGGTGCACTGTATCTGCTCTATAAAGTGACTTCCTTAGAAAAACTTCAATTTCTAAATGCAACAGAATCTCATTTTTCTAATTGTCCAAAGAAATGCATCCGATTTTCTCTTCTAGTCAACCACATAGCGTCAATGAAAAATTTTCCTGGCACAAGATCTACAGGAAACACATATATTTTCAATTTTGATGAGTTACATTTTTGGCAGTCATAAATAATTAAAACCTTCATTGAAAATTTCCTCATATAGAGGAGCAAAACAATTATAACCAGAAAATACTTCTATGTATGATTTATAGATTCATACTGGCACATCAGAAGTGCGTTAAACATCCTTGAGAGAGTCAACTGTTCATTTTGACTTCATGTTGAAGTACGATGGACAGGTTTCCCTTTTCAAACAGGGAAATTTCATATTGTGTCATATGCCAAGACCATACCAAGCATGGGAGCACGGGACAGCCTTTTTTGATGCAAACTCCTCTGAGTTTAGATCTACATTGGAGTCTTCTAGGATTAAGCAGAGATGATGGGCCAGTACCACTACCAAAACAGTGCCATTCAATATTCCTAGAAAAGTGAATGCAGTTTGAGGCTTCACTAGTTGTATCTGTTTCGACTTCTGACTGGAATCAGGACTACAGAACTTCTTTCAGAGGGCACACACATTACTTACAGAGAAATAAGTTCGAACTTCATTCTACACTTACCTCAATTGCACGGGTGTTTGTAAAAAGCATCATCAAAAAAGTGGGGGTCAAGATAGGCAACAGATTTTCATGATAGAGTTACAAAATCCAATCAGATTTCAGACAGCTTGATGTTAAGTGTTTGGTTCAGTTAAGAACTGGGTTCAAATCTCTGACTTCAGTGAAGCAATCTAAAGATAATGCAAAAATAAGAACTATAAAGATTTCCAGCCCTCTGAACCTATCCACTGTTTTTTAAATCCCAGAATGAAAGCTACTCTTGCAAAATGTTAAAAGAAATGGTTCATTTTGAGGGTTTAACAGAGATATACAATACTCTGGATTTATTAATGGGAGGAGCAGCTTGTTAAGAAATGTTACAAGACATCTGTGAAAACCCTTCAACCAAGATGCCTTGTATGTTCTTTACCAGCAGCCTGGGATTTGAGCCATTAAGTCCAAAGGATATAACCTACTCAAACTTTAACATTCCAGTTAATGTTAATTTATAATTAAAATCTTTATTATCTTTGTAGTAACTGTACTTGGTTTTAATAATCTGAAACTGCAACAAGGAGATTTGGGGTTGAATATTTTGTTAATGTAATTTTTTCTTTTTTTCTTCAAAAAGAAAAATCTTGAGGAAAATGAGTGTTCATGAAGGCAAGATCTTTAAGTCCTATTTTGGGAGAGTATCCAAATATTATAAAGAGAAACTGGTGAATTCAGTGAGATATTGTACTCTGTCCAAGGTAAACTTATAAGCAAGTTGCATGTCACAGAATCCACCTGAGAATGATATCATTCATAGTTTGAGTGAGAAAAGACTGTATAAATATTCCTCTGCATATCTCTACATATCTTCTTGTCGTGTATTCCACAATGGTATAATTCTAACACTTCTGCTATTCTGACTACATTTTTTGCTAGGAAAGGGCTGCCACTCACTCTGTTACTGGTTGTGTTTTTTTTGTTGGGGCTTCTGGGTGTTTCTTTTGGCTTTGTTACCACTGCAGCTAACAACACGCAGCAATTTTTAAAACAATTGTTACGAAAATCTCTGACACTTCAAAGCAGGACTGTTTTCCACACGTGAAGATCATGTAAAGCATGTAGAAAACCTAAGAGATGCTGCAGATGTGGTGCCCTAAAGATTTCCAAGTACTGCTATAGACTGTAGGAGCAATCATCATCTTAAATGGAGACGGGTGCTATGAGCTATAAGTTTTTGTCAACCTTTATCATTCTTCCTTAATTTATAATTCTGAAATGATGATAATGAAAAATGATGTATGTAATTTGACAGTCTCGCATGGAATTGTATTTTTTAACGAGAAAACAATCCAGAGCACAATAAATAGTATTTGTCAACCTATCCTTACACATAAGGGAAAAAATATCCTAGGTCTGGAATGTTGCGGACATTTAAAAGGAGAATGGCACGTATTTTTTGAAAAGTAAAAACTGAAATGTATTATTGCTCCCTTTTGGCAAGAGAATGAAAGAAGTCATATGGAAGATGCAGCCCATCTCAAATACAAACAAACACAAAAACGAAGTTACTTTCAATAGCACGATCTCTCCATCATCCCCACATTTCTTATTGCATTGGAGATTTCTCTGCGGCCTAACTGGATAGCTGCAGGAAGAAGGACAAACCTGTGTTAATTAGCTGAAGAACCGGTAGTCTACAGCTATTTCCAAGAAAATTATGTATGATAGATACTGCAAGTCCTCACTAAAGTAGTCAGCCAAGTTCTGCTTATAAAATCACAGAGTAAGAAGGAATTTACTAAATGTAAAGCTGGGCATTTTCTAAACAAGATGTGGAAACGAGGAGCTCTTTCTCTTGCCTCTAAACTGCTTTTGAAGTATTTTTCTACAGACACAAAGAACTTCTGCACAGAGCACACCTCAGTGAGGCAGAAACAAGACCAAGATTAATTATTTTAGAGAAGCAAACAGCTATTTACAGAAAATCTAGCACAATGCCCATGCTACCTAGTCACCAATGTACAAAAGAAAACGTTACTTTTCATTACACTGGAAGAGTTGTCTTTTCCTAGTTATGGTGCTCTGGCACATTGGGGCCTGGTAATATGCACAATAGCTGGGAGTGACTGCAGTATAAATAATAGTAAGAACATGCACCTTTATTGTAGTTGTAATAACACTAAGTACCTCCAGAGCTTTCTAATTGGCAACATTTTGTTGCTTCTAGTGAAGCTACAGCAATTTAGCTCAGCTGAGAATCAGACCCAGAGTATCATGTTCTGTTAGGAAAGTGAAATAACTTTGAGGAATAATAGCATCAGAAAATCTGATGATCTGAACAGATTTAGTTTTTTAATATAATCTTTTCAAAACAAGTAGGAAGGGTTTCAGTTTTTAAGAGAAGTAAGACAGGGGCCATTTTATCCTACTACATATTAATGACGTTCTCAGAAACTTCAGAATGCATTATCCTCACAGTTGCCCTCCTCATGTTTCTGGATAGCATAATTCATACATATGCAATGTGAGCTCTGGAAAAGCAGTAACAGTTTGAAAACAGATAAAAAACACATAGAAACAAGGATAACTTGAACATAGAGTTTGCAAACCTATTTGCAGACCTGCATCCTTAGTAATTTGCTTATTGAGAAATAAGTGTTTCCAGGGTTTTCATAGGACTGCACTCAGATTTCCCATAGCACCCAGTCTGGCAGTTTTGTTTTGCTGTTGTTTGAGGGGTTCTTGCTTACGGAGCATCAGATAGTTTTCCCATGCCCTATGAGTATCATACATATTACATTCTGGCTTCTACCTCAGCTGTCTTTAGGCTCTGAAACTTTTGATTTCTCATAATGTCACAACTGAAAAATGAACTCGCTCCCTGAATTCCAATGGACACTTAAAACATGTTTTCTTTTTTTTTTTTTTTTTCTTTTTTTTTCTTTTTTTTTTTACTGCTAGGGCTTCCAGGACTTTTGATGTTTGATGCTGAGAAGTACAGACATGTAAAGAAAAGATCAAAGTACACTTCTGACTAATAAAACTCAGCAAAAGTTACTGCACAAAATGCTGGTAAAATTAGACTTCATCAAGGAATCATGTATAGCTAAGGATAAAAGGAAAACATTAAAAATCAGAACAGAAATATTAAAAATAAAAAAGGCAGTAAAGAATTGTTTTAGAAGGGCAGCAGGAAAAGATGCAAAAAATCATGGTAAACATCTAATTCTATGTTTTCATTTTTACATTGGTTTGCAGATAACGTGCTGTTGGTTAAAGTACTGCTCGATAATAATGCTGGTGGGAAATGAGCATGCCTTCTGAATGACAACACTGCATTTATGCTCAAAACTCTAATGCTTCATGGCATTCATAGGGAAAAAATGCAGTCTTGCTTTCAGGAATAATAGCAACAAGAACTTGATGAAGACCTTTAGTTATAACATTTAGTTATAAACATTATTTTAAATGCCCTTTTTTTTTTTATCTTGAAAAAGGAAGGCACTGCTTTAAGGAAGCCCATTTTTCCCCTATAAGGACGTCTTTAGACTGATTATACTTGAGAAATCAATTGTGCATTCTGGATTAGGTGATTCTTTGAGTCTCTTGTTCAGCACTAGATGTTCCATAGCAAAATTGTGCATTTAATACTTAGAAGGGGCAGATCTGTATGCCTTAATCTGATCAACTTAAAATAATGTTTCTAATATGTCGGTTGCTGCAAAAGAAGCATCTCTTATTAATTTTCATGGAAAAGCACATAATTTCCAGGACTCATCTGCATACATGCGGTGGGTTCTGTGTGAGGAAGATTGATACAGAATTTCAGTGAAGAGAGACCTACCTGGATCATAATTGAGTGATTTATTTTTGTTATTCACTTGTAGTACCATTCCATGTAGCTTGCTCTGAAAGTAATGCTTCCAACTTACTTCCATGGAAACTACAACAGATAGAAAGAGCACAATAACACTATTTGATAGAGCAAATTCTTTGCTACAGCACACTACTTCTCATCATGGTCACCACCATTAGCTAAGCATTTTTGCCAACAATGAACAAGAGCCCACATGCCACACTTGTAAACATCTGCATGGCTGAGGAGCACGTGGCTTTTCTTTCACACCACTGTTGCCACTGCCAAAAGGCACTACTCACCACCTCACTGTGTTCACATACCTTCAGCAAGTGTTGATGCCATCCGTTGCACAGCAACAAAATCTAACAGGATATTAATGGGAAGGCTCAACCTCTACTGCCACGCTACCAACATCATCGTCTGACAACGTGGACCACATAATAAAATGGGAGGTATTACTTTTGGAGCAGCTCTTGTAATACATTTTACTGTCAGTTTTCCTGTTACTGTTATAAATGACCAATATTTCCCAAGAATACTCTAAGTAATATTTCCTGGCAATGAGCTTCAGATATTATTTCATTATTGTGTAAGGTGCGGTTCCTCTTACGAGTTTTAAATTGCAATTTTAAATTTGAATGTTCTTACATCAAAAATGAATGCACACTTGATTTTACTTTTTTCCATGCTTTTTATTATTTCAGCAATTCTATTCTCTAAACATAACTGAAGTGGTTTTTTTGTTTGTTTTTGTTTTTTGTCTGTGTGCAGTAATGCAGAATACTACAGATAATTTTGTCTCCCTTTTGTATTTCATCTGATTAATACAAAAAGGACTCAGAGTACGAAGTGAAAACTGCTGATGTTATCAAACTATTCTATGCACTGTTGACAAACTACTGTTTTTCTGGTTCTTCATGTGAACTAAACTCTACTTGCATGGCTGTTACCGGGCACCAAACAGCTGCTTTCTTACACCTGTCCCAATATACATTAAATTTTACTCTAGACAAGCTCTGTTATGCCAAGTAGATTGCATCTGAGAAGTGAGGGCTTTATTAAACCAATCCAAGAGGGTCAGCGAAGATCTAAAATAGTGCCGTCCTCCTCTGTAATTATCACGAGGTACTGTTCAAGGAGTCTAGCCCAAGATTATAAAATTTTCACAGTAGTGTAGGATGATGACATTGAGCTTTCTCTTCAGAGCCCTAGAGTGAGGATTCAGTGACATTAAGATCCCAGGGTCTTCATCTCATCAGATAAAGGTTGAAAAAGTAAGTAGAATTCCCTGCAAGTGAGTGAACTTCAATACCAAGCACAGCACAAGTCGCCACTCACATTGTCTATGCACCCAGGTGCCATAGGAGAACCAACAAGAATAAGTGAATATGGATATGTCATGCCCAGCAACAAATTCTTTTTCTTCTTATCCAGCAATAAACAACCTACGGCAGCTTCCCTAAGAACAGGAGAAATATAAGAACAAAGGAGTAAGAGATTTCCACTATACGAGTAGAGAAAAGCCCTCCTGTTCTTCTTGGGAGATAAAGAAGAGATTGTTGACCACATGCCTTAAGACCTGCTGATTACTGATTTGAACTGAAGATGGCTCTCCTCTCCCACATTGATTACACATTGCAGGGAAGATAAAATGAAGGAAACTTTAAGACTGACACAGAAATAAAAAGTTACGGGCATTCCCTTGCCCACAAAACTCATGTTACTACAATCTGTCTATTCTGTGTTTGCCAAGCAAAAGCTGCTGCTTTGCCATGTCAGATGGGATAAATATTTTCCACACTGAGATAGTTAATTTAGGTGTCAGCAACAGAGGTGATTATTCTGACTTACGCTTTCATTACGTTTTGAGCATTGATTTCAATTGCTGTCTCTCAGCAAGACCCAGAACAATGAGGACGTTCTGACTTTGATCTTTATTCGCAACAGATTATGCAAAGAAATCACTCAACGTTCACATTTGAACTTGTTAAGTTTTTATGATTAACATTTAACTAGTGAATAAAAAGGAGAACAAGCTCCCTAGAATTCAGAAAGTATCAGCCCACTTTCCTTAAGACATCTCTGAAGTAAGGTCAGTTTTCACTTGCAGACACACTGCTGTGGATTTAAAGTCTTTTTAGTGAGCCTTGTGGATCTTCTTCCAATTTGGCTGCCCAGTCAGAAGCTATGAAAACAAACTGCTTTCAAGCAATTGAATAACTTCCAATATCAGTCTCTATGTGTAGATATAAACTGAGCTTTGTACCTATTTCTGCAGATTCCTGGGGAAGAATCTTATTCAAAGGATATTCGGCAATTTCGATTCCAATCCTCTTTTTGTTGTGCAGTCACAGCTGAACCAAGGTATTAACCACTTACTCACAGAAAACATTTTAGAACTGGTATTAGATCTGATACACTTTATAGTAGCTAATTCAGATTGTATTATTCTTTCCATAATTTAACAACTATTTGCTTAGTTCTTTCATTTTTATTCTCTCCCTGTTTTCATTTTGTCTCTGCTCTGTTTTGCTGCCCTCTTTTCAGTTTTTCCACACACACTGTATTTCACATTCTCTTTTATTTCCTCCATCTTTTCCCTTCTTTTTTCCCCCATTTCACTCCTTCCATTTCCTTCACCATTTCTCTTGCTTTCTTTGTTAATTCACTTCTTTCACCCTATCAATCTATTGATTGACAAATTAACGGATAGCTTAGAAAGGGTTCTTGTAGGTGATTTTACTACCACAAGACCATTCAAATGTACAAGAAGCATGTTCATTTTCAATCCATTAAATCATCACTGGACTTCTGAAACTGACCATGTACAGTGATAATATTTTGCTTTGCTTCTTCAGAGATGTAAGTTTACCAGGCACAATTCCTATATATCAGAATAATACCCATGAAAACTGCAGTACATATCCTGCACTGCTCAAATTAGAGTCTGCTGCCAGATTGTTTGAAAGAGTATACAGGAATGTACACAGCTGTGGCAGTCTCTCACTAAATGAATAATGCAATAGCAACATCTGTAGGATTCTTGAAATGCTAAATGTTCAGATATGAAGTCTCTGCTGAGGACACAGATGGTAATGATGTTATTCTTACAGTGGTTCCCACCAGAAAGAGAAAGAGTTCCATAATCAGACTGGACTGTTAATGCGTGAAACAATACTTTCATTCAGCAGCAAAAGCTCTCAATGCATAAATGCTTGCTTTGTGGGTTGCATTTGATTCTAAGTTTTGTTAAGCTAAAGAAATCCAGTAATGAATACAGACATCTTCAAGCACGAATACAGATGCCAGCACCAGTTGATAGCACTCAGCAGGTGAATTTAAACTGACAATCCAAGTTAAGGTAGATTAAAATGAATTTTCCATCAAGTGAAAAAAGTGTAAGTCTTCTGTTTACCTCAACAAAACACAAAGAACCAGGAAAATTTACCCTACAGGCACAACAGTGTTATTTACAGGACAATATGTACTGTTCGAAGAATATCAGTACACATTGCCTACTGAAAGACAAGAAAAAGAAGCAAAATAATAACCTCTGAATTCAAGCAAACAAATATCATTCATCATTCAAATACCATATCGTTCATCAAGTGTTTTAGAGCATTGACATCTTACAAGTTATTCTTTGTCCTTTTTTTTGTTTTGTTTTGTTTGTTTGTTTGTTTTTTGTTGTTGTTGTTTTGTTTCTATAAAAACTGTGTTCCAAAGACAAGCAAATGTAAAACTGTACTAAAAGTACTTTTGGTTAAATTAGATGATGACCCTGCAGTCAGAATAAAGCTAAAAGTACTGGCTGAAAAGCCAGTCCAGTGTACAATTAGGCAGTGTTGAGAGGCAGAGGAATTATAAGAGGCTAATAATGAGAGAAATAACTGTAAGTTACAAGCTTCAGAGAGAAGGCATGATGTCACCGATCAGCTCGTCTGGACAGCTGTAGCCTGAACACTTGATCCCAGACACAACTTATCTTCTTAGCTGGGATAGGCTCTCCAGAAAGATCAAGGATTATTTCCTTTGTGCATTGACACAGCTGAGACAAGCATATCAGAAATTTTAAAAACTGTACCCAACCGAAGAAGAATATTTGAAAGGCTTAAAAAACAGGGGAAAATGTCAAGATGCTAAATCAGAAATTCCAGGAAGACTGGGTAGGCAAAGAAGGAACAGGATTCATCATTTTCTAAAATTGTTCCCAATTAACCCTACATATAACTTAATACATTACAATAACAGTCCTTGTTTGATTTATGTTTTAAGACCAGACCAGAACTACAGCCAAAAGAAATCTGATTCAAACACCAGTTAACTTCCCTTTCTAAATGCAGGAAACATGATCTTCAGGCCCATCTCTGTGAGCCTTGGAATTCATAACAAGAAGCTCTCTGGGAAGGGAGAAATCATTTATATTCCCACTAGTGCTCTGTAGAAAAGTACGAAAGGGATAGTCTTGCATCTTCTACACTACTGTCCTTAGGAACTGCTTAGCAACTCATGCTTTTATCATGTCCAAACTACTTACCTTGTCAACCATGTCCTGCAAAGATGGAGAGCCACATTCCTCTGCTGCTTTCTGATGGAGATCTCAGGAAAACTGGATTCCTGTTTTCCTTTTGGATACATCTCCTTGGGTTTGGTATTTTCAAATGTTTGAGCTGCTACTCAATAGAAGATTGTCTTTCCTCTGGAATTGTTGAAGCCACCTCAGAAAAGCTTGCAGAGGATATGCTTTTATTCCACATTCCTATTCCTGGAAATCAGATTTTGAAAAAGAGTAATTGCTATTAGAAACACCTGGGGATGGGAGGTGGAAAGGAAGGAAGAAAAAAAGAAAGCAATATAGATAACAGTAGCACAAGTGCTTCCTAAAGTTAAATAATTCTACAGTGTTTAGGAGTAGAAGGTCTGCTGATATGGGACCATCAAATGAGTTCAGTTAATCACCTCACCTTATGTTAATCACCTCACCTTATGGGATATGGAACTATTAAAAAAAAACTCAGATACAGATTTAAGAGTGGGAAAGTTGGTGTAAAACAAAGTCTCTTAGGCCTTTTCCAGAAAAAAATAAAATGTCTGCTGCTCTTCCCACAGGAGAAAGAGAAGCATTTATAGACAACAGAGACAGGCTGTGAAATCAGGGGTCACAGCTGTTATAGCCAGGATAAAACCCAATGAGGGCCATCCTTAGGTAGAGAGGTACAACTCAGAAAGTCTATGTTGTAAACTGAAGAACTTCTTTTACTGAAGTAGCCAATAGGGGTTAGAAACACGTGCAAAAATACTGTGTATAGTGCTAGCCAAAAATAATAAAAAGGTTTTAGGAAAAAAAATAAAAGGCAGCTCTAAGATTCATATTTCTACTCAGAAAAAAAACAACAAACCCAAACCTTCAAGAACTGATGAGTGTACATCTTGATGCACAAAACATTAGTATTTTGCACATGTTGGAATATGAGCTTCAAACTGAGCCAGAGAAGGCCTTAGTGACTTGCCCAAGGTCAAAATATAAAGCTGGTGTAGGGCTCTTTGATTATGATTTGCTTTCTAACGTAGATAAAGCTCTCATGCTGAGGGAACTGAAACACTTTTCAGGCATACAAGAGCTCCATCTAACTAATTCACTATTCATATATACTTTAAAGAATCTGATCCCAGTAGATGTTTGTTCACATCACAAAGCTACTACATATTTTGAAGTAATCTGTTAGGGTTGGAAGGCTCTGTGGAGGAAAGGCACAGAAGTCCAGAACTGAAATAGGAGACACGTTACAAAGCAGGATCAAAAGATACACTGACAGATGCAGTCAGGAGGCGGAGATGGTGTTTCTGTGCTCTGCTAATAGCTTTAATCCAGGCTATCTTGTGGTAATACCCACATCTAGTGTTTTATCAAAGGCTTAATAATGGCACTAACATGGTAATATGATTTCTACTCTCTTGTGAAACTTCCACAATTGCTGAGTGTTCTATTTTACTTTTCCTCTTATTCATTTTCTCTATATCTCCTTCTATTTCTCTGTTTCTTAAATAACAAATTATTTGTACCTACACAGGCTATATGTATCCACACATCTGGATGTTTGTTAAAATAGACCAGTAAGAACCTCACTTTTTGTTAATTGCAGCTTCCTGCAAAAATACTAGCCCAATCTAGAAAAGCAATCAGATACAATTATTTTTGGCTTTACAGTTAAATCCATTTAAATATTGTTGAACACTTTGCTGGTGTTGGTCAGCAGCCCCCAAACCAATTTCCTCGTGTCCTAAAAAGCGCATGTAATTCATGTATATTTTCTATTTCCTAACAACATCAGTCTTTTTTTTTTCTGATTTGCTGCCAAAGGATTAGACACCACTTTCTGCTGCACCTTTGCTGCCTAATTAAATGAAGAGAATATAAGCATTTCCCTCGACTCCTTGATGCCAAACCATCAAGAAACTGTGGTGCTCAGGCAGTTTCAGAATATCTTCATCTGTATACACATCTACATATACATATGTAAGTTTATTTCTGTTTCGACAGACAAAGCAGTTCCCTAGCTGAGGAAGCTGATCCTTAACAGTCCCTGATACTACAGAATACAGATACAAAGCCAAAAAACATATGACCTGTCCTAATCATAACGAATCAGAATCTCTCCAAATATTAGGAGAATTTCAGCATGTTGAGGCATCTCATAGGGAGAGAATAAAATGTGCTATAAAACCTTAAATTATGTAAAATACTGAGAAGTATTATATGAGGCATTTTAAATAAGGGCAGAATAAAGGCTAAATACTTCTGAACTGCTTCAGAAAAATTAATCCTTCTTAATTCATGCACTGTTACTAGACTCTAACATTAAAATGCTGCCTGCCTTTAGGGTGCTGTAGTTAATAATTATTCACTTGTTTTAATTTGTATTTTATGTAAGATGCATTTTTATGCCTCTCCAGTTATGGTGGCATCCAAGAATTAGAAACAAGCATATATTAATCTCTCTGTTACCAACTGTCTTCAGCAAATGAACTACAGGACCTTCCATGATTTTCAATTGAAGTTCTGAATAAAACAATACATCTAATAGAAATCTTACCAAATCTGAACTTTTCAAGTATACCTTATTAGCGACACCTGAAGGCCACATTAACCATAGGGTGATAATAAAAGCTGCAGTTCTTGTGTCTACGACTGGGTGCCCCACCACTAGGTAAAATCCTCTCAGCACCATTTCAGCTGTAGCTAGTGTGCTGATGCTGGCATCAGAAAAGTCACGTTCAGTTTTCATGTGCTGGTTTCTCTTTCTGTGAAAGAAAACTATATTTTGTATATGTGTTCTCTGTCTCACAGAGATGGAGTCAGGGAGTTGGTTATAATGGGAGAAACGTTAAAGTCATTTCTATCAATCTTGTTAGAATATTCAGAGACCGTATTCCTTGGTAGGATTCACCCTTGAACACAGCTTTCAACTCTCTCCAACTTGGACTTAGAAATGATATTTTGGGTACAGACCAACAGAACAAAAGAGAATCTGGGAGGGAAAAAACAAAGAAACAAACCAGAACAAAGCAAAAAACAAACTAGTGTATTTCTGGGATCAAATGACTATAACAGAACTTTTTGTAGCAATGGAACTTTTCCATTTCCTGAATAAGCATGCAGTGATATCATCGAAGAACTTTTAACATCAATGCATTTCTGAGTCCAGCAGGCTTTTTCTCACAGACATGCATGCTACCATGAAGGCACCTGGAGAAAGGACCTAAAATTTATTAACCTCTTGAGCAGTTATGCTTTTTAATGTAATACAAGAGGAGAAGTTCCCAGCTATGACCCACAGAAGAATAAGCTAGGATTTCTCCTAGGGAAAAGAAAAAAAAAAAAAAAAGAAAAAAGAAAAAAAGAAAAAAAGAACTCTCATGAAAAACACATTCAGACCTCATGGAAAGCATGATATCAGGAAAACAAAAAAGAAAAAAATTGGAAATTCAAACACATTTCTGACAGGTAGAAGTTACAGAAAAATGTATTTTAGGTCTAATTTCTGACCATATCGGCCCACAGAGATTATGGCAAACTTTCAGCTCCCAGACTGTTGGCTCCTAAGCAGATGGAGACTGAGAAATAAAAATCAATACCACCATTACCTTAGAAATGACCACTAATTTTCATGCTGTTGGCTACATGTTGTACGGAAACAGAAGTCGGTCTATTTGCCAATGTTTAGTGAATACCAGTTATCAGTATGTAATGTAAATTTTTGTAAGCATGCAATGCTGTGTATGACATGTTACTGACTGAAGTCCTGAAATGTGTTCCTGACGTAGTTGCAGTGGGAGACCGAAATAAATATGTAATATTTATGAAATATTTAATTAATTATTAATATGTAATAAATATTTATGTAATATTTCAAATATGTAACTCTAGTGCCTAGAAAACAAGATTCCAATATACAGTAGAGAAGTATGAGTCCTGATTTTGAAAAAATATCAGTTAAGTTTATTATTGCTTTTAAAGTTTTATGACTTTGGCAAAGCTGCTGTATGACTACATGTAGAATGATATTTCTGTCATAATCTTTTGTGGGTTATGAATACTAACGTTAAAAAAAATGAGGAAACTACTTATAAATATTTAGGATTGAGAGATACGTGAGGTGCATCTCTAGATTAAGTATTTTTACAAGAAAGCATTTAAAATCCTACAAATACATCTGATACACCTAAATACACAAATGCACTTGAATAGGGATTTATTCATAAAATACCATGAAATATTTGGTCCCTTTTCTAAAATATTAATATAATTCTTGAAAAAAATACCATATTTCTTAGAATATTATATAAAAAGTAATTAATTTGTATAATACTTTTCAATTACATATGTTTTATACATAAAAGACAATTGTATTTTATTTATTAGAGCTGATCCAAAATTAATGCCTCCCATTTTATTACATGCGCCTACAACATCAGACATGGATGTTGACAGTATTTTAGTAGAGGTTGAACCTTCCTGCCAATATTCCATTACTTTTTGTTGCCATATGACTGATGACAGCAGAGGGGCATTCTGACAAATCTGCATCTGACATGGAAGTGTGCATGAAGCAAAGGTGTCAACTGAATTCCTCCATGCAGGAAAAATAAACCCACTGATATTTATCAATGCTTGCTGAACATGCATGGAGACCAAACAGTGGATGTGAGCACAATGAGTGGGTGATGAATTTTAGCAATTGTATCAGGAGCATGAAAGATAAGATAAGCTGCGATCCAGACTGCCAGAGAAGTCACATCATAAGATGGAGAGCACCTCAATCAGTTCATCTGCACAAATCAGCTAATAATGGTGACCACGATGAAAAGTAGTGTTTTGTTGATGAGAATTTGCTCTATCAAATAGTGCTATTGTGCTCTTTGTATCTGTTGTACTTTCCATAAATAGGAAATAAATAGGAAGCATTAATTTCAGAGCAATTTACATAGAATGGTACTGAAGAGTAACAATAAGTTGCTCAATTAGGAGCCATACAGGTCTCTCTACAGTGAAATTCTGTATCAATCTTCCTGACAAAGAACCCACCACATGTAAGAAGAGTCCTGGAAATTAAATATATCATGCCATAAGGAGGAAATAAAAACAAACGGTTCCACAGCAAAATAACGTTAAAGCCAGATTTCACAGTGTTTCAGTTTCTCATACACTTTTTATATATCCATTGTAACACAGTTGCAATCCTAAATCATGTGAATCTAAATCCACTTTTCTCCTTAAAAGTTGCAGAAACTTTGCTACTGCTAATTTGATTTTGAAGGGTACATATGTATATGTATTCATCTACCCAGTGCTAAACTAGAAAGATTAAGGTAAAGACTTAAGTACTGAGACACTGATACATGTGAAAAATATTTTCATTTGTAAATTCTAACCATATAAATGGTTTTTGATTCCACTTCCTCTTTCTTTATTTTTCCAGAACCTCTTAAAACTTTACTCCCTGTTATCTTAGCTTATTCTGATGAGCTAAGTTCCCCACGTCCCAGGTCTAGTTTATCTAATCTAAGATACTGCGCCCAATTAATTCTCATTTATTTTGTGGCAGCATTTATTAGCAGAGGCATACTGACACAATTAACTTAATGCCTGGCCAACTCAGAATTCTGGCACAAAATACTTGTAACTCCCTTCAGAATGTTATACAGATACTCTGTTGGTTTCCTAGATTCTTGCCACAATACCCTCTACTGTGGTTTCTTATCTCTAGTTCTCCCACACATCTATTTTCCAAGCAGATCTAGTTCTTATTCCCTTGGTACTTGTGTCAGGCAGCTTTCCTCTCTTTTTCCCTTTCAGCCAGGAGCAGCCGACAACATTTTCACTAGAAGAAATGAGACATACAATGGCTAGAAAACACTTTATGGATCAATCATGATAAAAAAAAACAAAACATTAAAAGTCTGCATTTAGCAGCCTGAACCTGGATAAATGGGGTCAAATTTTCAATAGAAGGCAAAGGGCACAGCCATGATGCAGCAGCCTCTCTGAGCCAAAACGGTCACTTACTTAACAATCAGAATTGATTACTTTAAATTCAAACTGGTAAATATTTTTTCTATGCTAATGAATGAATACTTTCAGAATTTTCCCAACTCATGTCAAGTAATTACATCTGAGCAAAATTTGAAGCATCTGAAAATTAGATTCTGTATGTTAACCTCCAGTAACACAAATATCTCGTGTCCAAAAAAGTTGATATTGAAAACCTTCTTGCACCGACAACATCAAAACAAACACGTTCTTATGTTCTGCAGCTATTAATTTCTATACAAAATGAACAATAATTTTCCATTACAGAGGGCAGATGTGCTAAGGGTGAGCATGCTGTTTACATTTCTGTACAGTGCTATTTCATCAAGACATCAAATGCTTGGCCCAAAGACAAAAAAAGACATCAGTTGTCACAACTCTCCATAGAAGAACAGCAACATTACTGAAAAGTTTAGTGATCTACAGTTTATTTTATCCTCTTGTACTCAGACAGATGGGCATTATAAAAGAGGTCTCAAATCAGAGGTCACACAGGAGCAATAAAGCAAGTGTTTAAATCCTGCTCTGTGATTGTATTTCAGGTATTATCTATTATTTCAGAGGAACAAAAGAGGACACCAGTTCCTTGTCTGCTCCTTCATGTCACAGATAACACTTCAAGAAATTGTGTCAGGGTAGCTGTGATGATAGATTTTGAATCTATCTAATACAGAAGCTGTTTCACCACGAGACAGACGTAGGTCATCAACCTGTGACTCAAACAAACCTGCTCAGGGATGTTAATGCAGGGAACTAACCAAACAATTTTCTGATGTTTTTTAGAGATAATAAGTTTCTTCAAGAAGGTTACAAGTCATCTTGAAAGCTGTCAAACTTTCAAAGTTCATATGAAACTAAAACTACCACGTGTGCTCTCTCACAACACCTTCAAATAAAATCTGAGCATAACAATATTAATTTCTATTTCTAATTTTCTCACAACACCTTCAAATAAATCAGATCATAACAAAACTACCCACCTCAATTAAGCCAGAAAATTGCATCAAAACTTACCAAAGATAGAGCTGTATTTTGAAACAGTACAGTTTGATCCTGGAATAAAGCAAACAAACAAATAAATAAAATTATATTTTTGTATAAAGACTATATTATATAAAAGCCTAAGAGTAAAACTGGACAAGCATTGTCTTCCTGTCCAACATTTTTTCCAAGCTGCTATTTTCTTGTAATTCTTTTATCCTGTAAAAGAATAAAATTTAACTACTGAATTCTCAAATATTTTCCAGGAAATTATAATGTAAGTACAAATTGAAGTGATTCTAAGTGCTTCAAAATAAAAATCACAAGCACCATCATATTCTTAATACTGGCATGCCTTTTATAACAGTGCCCAAAATTCAGACATAAATGTAATCAGCAGCTTTGCACCCTTGGCACAATGGATTTACATATTAATAGCAATGTTTACTGTTTCAGAAAAAAAAAAAAAAAAACCAACCTCAGGCCTTGTCTAAGATTGCAGAGATAGGCACCAGCAGCTATCTACCTACGGTACATTTTGGTCTCTCTCAAATAAAAACATACCAAAATCAGTATACACAACACTGAAATGAACAACTTGAATAGAACACTTAGAGTAGTTGCAGTAAAATGCATATGACAGAGCTGAATAGGTCATTTTAAAAGTAAATAGTGCTTTTTTTTATCAGTATAAAATAATTGCTTCAGACTGGTGGATGTCTTCAAGAAATAGAAGTAACTAAAGCTTAAGAAAACCCTTATTCAGTACACTAATGCGTTCAAAACCGATATGCTTCCTGGATACTATCTTAATGTCACATATAATGCAATGAATAGAAGACTATCATTTAATTTCAATGGACAAGTAATCAGGCCCAAGATATCCTTTGCTGTAGTGAGCGTCACTAATTAATTTTAATGAAGGAAACTTTCACAGGTTGATGTTAGATACTGTTCTGGAAATTGGTTGGGGACAAGTTACTCACACAGCACGTGGTAACATTTCCCCCAAGGAAGGAAGAAAACATCTCTAGCAGCATAAGGCACAAGCATCCCAAGGTAACACTTGCATCCTAGTTTCCTCTGCATTAATGTTATCAGGATTTCTAGAAGATTATTTTTCTTTATCTTTAAATGAACAAGGTATAATATGTAGCATTAAGTCTTCCACTTCAGATGCAGCATTAAGTCTTCTATGTTGGACTTGATCTTGTATAAATTTCAAAGTCCTGAGTAAAGCAGAGCCAGAGAGTTCAGAAAGCATTATTGTCAAAATGATATAGAAAACTTGTCTCAAAACAGCTATTTTTCTTGTCTTTGTTCTGCATGAGTCACTGTTTTAAGATCACTAAGGATATTAAATAATTTTTTTTCTTTTTATTAAGGCTTCTGATAAGAGGGTTTTCTTTTTTTCTAGCAAAATTTATTTGCTAGATATGTTTGATTTATGAGATGTATTGCTGATTCTGGTTGTGATGGACCGTATAAACAAGGCCTGTATACACAAGGTCAATTTCCTACCTTTTCCATGTTTTTCTCTCATGAAAACCCGATAAGTAACACCTAAGTAAAAATATTAAACATTACTGAATTGCAGAATAAAGTTCCTTCTCTTTGATATCGTGGAAAATGTAGAAAATGTTATCTAGAAGGTAAAATTGCAAACATGGACCACTCAAATGTTCTATAAGATACACCTTTGAGAAATAAATAAGCTTCCACGATTTTCTTGGAAGTATGTTCTGTGTCATGATCAGGCAGTACTGATGCTTTTACACACTCTTGGGCTTTCTGCCTGGAAAGGAAAACAAGAGCACAGTTTGGGCTCTACATTGGGCCCATGATTTTAACAGGAAAAACAGCAGCTGTTTTTTCCCATTACAATTTCCCATTTGGCAAATTTTCTGCACAACGGGCCTATCAACTTACGCCAGCAGAAATACGAACCTTTGAATTTAGTTTGTGATTAACAGAATAAATTCCCATTCCTACAGCCAGAGAGTCTAGATTTTATCAGAAGGGGTAAACAACAGAAAAGTAATGACAGAGGCAAATTCTCACACTCAGATGAGTAGGGGTGGTGTCTCTTGGAGACGGAGGCCATGTTGCAGACTGTGCATACAGTGAAGAACCATAGGCTGCCCTCAGCCATTCAAGCATTAATCCTCATCAATGCCGAAAGCCCCTACTCTGCTTCCAGTTGGTCTGGTCTTTTATCTCTTCAGGTCTGGCTTCTAAAAACATAACTGAGCTAGAGGTTTCCTTCACTGTTGTTGGGATTTACCTGGTGAAATTTCAGAAATGCCCTGTATGACAATGAGATTACATCAGGTGCCATTCTAAAAAAAAGTCGCTTATTGTTCTCATCGTCTTATGTAGATTTGTTCTAATTTCATCCATTTCCTTTGGTAAACCTGTCACAAACTGTCCTACTTCAAGGAGGCAAGAAACATTCATTGGACAGAAGACTACTCATCCAGCTAAGGATCTACATCAGAAATATGGCGCACAGCGTTAAACCAGCCTGAAAAAGTGATTTATTTCCCATCAGCTCAGGGAAGCTTGGAATAATGAGCCTCCACATATGGGCACAATGATCAGGTATCTAGACGCAAGTGGTAATGCTACACCTGCTTCCTTCCTCTTCCATATGCCTTACTGTGTAGCTCATAAGACAGCTGAATTTAGGGAGAGTTGCTTCATATATTTCAGCTTTAATTCTTTCATTTTTTCTTTAATTTAATAGGCTTTGACTCTATGTTTTATGAATGACTAAGACAAAACCTCCAGATCAAAGTCTGCTTTCTTGCCTGCCTCATCTTTTCTCACTATCTCTGTAGCTATTCATAAACATAAACTTGTTATTAGTAGCATAGTACTGGCTCTCTGACATCCATGACAAAACTGACCTGGGCTGAAATTCAACAATGTTGTGGAACACAAGAGTGCTGAACTCCCATGGAAATCTCAACCACGCGTCTCGCTCAAATTTAACAGAGGAAGGGGAGGTTCTTTTAATATATGTATAACTGATGTGAGATTAAGAAATAACAGTTCAAATGTTGGTCCGACCAGTTTATAACAAATCTTAATCAGGGAGATGGGGGAGGGGAGGACGAACACTATTATGAATTAGGGTGGTGGGGAAGGGAAAGCGGCAATAGGAAAGAAGCAAGAATTACTTAAAGCATGGATAGTCAACCACCAGGACCAGAGGCATCTCATTGCAGAAGTGCAGAGAGAGAGCAGCAGCAACGTTACTGGCCTCAGGCAGCAAGCAGGTAGAGCGCAGAGCAAGCCTGGGAGGGAGAGAAGCAGGTCGTGAGGCTTCTCATGTCAGAGATCTCTCCTCATGGTTGTTGGCCCCTTTTTTATCCTTCTTTTTCTGCCAGCGTGGAGCTCCCAGGTGCTTGGGTAAGAGCCATGTACAGTATCTTCTGAGATGGCTATCTCCCTCAAGATGAGTCCACACTAAATCACAGAATTGCAGAATGGCCAGGGTTGGAAGGGACCCCAAAGATCATGTATGTCTGACCCCCCTGCCACATGCAGGGCCACCAACCTCCACATTTAATACTAGATCATGCTGCCCAGGGCCCCATCCAACCTGGGCTTGAACACCTCCAGTCGTCCACAGCCTCTCTGGGCAGCTGTTCCAGCACCTCACCACTCTCTCTGTAAAGAACTTATATATCTGCTGGAAAGACCACAAGAGGTCCAGGAGGCTCCTGAAATCCAAATATATAGTTATATATTCAAAGCCTCTCACAGATGACAGATTCAAGTCAGTATCAATCACAGGAAAACACATAACTACTACAAGTACACTAGTATAACTATTACAAGTGCTAACACTCTGAACTCAAGGAAGTACTCACCAGTATCCTTTAAAATGTCTGCCATGCTGCTCACATCAGGCTCTGAAGTACCTCAGGAAACACCTACAGAACTGAAAATTGCAGTTGTTTCCAGTGAGAGACTTGTGCTGGTTTTATATGAAGTATTTATAGGAAAATATTGAACTGTATTTCACTGCGACTCGGTAAATAAGGCATGTTGTGCTCAGTGCTTTTGGGCAACAATTAAAGATTTAAGGCATTCAATGAAAGTGTCATTGTTTAATTAAAACTAACAAAAATCTTTCCACATTAAAATATTTGCTTGTTGTCACTCAGACTTTGTTCTAGATACGCTATAGGATTTTTGTGGCTAATCTTACTTAAAGCAAGCAGTAAGCTATTTTTCCCTGGATGAAAGCTTTAAAAAATCATATTGCCTTAATCTTTATGCTGTTAAGAATTTTAATATGAATTTATTCTTCAAATGTGCGGTCCCATATGCATTATTTAATTTCATTAGAGATAATGGGCAAATTGATACTCACTACACTTTCATATCACTTGTGTTTCTTTGTTGGAATTGTGGAGCTATAATCTGGTTATTATCAGATAGAGCATTACAGGCTGCCTCAGCCTTTAAGAATGGCTCTCAGGTAGTTCTCTCCAGCAGTTCTTTGGTCTATAAAACCTGTGCAAACCGTTAGTACCTTTGAAACAGTGCAAAGTGAACTTCCTCCTCCTTGTCCCCCCCAGGCAATTGATTCGATGAGTAACATTGATTGGTGAATTAACCTTGCAGAGGCCTCACTTTTATCACGTACTGGGTATCCACATACTCAGAAAAGCAAAAGAGACAAAATGCCCTGAAGGAAAGAAAAACCCAGAAACCATATGTACTGTCTCAGTGGGAAACATTAAGTGGGATTTTGTCATGACCCAAGTTCAAAGGAATAGTTTGTGCCTATGAGATCCTCAAGTGTTGTATTTTCAGTTTGTGAATACCAAAAAGATGTGGAAATACATTCTAGATTACTCTACACAGACTCTAATTTAAAAACTAGAATATCTATCTTTCTGCCTACTAACTGGCATCAGTGTAACTATTCCAGTGAAGTTCTTCATCAAATTCTTCTGAATCCAAGTCAGAGATTTCCCTGATGTTTAAATACCCTATCATCGATTTCCTGTTCTCTATCACTTTTATTCTGACATTCAAAGAAGTTTAATTAATTTGCAGGTTAGGCTTTTACGTAACCGTGACCGCAAACTCAATCGAATTTTCAGGGTTTATATATATTGCATTTTAATTTCAGCCCATAGAAGACGAAGGGATTATTGCTACCAAACGGTTTGGCTGATCCTAGATTACTGTATTCCATTTTCTACTGTAAACGGTGGTATACATATACAAGTTTTCATTAATTTATTTTTGCTTCTTAGTATCCTCATAGGCTTCCCCTTTGATATCTTTAAGAAGCCTTTGATCTGTTTTGCACCTTAGAATACTTAATATTTTTGAGTTGATATAATCACTTTTGGTGAGTTCTTTTGATGTCTTCATTGTATTTATTGGTTTGCCATACCTCTTTATTTTTACTTTCAAAGAGCTCTCTTTGTTCAGAGACAGACATTACTTTCCCAGTGTTATTTTCCTGGCACGTTCATCTGTAAGAGGTTTGCATCCTTTATGTTTCTAATTTGAGGGACTTTTAGGCTGTGCCATTCATAATGCTTACCTTCATTCTGTGGCATGCTTTACTGCTAAATAAAAAAAAAAAAAAAGGATTCTCTTGTATTTGGTGGCCGTTGCTTCTGGAGACTGCTCCTGCCTCTATGAAGTTTAAACAAAGAACAACACTTTCTCGGAACAGTGGAACAAGAGCAACTTGAAAAGTTAATAAAATGTCTCTCTGTTTTGTTGTATTGTGCTGTTGATGAGCTGCTATGTAGCCTGTTGAATTCTTTTACGCTTTGCCAATGTTCTCTGCCCCAAAATGTTACTCAGAACCATGTAATTCACGCCTGTTTTAGGAGTCTGAGGCAAAATACAACACAGATTACCGACGGCAGCAAGCTGGCTATCCAACCTGTCTTCATACTGGAAAGTGTACACTCAGACAAAAGCTCTGAGGTACTGTAGCTTATTCTCAGGATTTTTAACTAGAAACAGTTATATGAATACTATCAAGAACACTATCACTCTCTGAACCATTTGGTCTTTGTTCTGTAGCTTGTAACATTTCTGATCACGACTAGAACACCTCTCTAGGAACTGAAGTTTGTTTGGCTTTGTTGTTGTTTGCAGTTTTTGAAGTACATCAGAGCCATTATCCAGACTGAAACCAGACAACACATAAATCATACATTAATCTCAGAAGTTGACTTCACTTTAAAGTTCATTACATAGCAGATTGTAGTCATTTAAATGTATCAACAAATACAACTGCTAATGGAGTGGTACATAACATTGTTGCCCCTATTAGGCTTATAGATGACATTCTTCTCCAGCACTACAGTTTATCCAGAGGAAAGAAATCCCCAGCTGATATATTCATATAGTATTAAGGTCTATTTTTATGAGCAGCTCAAAAGGGATTTAGGACAACACCGGATCTATACTCATTCACAGCTAGTAATTCGTATTCTCATTCTCACTGATGGTACTGTAACAGAGAAAATCATAGCAATTATTAGGGCTAAATTATTGAGCGTCTGCCAGCAGTTGACCTGAGCTCCTGGAGTCAAGAGACTGGAAGAAAATTTCAGCTTTAACGTTAAGGAAATTTAAGTTTTTTATCCCTCCTGGTTGTCAACAGCAAGTGCAAAATAGCACTCCCAAGCAACTTAAGTCACAAAATAAAATAAAACCTAAAGTGAATTAATAGTTTTAAGATGTGAACATTTTCAGGACAATTATACTTTTAGGAGACAACGAAAGAATGATTTACGGAAATAAAATCTACCAGGACATAGAAAGATGCTTTCTGGTCTCATCTTTTGAAATGATGCTGCTAGTCAAGGTTCATGCTTTCTTAGCTTCTCATGCAGTTCATACTATGGGAGGAGCTGACCTTCTGACAGCTCTCATCGTGACTCACAGAGCAACAGAGACTCCTTCTTCCGGAATTTTCAGTACGGTCCAAACTTAGATTTTAACCCCAGAAAAATTTTTGCCATTTTTGTAAAGACAAACAAACAAAGGAACAAAAACATCAAATAGCTTCCCACAATCCTCACACAAAATCTGAGTGCTACTTTGAGTAAGCTGTATGTTCACCTTTCAGAAGAGCATGTTCACAGATCCCCACCCACCTTGTGAGGTTCATGTGAATGCTTGGGCATTACCTGTATGTGCTTCTTTCCAGGTAAAAAGTATCTTCACTTTACATATATGTCACTCAGCTAAACCTCTTTTATAATTTCAAGATCTCTGTCACCAATGTAAAGATGAGATCTGTGGAGAAAAAAAAAAAAAAAAAAGATATGCTTGAAGTTGTGTAGAGCTTCAGGAACTTCGGATAAAATACAAGGTTTCAAAGATCAATTACTTGGCTGTATCCCAGAATTGTCTTAAATATCATTAAGAACATTTAGCTACTGTATTAGCACTGATTTTTAGAAAAGCATCATCTTGGAGAAACTGAATAGAGAGTAGTAACATCAAGATGAAATTACCAACAAAGAATTTCTAATTTCACTGAAGTAAGCCCAACAGACACTGCAATGTAATTTCTTGCTAATGAATGCATTATTAGAACTTTGCCACAAAAGAGCCCTCTGAATTTTAAACTCTCATAGATCTTTGTTGAAACCCTGTAAGACAAAAACATTATTTATATCAATTACATATTTCATTTACACAGTTGGATGAAATAATGATAGATTCAGAGTTTATTTCCCAGCAACTCAGAAACAATTATTAAAATAATTGAAACTCTTTCCACAGCATGGAATTTTGCCTATGCAATGTTATCTAGAGATCCATCAGGAAGAAGCCTCGATTCATCTCACTGATGCAGTGGGGATTTTACTTGGACCAAGTGGCTCAGATCCAAGGTTTGAGGGAGTAAGAAGCAACTTATTGAAGCAGGCATTGTTCTTTCCTTTCCTTTCTGCTCCTGTAACAAAGAGTTTACCATGGAATTTGTACAAAGCAAGATTCTAGTGGTCCTCTTTTGTTGCTACTAAGCAAAGAGCAACTCACGCTTCATGTAGTAGCCTCTAGCCCCATGCACTAATTTCAGCATTGGCTTACCTTCAGAAAACCCAAAAGTACACAGGCTACTTACAAAGAGACACTTATATAAACCACAGATATTTATTATGAGAGCACAGGACTTATTTGGTTGTATTTTCTCCTTTCATGTTATGCAGATGGGAAGTAATTCATTGTCGTTCGTGTTCATTAGCAGCATCAATCAGTTCTGCTGCTTTGTCCTCATCCTTCGGCTACAGGAGGAGGGCAGCTGGAGCCCACATTATATGACTCAGCAGGTCTCACTTGGCCCTTGGGCTGCACATTACATGCCTCAACTCAACTGTCTGATGTGCTGAACAATCTCCGATTTCCAACTGGGAATGCAAACTGATAATGAGATTGCTTTAATGTTCTAAATCTCAGTGGCATTATCACAAAGGCCATTTTCTGGCTTTCGCAATTGCCTGAAAGGGAAAGGAAAATAAGCTGTAGAGGTAAAAACAGAATCGTTGTGTAAGTTACAAGAGAAGCACAAGCTGCTGATTCAAGAGAAAGTGTTAACTGGTTTCAGGAAAATAGCATTTTTACTTTCTTCTGATACACGTCACGTTAAGTACTTATTTAAACATACTTTTGTGGCAGAGGGTTACAAAGGACATTGCATTATATTTCCACCAGCACTTTGGTAACACTACATAAATGCTATGTATTTGTGTAACACTACATAAACGCCTTGCAAATATTAAAACAGTAGAGCGGCTCATACTATTCTTCTGCATACAATCATAGTATGCCAAGAGATCTGCTTCACATCAGCAACAAAACCACTGATCTGTTAAATGTAATATTAAACAATCTACTAGCGCTTCTTCTTCCAGGTATTATGACAGTCCATAATTACTTCTCTAATTCTCACTTAACATTTGTGCTATCGCATGGTTTTTAGTTGTCTGGCATCATGTAATTGTATTTTAAAATTTGCTAAAGCAGTATTATGTCTTGAGAAACCACAAGCAGCAGGGGCCAACTTTTAATAAGAATCTCTGTTAATGTCACTTTGACAACATGATTTCCACTGTTTTAATCACAGGGGGTCCTTAATTTGCCTTCAGGGACACACAGTTAAAGCCAAGAAAAATGTCACAATTACCAACTGACTACGAAGAAGAAAGAAAAGTAGTTGTTTAAGCATTGTTAGGAAATTACACTCTTAATCAGAGCATTTAAATGTTTTTGTGCTTTTCGCTTTGGTATCGATAGGCAATGAGATATATATTTACATCAGGCATAAACAGTGACAAAAACCTTCAGCTGGTCAAGAGTCTGCTGCAATATCCCTGAGCTTCTGAGACAAGTCTGCACCATCCTGCCAGGCTGGCCATACTGTGCTTCCTCCTGCCCTACGTGGGGGCACGTCATGGACTCCTTCCATGAGATATGTGCAGCCCTACCCAGGGACAACCCAATGTATGCTACTACACTGATCACTGAAGGAGAAATACAGTCACCAAGCAAAGCCAGAAAAGATCCTGTAAGGAATTTATTCCTACTTTGTTTTGCTTTTTCTGAGAAGGTTGTTATTAGACAGAACATAAAAGAGTAGAGACATAAGAGTTTTAGACTAAGGTTATACATGATTCAAAGCTGTACTAACGTAATCCTTGGTCAAGCTAAAAAATTCTCCACGTCTTTTTTTGTTTGGTTGGCTGTTTTTGTCTCACATCAACTAAGGTAGCTGTGGTCCAGGTTTGGGAGATGGAAAGTATTTTTTGTCCATTTTGTACTGATTGAGAAAGAGAATGACAGTGACCTGGCATTTGCCTGAATTCCTCACATCCCAGATCAAATCTAAAAATACCATTCATAAATGTCATTCTACTGAAGGCAAGACTGTTGAGCAGAAAGTATCCCACTATCTGATTTCCTTACTAACTGTTTCATTCATGTAATAATGGTAGACAGTAGGATAATATCTGACTAAATGAACACCCTGGTAATTTTAATGGGACTGTGTCTTGGAAGTGTAATGAACTTCTGATCTACTGATGACTTTCATTATTCTAAGAATAATGACAGCATATTCAAAAATAATATTCTGCATGCAAGTTTGCTTTACTTGTTCTATAAAACGTACCTTACAGGTCCATCTAAGTTATTAGCTATGTATTTATATGGTACTTATCTTTGTTGAACAGAGTAACTTAGAACCTAAGGCTGTACACTATCAGATTGTATCTCAGCTGCATACACTGTACAGGAAACTATAGCACATCCTTCAACTTACTGTAACGCATATTTATTCAGGCGGAATTTAATTAAAGTCAATAAATTGAAGTTGACTTCCGGCTCTTTCAAAGTATTGGAGCAGAGAAAAAGATAGTGACACTGGAACAATCTGCAACCACCTGGGACACTACCATCTCTCAGTAGCCCTTTATTAGTCATTAATAATTTTGTGAATTTAAATTTGATTTGCACAATGTAAAATAATAAGTTGAGGTGTAGAGATGCCCGTTAAGTTAAGCACTGCAAAAAGTCTCTCAAAATGTGGAATCACCAAAGTACACACTATTTGACAGTGATAAGCAACTGTCACATTGGTTAAAACACATATCACTTCATCATCTATGCTGTATGAGTTTTTCCTTCACCTACTGAATGTAAGCTGATGATCCTTTTTCTGGATCCATAATAGATTAGCTAAGTCTAAAGCTAAATGACTGCTTTGCACACACATTTATGTACTTCTCAAATCATAATTACAGAAATTGAAAAAAAAATTGGAATTTAAAAATTTTTCTGCCCTTTTTGACTTTGTATTTACATCTTTGATTGACTGCCTTTACTAGTCAGAAGCAACTCAAACTGAAATATTCAGTGAGCAGCTGTAAAAGGGCAGTGTAAAAGCCATCTGCTCACTCAACGCAATCTGATGTACCCATGCCAGCTTCAGTATTTGGGCAAGATTTGCATCTGAACAAATTATCTGCTTATATGGGACCAATTCATAACCTATGGTATTCACAACTGTATACAATGAAATCTGATTGTGTTTAACAAAATCCATCCTGAAATGCCTCCTATGAGGAAGATCTTCCAGTCTCTCTACACATCCAAGGGCAGCTCTGAAAGTAATGCTTCCCATTTTATTCCGTTGGCCCGCAATGTCTGATGTAGATGGTGGTGGTATGGTGGAAGAGGCCAAACCTTCCCACCAGCATTCCATCATGTTTTGTTTCTGTGCAACAAATGGCAGCAGAGGGGCTCTGATCCATGGTAGGGTCTCCAGGCACCCTCAAAATTCTATCACCAAATTAAAGAGTAGCAAATCATCTACATTTCCCAAGAAAAATGGAGTGTGCAAAATATCCTGATATATGTTCCCATAAGCTTCAGCACTGAACAACATTCAAAAAAAAAAATCTTCCTAAAATAAGCATTTGGATATCAGAGGGAAAACATAAATCATACTGATTGCTAAATCAACTGAAAAATAACGGACAAAACTCGAACATCAAATAGTACAGAACATTTCAGCAGAGTAAACTGCTGCTCTGTAAATGTTCACAATGTGTATAGCTGGGGATGACTTTTACTTTAATGAAGAAAAAAAAAAAGTATGGAAATGACAAAGGATGAAAATATGGTAAGAATATTTACAAACAGAGCCAGAATAGAAGAACAGAATCAGTCAGCTCTATCAATAATACAGGAATAGATATGTTTTCATCTCCTTTCAAAGATCAGGAGCACATAACTGACAAGACAGATACTACATAATGATTTCCAAAATTATTTTTTTCTATATGCTCACAGAGCCATCTTCAGTGTGGTTTTACAATTTCACAGGCAAAACCACAGAAGCTATCCTTTCAGAAGCACAGAACTCCCATTTTACACAGCGGAGGTCTGTGGAAATGCTCTGTGTGCAGTGCTATAATTCAAGAAGCCAAGAAACACTCATTACATGAAGAAAAGCCCAAAGCTACCCAGAAAAATGTAAATTAGGTTAATTTCAATCGCAGTTAAGCAGAACAATCCAAATGAAGACAGACTTGAGAAGCAAGGCCTTATGTATCAACTTTCCATGAACTTTCATGACAGTCAATAAAGCTACCTCTCTGTTTTGCACAAATAATACTTGTTACAAACATTTCTCTATTAGAATTAGAAATTGTTCGCCAAAGTCTCATCATCTAAATGCATTTACTGTGTGCTAGCTTTCCTTGAAACAGTTTAGACAACCAATTTCCAGGCTATTTTTCTGTGAGTTGCTTGGTTCATGTGTTCACAGATTTGGATAGTGGGTGGTTGCTAATTCTAGCTGCACTGTTTCAATTTTCATATTGGCTGACAACCTTCCTACAAATAATAATAAGTCGCCACAACCCCACATGCACGCCCTAGAGGAATTCTTAGGTGCATAATTGATCCATCTCAAATAATTAAAACATCTGAGACTGTGAATGTTTGTACAATTAACTGGAAGAAGCTAGAAGGCTTGTGACTGATGATCAGTAGCCCACTATGGAGCCCAGCTATTCGAAATTTGACACCTGTCCTCAGGAACAGCTTTGCATTTATGAATTTGATCTAAAACATTTGTTTAGTTTTGAACCAGCTGTGGACATTAGCTTAGAAACCATTTTTACTACTGCATCAAAGTGCACAAAGTAGTGCAGATGTACGGGCGTAACGTTTGCCTGGAATAAATCTCCAGATTTTATACAATGCTGTACTCCCATAGACAACTGATGAGATTTGGACAAAGACAGTGGACAGCTAATAGAAGCTATTAAAAATAATTAGGCAGGACCTGTGTCTTTTTACTTTAGATATTAATGACAGAAAGGAACATAGGAGGAATTTTTTATCTGTTTCAAATTATGACTAAGTGGGAAAAGGGTGTTCATAACTATAAGTAGACACAGGAGTCAAAACAGGAGAGTTACTTGGTTTGATGCCTGAATCAGAATTCAGTGAATCAAGGTGATCAAGGTAAAATATGCAATTATTTACTAACAGAAGAGTGTATTAATGTATTCTATAAAGCATAGAAAAGATTAGAGAGTTGAAACACAGGCAAATATGCATAACGAAAGATGATGGCAAGGGTTATGACAATAAAAGCTATGCAAAGATCTAGGAAGCAAGATGAATGAACACCTTTCCTACATTCTAGAAACACCACTTTTCAAATGCATGTGCTCTCTCAGAAATGTATAATGCACTAGACACTGGAAAGCACACTTATGTAATGATAGATAGTGTGCAAATAATAGAATTCTGCATTTTTACAGTACTTTACTACTTTTTTGGTCTAATATGCTTAATATTTAGTCCTATCCTTACAAATTTCACAGAGCTTGTTACCTGGTACATTCCCAGCACAGTTAATTGGGCAACTCAGGTTGAACTGAATTGCCTGTTCTTAAATATTTTCAGGATCATCCCTAAAAGATGGTCTGACAGGGTTGGAGCTCAGTGTTAAATGTTACCAAACCAAACACTGAAAAATTATCACAAGCACTCAAAGTGAAGAATCACTAGATGAAATTACTTGAGATAAGTTATGTTGCACATATAAAAATAAAATATTAATTTGACCCTTGCAGTGTGGTTCAGGTGACTAGTATAGATGACTGCATATAAAAAATAACAGTCATTTAGAAATCAAGAACAAATGAATTTAAAGGCAATAGATTTTAGGCTCCTATGATAAAGCTGGGATTGTTATTTGGACTGTACAAGATGTCTAACACTAAATTCTTGTGTATGCCATTCAACACCAGAATGAGTTTAGTGAGTTCTTTCTTTCCAACAGTGTCTCCAGTTGCAACGTTTGAGGAAAGAGTGAAAGCTCAGCTATCTGTCATCCTGCACTTCCCACAGTTCAAATTAGAAACTCACTATAAGCATTAATGTGCCTGGAATATAAACAGATTTGTTCAAGTATCCTTACAAGGCCATAAAATTCAGTTATTTCCCAAAGCTTGTACATTAGAAAAGACATCACAAAAGTAGCGATTGATAACAATTTCACTTCTATAGTCAGTGACAATTACACATTTATCAGTTTTTCCTCAAGCCATCTAGTTAGCTTTTTGGAAGCCAGAAATACTTTTCCGATAGTTTGCCTGAGAGAAAATTAAGAAGATAAAGCTGTCCTGCTGTTTTCCACACAGTACTGGATGCAACGTTTAACACTGGTACAGCCTTTAAAGGTTAGCAAGAAAATAATTTCTCTGCTTTTTTTTGGTTTCGGAGGCTATTTACTTTCTATCTTTTCACAGAGTTGATGCGTAGTTATTTCCTTGCCATGTATAATCATGTATAACATGTTGGTTTAGTAGTTTCTCTGTTGTTTACTACAGCAGTAGAAAAAAAAGCAAAAAAAAAAAAACAAAAAAACAAACAAACAAACAAAAAAAAAAAACCAAAAAAAAAAACCAGGAAAACACAATCATATCTCCTCAAAAATAGGCCAAGAGGGCCGTTCAGAAGCTGGGATGCTTCTTCATTATTTCTAAGCATAACTAGATTTCAAGTTTATGGCGTTTTCAATGCCTGTAAAAGCTATAACTGTTTAAAACCTGCAAAACTGAAAGTTTTTTCACTCCTTCTGAAGACAAAGTGTGGCTGTACTCAGATTTTCCCAAACTACCCCCAAACATCTTTGCATTTTTAAAGGATTCTCTGCAGAGGTTGAGACTCTGCAGAGGTAGTCAATTCCTGTGGCATTACTTACCTCTGATGCTGCCATTAGATGGAGTGCTAACCAATGCACTTTTGGCTGTCCAGAGATTGATCACATTGGTCTTGAGGGATAGAATGTACATCTAAACACCTTTAGGAGATGGAAAAACAGTTAAAGCTGTTGCTGAGATTATTTCACCTTGAGATACATCTACTTCAGATGTTATTTCTCTAACTGTTTGGGAGGCCCAACTGAAAAAAAAAAAAAAACACACCTGCTGAAGAGAAAAAAACAATTATTTTCAAGTTTACTAAACTCAGCAGCTATTCCCAGTTGCTGAGAACTCCAGAAGTTGAGAAACCTCAGATACAAGAGGGAGGAATACATTGGCAGTTCCTCATCAGCTGACAGCAAAATTTCCACCTTCTACATCTATATCTTGTCAGTGAGTGACTGGCACAGTTCCCTAGCTGAAAGATATTAGCTTATAAATGATCAATAAAAGCCTGTTTTGCCAATGCTTTCTTACTGCCTCTGTCAACAAACATAAGGATTGTAAGCTTCTTTTGTCCATATATCTTATTGATGGATAAGATAACCACAAATATATACACTTTCATTGTTCAAAAGGATCAATACCACTTTAATGTTACTTTAACACTGATTTAGAGTTGTTTTATCTTTAGAGTTTCTTGCAGGACAAAAAATAAGTAGCTATAGATTCTGAGTCCCTCACATAATACAGCTACAGATTTTGTAGCAGCAAATCTAAATCTGGATTTTTTTCTTGACTGAAAGTTGCATGATCTCAGGATAGTATCAGGTCAAGTCTATAAATTACAGGATAACATTTATGTTAAAAAGAAGCTGCTATACATTGATTTCATTGACATTTCTCTCAACTACTATTTCTGAGACCTTGGACAAGTAATTTATTCTCTGCTTTATTTCATTTCTCTATCATGAAATGAGTTCTTAATAACATTTCACTTATTGTTTATTTGGGTCTTTGTGAGAAGAGGGCTGGAAACTTGTTTGTGCTCATCAAATGAATTTGAACTGGCCTACATTTTTACACATTAAAATGCGTAATCATTTCCCGTGCTCTTTAGGAAGTGCTAACAGGGAATAAAGGTCTTCCGACATTCAGTCCTTTCAAAAGTATGTTCAACAGTTACATCAAAAATTTAACTGAATAAGAAATCAATCAGGAATATTTATAAAAAATACATACTTCTTGAAGAAAGCCTTCAATCGGCACTTATCCATTTTTCAGGTATTCACTCTTCTCATTAAAATGTTTTCATAAGTCTGATCCTTTATCTCTTCATCCTCAACAACTTAGAAAAAAAAAAAAAAATCAGTTGACCCTATAAAGTAAAATAAGGAGCCATTTTTTTTGTTTGTTTCAATGTTGTAGCCTACAAAGCAATACTTCATGGGTTCTGCTGAATAACATTTTGAATACAGAGAGACAGGAAAGGAAAAAGCATTCATTCTCAGAAAACTTGTTATCTGCTAAATAGTCTTGAAAATTTCCAGACAAGTGTGTACAAAAGTAAATTTAACTAGTTTCAAATTTTATCCTTTCTCCCTGTTATCTTTCTGAACAGCATTTGAAAGTACTCATATAATATATATATGTTAATAAAATGTGCAAATAATCTGTGTCTTTTTTATTCCCTGAAAGGTTACCATCAGGATGTTAGATCTTTGGGAATCAAGAACAATCATATAGTAACTAATCTGGCTAATAACACTGAAGTTTAACATCTAAATGGGAGAAGTGCAAAATCTAAAGACAAGAAGGTCCGCTGAGATTGGTTTATGCCTCCTCTGCCTACCGTGACTACAAAATGGAGCACTACTATGTGTATAAAGGAGAGTCATTGTAAAATTAAGTTATTTTATTTCTCTAAAATTCACATCTTTCAGATATGCCACTGCAAATGCTTCAAGAGATACGAGTAAGTGAAATCAAGCCATGATAACAATATAAAGAAGTCCCCAGTTTTACAAGAAGGCAGATCATCAAATTCTTATCAGCAGCAGACAGCATCTGTGTCCCCACAGATTTGATTGAAATAGAAATGCACAATTCCCAGTGTATCCCATAGACTGCAAACATACTGACATAGATGCTCTTATACGCTATGCTGTCCAGAGAGAAGATTATAAAACATAAATTTCAGAAAGCATACCTGTAGCAAGTTCAATGTGGTGTGAAAACTGATAGTATCTCAGTAACTCAGAATCATTAAAATCAACAGGAGATTCAACACCATTTAGGATTACAGCCATAGGCCCAACAGCTGAGGTCGCTCATATTGTCACAGTCCTGCAGTTAAAATATACTACCAATATATCTACAATAATTTGTGTTCATTATACCATAGTAACTTTGGCTTTTTTTTTTTAATGGTAATATTCATGTCAAGCTATCTTTTAAAAGTCTCCAGCCTCTTCTACATAGTCCGAACAAAATCTTATATACATCTTACATAAGACATGCAATTTAGATTTCATTTGCTAAAAATTAAATTGAATACCTACAACAAATAATAAAAAAAATGATCTTACAGACACTGTATCTGTTTCCAGATTCACTCTATCATCTGTGCTTACATTTCCACAGTAAATGTATAGTAGACTTAATTCTGCCATTTCTCAGTACATTTGCTATTCTGGAATTCTTCCTTCTTTAGAATTTTCTGCATATCACATAACAACACAAGGATAAATAATACTATGTAATTAACATAGAACTTCATGACTATATCCTCAAAACTGTAAAAAAGCAGCAGCTTGATTACCTAGCAATACAGAGATTTGCATAAGAAAAATTGTTACAGTTCTTTAACAATAAATATAAAGAAGTAACCAGGACTTGCCTGGATTGCAGAAACGTGGATGTTTTTGCCACGGCTTTCAGTAACTGTGCAGATGACTTTTTCTTTGAATCCATCAGGTCCAAAAGAAGTTCTGCATTGCCTGCATTCATATTTCTGAACAAATTATTCTAAAACAGAAATACAAATGCACAGCAAGTTTTGTATTCACACTTGTTCTGGAAACCATACTTGAGAGTCAGTTCACAAAGCAAAAGCATGCAATGAAAAAAAAAGCATCAGCAAAGCATGATGTTTTTTTGAAAAAAAGACAAACTTTTATGAATTCTTCCTTCCAGAAGCACTTAAAATAAATATAATAACAAAAGAACAGAACTAAGGAAAATCTTATTTCAGAATTATTATAGGACAGAAGAGTGAAGATACTGCTTTTTGGAAGAGAATAGATATTGAAAGCTCATTCTACTGTGAAGAAAACCATGTAAATACTTGTTTCACAAATACATTTGAGCTCTGTTCAGACAAACCCACTACAGGCTTGCAGATTTTGGAACTGGTTTCTGCATCTGTTGGCTCCTAAAGCCTCTCTAGTACAGATCATGTGGGGAAAGAAGTGGATGTCAGGGAGGAGTATCATTTATATCTGCTGTCACCCAGTATAGTGTCCAACAGAGAAAATATGTCACCAGCTTAGGTCTGAGAAGCACTTTGGCTGCTTTATTTCTGCCTAGGAGTGATCTGGACAATTACGTGGGGTTAGAAAACTATAACTCTATTCTCTCCAGACACAGGATGAAATGGTATTTTGGGATGGTGATTTACACTGAGATTAATCACAGTCATGGCCATGGCAAACTGTAATATAGTGATTTCATTGTTCTGCACATATTAGATCAAAGAAAAGTGAGTTTATGTTCTTGGTATTGAGTGAAAGTAACCATACTGCTGCTATTAGATACTGGCTATCTGAGTTAATTGATTAGATGGTTATTTAACATACTTAGCTACTAGGCCTTATGTCATTATAATTATTCAATTCTTACATTCATAAATAAAAGTGGATATTTTGGCACAGAATCCTGAACATCTGTCAATCTGTGTGGTGTCTAGATCCAAAGTTGTGTTTCAGCATACTATATGTATGTGGGCAGCTGCAACATTTAGATGTGGATCCAGCGTTGGACTGGAAGACCCCAGGCTGGTTTGAACGCTTCCTTCCAGAGTCTGGCATATTTCAGTGTGATGGTTTTCAGTTACATCCATTTTCAACAAAAGCAAATGCAAATGAGAAGCTACACAGAAACAGTACTGCATATCAATTTTCTACATCAATTTGTAATGCAATGGAAACAGATGGTACATTCAGGCACTATCAGAGAAAGCGATTTGGGTTTTGGTGACTATTCCTTTTTTTTTTTTTTCTTTTTTTTTTTTTCTTTTTTTTTTTTTTTTTTTGACAGAAATCTATTTCCATACCTGAGGTGTTTCAACATCTGTTAAAACAGGATACCACCATAAGTGAAAACACATAGACCAACCTTGGTGACATGCAGCTTCCTCAGTCCTGATGCAATTTTCTGATCAAGGGTCTAGGATGTAAAGCATGCCTCTTTTGATGGCTCTTAATACCATCACTTAGTTTCTACTTGGAGAAAAAATATTCATTAAAGATCATGAGAAGCTATTTCCGAAACCGTGAAAGCATAAGAGGCTCCTTCTATTTTTATAACTCACGCTTTGTGTTAAATACAAGTCATGAGGTCATTTGTTTTTGAATTGTACTCCACACAGTATTTTCTATTAAAAAAAAAAAAAAAAAAAAAAGCCACAGTTGCTTTCCAAGTTCAGGACATATATCTCAGAGAAAATATTAATTCAGATGCAACTTACTGCAACCACTACCACTGTATCTTTTCTGATAAACTCAGCTGTACCAAAAAACACACCAATGCTTTTTTGAAAGGAGTTGGGAATGCTCTCAAGGTTGCTGGGATGTAACCTAGTATTGCATGGTTCTGAAGTAATGCTCTGTCAAAAATTCTCCAGTAACAAGTTTTCATCAGGAATTGTTCATTCAGTAAGTAATTCAGTCCACCAAATATCTCAAGCCCAAAATAAAATTTCTGGTCATGACGAACAAAAGCAATGAAGAAAGCCCAGTTGCCTGTTTTAAGCACACAGAGAAGCTGATTTAATTTTGTGGATTAAACCTTAAATTTCCTATGTTCCAATAGTCTCAAACTTGCTGTTCTCTTGCACATCTTCATGTCTTATTCTACCTTCTATTTAGTAATTACTTCCTTGAACAAATATTTGAACTCCAGTGATAAAATTATCAAGCTATAAGGTGTTTTGTCTGCTTGATCTTTTTCTACTCTTAAGCCTGCTGTATTGAATTTTTAAATTGTAAAAATCTCTAACAATAATAAAACCATTTCTCTTTTTAAGAGAAATATTTAAGGAAAGTATTTAAGTAAAACTAAAACACTTCTTCTTGAACTGCTGTTGTCAATTCCAACAATACAGGATTCTTAGCATCGTCTCTGCTGCAAAGTAAACATTTATTTTAATTATAAAACATATTTTAAGTACCCACCAAAAGGTAAATTAACACTAATTTGAAGTAGTACAACAATCCTTACGCATAACTGAAACAATGTAGTCAAAAGAAGAGTCAAGTAACATTCTTCCATGGGGTGTAAACAGTTTCAATTTTATATGATGCTGTAAAATGGAGACTAAACATTTCTTATTTGTTTACTTTTCTGCTTATGCTATGAAGACTCCACAGCAGGTTTTATGGAGCTTGGCACGCAAACACAGCTGCAGTCTCTAAATTCTACAGTATTTATTGATGAACCTTACCTGTTAGGTGCTTTTGCAGTGGCACGCCTGCCTGGATTAGTGCAGCAGGTAACACCACTGCGTTTACTAGCAGTATGTTTCAGTTGGTTTCTCAGTATACACTATTGGTACAGACAGATCCTTACAGCAGTGTGAGGACATGACATCTCACCGGATGTGTTAGTCACAGAAATGAAGTGTGACGTCTCATTCTACAACCAAAGTTTGAGGCAAAAAGAAATAAACCGCATAATATTTATTTTCCAGTGAAGGACATGTTTCATGTCAGATTACTACTCCTAAACAAATTAGCACACTTTGTTATTTACACATATCAGAAAACGGATGTTGTAAAATTATTTGTTTACCTATCCTAATCTATTTACTTCCTATTTACAGATAATAACACAGACGTAGACCAGGTATAAATCAAGGCAAATCGTATGTATATGTTCATCAATGAGTCTTATTTTTTGTGAATTTGTTGATAACCTATTATTTCAGTAATGAAAAACAAGTAAAAACTTCCCTCAAAAGATCAGATTCTTCTCCTATTTACAATGCAAATAGAGGCAAACTGCAATTTCCATTTCTAATTAAGTCTCTGCCAGTTCCTCAATCAGGTAAATTGCTATTAGCTTCTTGCTAAGTTATTTTGGGGACTACTTTGAACAGAATTATTCTGGTTGCTATAATTAAGACTTCTAAAATTAATATTTAAATTTTATAATTGCTGGACTATGGCATCCTGAGAAATAATAATTACCTGTCTGATTGCAAAGTTGAAGTGAGCTGTTATGTGCATTTGACTCTCTTTAATCTTGCAGTTTGTACCCCTGTTCACTTGAACAATGTTATTATGTTCTGAAACTGATTACGAGGGTTGGTTTGTGAGTCAGACAGACAGCCAGAACTATCAACTAAAAATAATATTCTGCATCATTTGTTAAGAAGGAAAAGAATGCCCTTGCCACTTTGAGCAAACTGAGCTAGTCCTTAGAGCAGAAGACAAACCTGGTCCAAACAATTCAAAAACTTCATTTCAAGCCTAAAGTTCCTTCTCTGAGCAAATGCAGATGGCAAAAAATTCTTGATCTCACCATTTGTATGGAAAGCCAAGATGGATGTTGGTATCTCATCCAGAGTGTTTGCAGTTCCTGTCCTCAGATCTGAGACTGCATTTAGATATCAGCAGGGAATTTGAAACAGGAAACACTAGAAATATTTCAAGTAATTGCTCAAAAATAGGAAATCATTCCATCACAGGTTATTATCCATAGTGACATTACGCTAGGGAACAGGAAAAAGATCACTGTTCACGTATGACTCAAGATGACAGCGTATCTGTAAAACAAAACAAGGGGAACCACAAATGATTCTGAGGACAAAATACCCTGAGACAATTCAGTTCAAGTCTGAGTTTCATGCTTCAGTTTAAAGGTCTTCAAGAAACTACGGTACTTCTTCAGATGCATTAAGGCACATGAGCTGATGTTTTGATTCTTTCATTCTCCTTAGGAAGTGTGTTCTGAGTCAATTTTTTTTTCATTTCTATATATTCACCCAAACATGAAGAGCAGGCCAAACTATAGAGTAGTAAAAAAAAAAAATGATGAGGAAAGATCAAAGTCCAGTATGGCATGAAAGAAGAAATGGCAAATATTTGTTAGGTAAAAGCTGATTAAGACTCAGCGGATAGAGACAGCTTCTCCTACAGTGATTGAGTTAATGCAAGACTTGAATTGCCCTCTAGAAGCTTTGCTTTATTGATTGTACAAAAACCTAGGACAACTACACTCTTAATTAGGATCCTCAATTAAGTACTTAAAAATTTGGTGGGATCGATGCCAACCAAAGCAATTACCCTCACTTTCTTTTTGCACAAATAGAGTGCTACATCACATCTTTTATTTCCTGGGAGACTCATCACTGAAGACACAGTTCTTAAGCTGAAAACAAACGTGGGTTTTCTTTCCAACCTTCTGTGTTGTCTTGATTCAGGGTCCTTTTGGCGAGCTGGAGTCATCTCTTCAATATTGCTCCTTTTCTCCTTCCCCTTCTTTTCCTCTTTTGCTGAAGGATTTATCCCCATTCTGTCTTCCACTCTTCTTATATAAAACCACAGTGATATAGGTGCAGAATAGCCTCTCAAAATCAAAATTAATACAACTAAACAAGCGTGTTAACAAATAGTCTCTGATGCTCCTGCTTATGTCCTCCCCTCACCTTCAGTAAAAGAATATCAGTTTCTTCCTACACTTTTGTTGCTCCATAATTTTCATTGCTTTTTTGTATTTCTAATAGAGCTTTCCTAGAAGACGGCGGATGGAGCTGAAGGTATGGCAGGTCCCTTGCCATATATTTGCAAAATTTCATAAACATCTTACTTTCATTTTGCTTCTGATGGACCACTTTATGTCCTAATCTTATACTACATGTTTAAAAATATATTAGTTTACAAGTTGCTAAATTATTACATTGTGCTTCCTTACATGACTAATTAAGTATCAAACATCAATTTGAACTACAGGCCATTGATTCTTTGGGGAACATATAGAAAAAACACTTTGTTCAACTGCTCTTTCATTTAGGAGATCTTTCAGTGATTATTACAAAGAAAATATCCGAGAAAATTCCTTCCTCAAATAAGAATAGTATTGCAGAATGAACTTCCTAGTTTTAATTATTCCATAATCATGCATTACTTACAATAATTAAGAACTGTACATAATTATGAGTGCACAGGGGTTTCCCTGCTCAACATGAAATGGCCTGTTGAATGTCACAGTATTTCAGAGGGGAAAGGACAAGAAATGTTACAGAATATGCTGAAAAGTTTTTTCTCTTCTGATACAGGGTAATACAGTGTTCAAATTAAAGTTAAATTTTACTGCTACCTTTAAAAACTGTTGATCTATTTTAGCAATGGAAACATATATAGAAACAGAGAGATTTATTTGAAGTGTGATATTTATATCTAGAAGCATGGATGTGGCAGGACTAATTCAGTAATTCAGTCTGTGTTATTAGACTGGTTATAACTGAGAAAGAAAATACTACTCTGGTCTGTCTCTGTATGGGGGGGGGGCAGTTCTTTTAATCATGCTCAAATATTTTTTGAATTCCAAATGAGAAACATCTATATTTACATAAAATAAAGCATCTACTACTGAACTAATTATCTTTATAAACTGAGAAAAGGGGGATTGTTTCAAAAGTATTATAGAATTGCCTTTCTTGAAGGCTGCACACAAATTTGTCTGCATGCGTGTATACATGAATGGACATTATCTGCATACATATTTCTAACACTAATAGAAATAAGATTTCCTCTTTCTAAGCTTTTGTTCAATAAACAGAAACAAAATCCTTTATAGCCAAGAATCAATGACCCTTTGGAACCATTCAAGCTATACTTACTAGTCCTGATTAGAGAGAATAGCAACACTCTCAAGAAACAAAATTGTGATTGCATTAAGTAGAAGTGACAAAAGTCCCATCAGAAAACGATGCACACTGCTATGTTTTCCTATAAGGACACTTTTTGAAACAAAAAGTCCCACATCTCTTTTGGCAATCGGCAGCCAAAAGCTGAAATTCACCCCGGATGTCTCTTCACTCACTGCAAAGTTGTTTTATTATAGAGATTATACTGCCATCTATTGGGCATTGCCATAGAAGAGAACTATCTCATTGCCATCTCTGGACTCAGTAAGGTAAAAAAGGGAAGGAAAAAAAAAAAAAAAAAAAAAAGGGGGGGGGGGAATCCATCAGATTTCCTGTGGGGTTTTATTAGTAACTAGATTATAATACTCCTTATTTAGTGTATAACATATGGCTTATACATAGAGCTTGGTCCCCTCTTTGCTACCATTACTAAATTACGTGGAATGAGACATTTTAGCATAGTGATAGAATTAACTTCAGTGCTATGCCAGTGGAACAACAGGGAAAGAAAAAACAACGTCACCCTTACACTGACTTACATCTCACCAAGAACTTATAGAGATGTTTTCACCCACACTGTCAGTGAGTGGAACTGCATCACTCACTGCACTGGAATAAAAGACCTAATTTCCATTTAAGCGGCAAGATTTTGCAATACAAAGAGATCCCTCTGATGTACAGAGACTCCACAGATATATTTTTTTTAAGTAACCTAGTAAAGCTTCAAAGGAATGTTTTGCCCTTCTAAGATTGATTTTTATTTTCTTATAAAATTTTAATCGAAGTCCTAATTTTGTGTGTGTGTGTGCGTGTGCGCGTGTGACATCTTCTCCACATCTATCTATATCTTAGGCATACAAAATGTTGATTTTTATGGAGAAATCAAATGTCAAAAGCTTAATCCCTGAAATTTTACATACAAATTTTGTTAATTGTATCTTGGTCTTTTGTTTTAGATGCATAGACCACAGGTAACCAGACTGACTTTTTGCGTCTAAAATGGTCTTGGAAGGCCAGTTGGCAGCCAGTAGATCTCTACTTTTAAGCAGAAGAAATTCAGCCCAGAACACTGAAGTGACAGAGACCTGGAACCTCACAATGCTGATTGCCCAGGCACTGCATAGAGCAGAATTACACTTTGCAACCTCTTTGATTTTTCTATTACCAAGGTTAAACCCTGACAAGTGTGCTAAGGCTACGAGGAATTCTCACAGAATGCACAAGATTTTATTCTGTTATGCCTGGAAAAAAAATTTCTTCAGGCTAGTATTCTCCCATGTAAGTATAAATGCCTCCCATTACCATTAATGACATAGAAAGCATAGCTAATAAGTATTAGACTAGCACAGAGAAGATCTTGCCTCTAATTAAACTTCTACTACAGCATTTCTACATGACCTTGGGCCAGCCACTAAAATCTATCTTCGCTTCAGGCTACCACTGGTAAATGGAAATAATGATATATTTGTCCCATGAACAGTGTTGTGAGGTTAAATTCCGGTTACTCTAATATTAACATTTGTTTTCCAGAACAAAATGATAAAAGCCATTAAAAGTCTATTGCAGAAGGATGAGAAAGTAGTTTGACTTTCTCTTCTTATGCTTACCTCTTACTTGAAACATTATATAACAAAACGAGGGCAATTCTTTCAGAAATAGTCACTTCTAAACAGAAACAGAAAGATATAGTAAAGCTCCTGTATTAAAAGAATATTCAGCAAAAGACTAAAGTAAGCTACAGCCTTGTTCTGCAGGAGACTGCAGAACTTACCTACAGAGATACCAATAGCTGCATCAACAACTGGATGTTGTGTTGAGGGACATGGTTTAGTGGGAGCTATTGGGGGTAGGTGGACGGTTGGACTGGGTGATCTTTCAGGTCTTTTCCAACCTTGGTGATTCTATGATTCTATGATTCTATGAATAGCATGAATTCAGCATATTTGAACAACTAGAGAGTCATTGCTATTGAAGGGGAAAGGTCTGATGATGGCACAAGTGTAAAATCACAATCTCTGCCAGCTCCGAAAGTAAAGTAAGACAAAAGAGAAGCACTAGTGTAATATCACCAACCCATTTTAATTCCTCTGGTTATCTGTCTAAAACAATGGAATTTCCTAACAGAAACGGAACATTTCTCTATCAGCAATAAAAATCATAAGGGCTGCAAATACAAGAACATTGTCTATCAAGGTTTGCATTTAACAGCTATAGAATATGCTACTTGCAGCTTAATAGTTACAAAACAAATTCTAGCTTTAAAACCAATACTTTGAGTAGTAGATTTCATACCATACAGGCTATATAAAAATAGGGTTGAAGATAAGTTTGTAGCTATCCGTTCAATCTCATCTCTGCAGTACAACTGGGGAATGAGTACCAAGTAGTTTTGAAACACACGTTATTCTGCCTCTTGGTCTGAAAGCCTGCTTCTATTTATACTTGAATACATCAATTAATATAACACATTCTTTTAGTAATACTAGAAATGTAAATAATTCTTTACCCGTTAAATTATCATCACACTTGCATTTCCCCTGGCACCGAATAACAAATTGCAAATGAAATGAATAACAGTTTTTTATATTCAGTCTCTGACCTGAATGGAACACATGAAGTAACAGCACATATGAGTGTGATGAGCTAAAGGATTTCAGTATTGAATTGGCACATTGGACATAATTGACATGAAAATGAAAGGATTAAGTTCTGGTTAAGCATCAGCTAAGCACCATATTGAAAAAATTGATTATTGTATGTGTGTCTAAAATGCCCTCTCTTGATCATACTGAAATTCTGAGGCTCAGAGAATGAATTTAAATCACACTTTTCCTCTAGGGCCCACTTTGAACTTGAGAGATTTGTGGTCTGGCTTTTCTGGGACTGAAGACCAGTAGCTGTAAGTCAGAAGCATTTGTATTCAAAATACGTGGTTAAGGACCTAAAACACTGACTTTGCTAAAAAGGCACAAGCCATGCTCAGCAGCCAGTCACCTCAGATCTAACAACAACAACAACGAGACAAAGAAAAAGAAAAAAAGAGGATTCCCTTTCAGTAAAAGTCTTAGTTATAGTAACTTGCATGTGACTGCTTGGGCAAGTGGCAAAAAGTGCCAAAACCAGCCACTGATGGACTATGGAGTCAAAGTCAGACTTTATGCATGTATCACATGGTGAAGTGGAGGGCACCATTTATGGCTGGGAAAGGCTTATGTGCTAAGCACTTGTTTTCACCTTACTCACTGGACTATGATCAAGCGTGGAATTAATACAGGTTATTTGAATTGTATTGGTTGCACAAAATACTGCATTTTCATAGAATCATAGAATGGTTTGGGTTGGAAGGGACCTTTGAAATCACCTATTTCCAACCCCCCTGCTATAGGCAGGGACAACTTGCACTAGACCAGGTTGCTCACAGCCCCACCCAGCCTGGCTTTGAATGCTGCTAGGGTGGGAGTATCCATAACCTCTCTGGGCAACCTATTCCAGCATCTTACCACCCTCATAGTAAAGAATTTCTTCCTAATATGTAGTCTAAATCTACCCTCTTCCGGTTTAAAGACCCTTCCCCTCATCCTGTACCTACACGCCCTTACAAAATGTCCCTTCCCAGCTCCCCTGCAGGCCTCTTTCAGGTACTGGCAGGTACCTGATAGGATCAGGTCTCCCTGGAGCCTTCTCTTCTCCAGGCTGAAGAGCCCAAGTTCTCTCAGCCTGTCCCCACAACAGAGGTACCCCGGCTCTCTGATCATCTTCATGGCCCTCCTCTAGACTTGCTCCAGCATCTCCATGTCCTTCTTGTGCTGGGGACTCACAACAGTATGCAATACTTCAGGTGGGGTCTCATGACAACAGGCTAAAGGGGCAGAATCACCTCCATCATTCTGAATAAAGTTATTGAATAGTAACCGTACTTGATCATTATTCTATTCAGTGTATTAGATGAGACACTGAACTTGGAACAAAACCCAGCAAAATATATTGTAATTAAAGAACATATCACACACTTCAGATATCAGAGATGATGTAGCTGAAAAGTAACGTTAATTATTGTGATATTTTCTATTATTTCAGTGGTTGAATGTGTTCATTTAGCAGAAAGTTTGAGGATATTTTTGAGAGGAAAAGGAAAGGAGTTGTGTTAATAATTCACATCCACGTCAAAACACTGATAACCCTTTTGTTTACCTCAGTTTTTTAATGTACCTCTCTCTTGACTTTCTTTCATTCCTCCTTTCTCTTTCTTTTCAGTATTTCTACTGGTCTTCTCCTACTCCTTCCAGTCTTTCATGTTTCAGTGGCAGTAATCTGTACTGAACCCAAGTAAAACAAAAATTAAATAAATAGTAAAATGAATAACTGCTGTGACCCATCTCTCCCGCAGGAAACCACAAGTAAACAAGGGACTGGAAGAGTTTAAATGAGAATTCCTGGTATAAATGTCTTTTTTTCTTTTGTAGCAGCCCCTCAGAGAAACAATAGGTGAGCTCAAAAGATTGAGCAACTATGTGGTACATTGTAACTGGATTGCAAGATTTTGCACTGTAATCATTAGGGATTAGCGAATTCAAGCAAATGACTGTTTTCATTAAGTTATATCCTGCATGTCTTGAGCACCCACAACCTTTGGGAATGGGAGATGCTCAAACTGCTCCTGATTTGGCTTGCCTTGCTCTCCTTTGGGTTCTCTGCTGTTTAGTGCTAGGTGTCCCTGAATTCAAGTGGAGCAATGAGTTGATGCTCAGGAACAGTACTGAGATTCCCAAAAGTTGACCTTACAGAAAAGGTAACATTCACACAGACCGTTTGAATGATTACCCAGTATATGGAAAGTTCACTGTAGTTTTATACTTATTAAAGTACCACTGAAAAGCTCATCACTGAACGGGGGAAGCTTGACAGTAATGGTAATAAAGCATTTACTATTTAGCTTACATCTAGTTTCAGTGATTTTTTTTTTTTAACATCTACTCTCTAGAATAATACGTTACAGCCTACAATAAATATAGCAGTAGATAGCAGTGCAATTATATGAATCTATAGATTCGTATGTTGTTTGAACAACCACAACAACTCTTCGTGTTCACGCCAATAACATTCAATTAGCTCTAATGAGTGTAAGTTTTAATGCTTAACCCAATGCCTCTCTAAGGACAATTTTGCATGGAGGTGTAGCTACTCACTGGTAATACATAACACCATCTGATTAGGACAAATTATTTTCAAAACATATCCGCCATAAAAAGCTAAAATGAAGGGTAAAGTGACAGAACAACTGCTGCTAAATTCTATTTTCAGCATTGTAATTGGTATAATATACCATAATTTACTTTAATGAGTTACAATTAAGAAATGGGTTCTAGGGTTGCATGCAATTTCTTTCAATTATTAGTTATTAGTTGTTCATGCATAAATGTGTTTTAATATTGGCTTATCTGAGCTACAGTAGGTGATTAAAGCGGCTCAGTATATTAAGTTTTCATTTTAGAGTCGTACATCGCAGAAGCAATTCTAGCAGAAAGCAGTTTTAAGAAAGCAATCACATTGACACTTGAGAGAAATATTTCTTAAGTACTACTAAAAAATGTGTAAAGCAATATGGGAAAGGTGTCAGAGAAAATCCTGATATGGTTAACTCTGAATTTTTCTTTATCTAACTGCTGCTACAGTTTAATGGCCTCTGTCTTAATAAAAAATTTAAGTTAACCTTGTTGCAGAGTGAGTTATTATACTATAGATTCTTCCACTTTATTAGGACAAAGATATAATATCTTGGGAGGCTACACTAACAAGCCTCAACACTGCCTGTACTGTTAAAGAACAGGTTTACATCTCAGAGGAGTTTGAAGACCTAAGGAAACTGCAACCTTCTTAACTTAAAAAGCATTCCACTTACCTAATAGAAAGCAGTCCATTTTGTATTGGGAAGAATGGCTTGTAACAAACAGCCTCTCTGCTAGCAATCATTTTCATATAACACAATATTTACTGTGCTTGCTGTTATCTAAGTGAGAAAAACAATTAAATAAATAAACGCTGAGCAGTTCTCTCCAGAAGACAAACATTGACCTGACCTGAGAACAACGCATCTTAACCTCATCAGTATGAATCTTATGGGAAACAATGCATCTGCTTAGTTATTCATCAGTGGAAAACTGCGCTATAGTAAAACATCTTGGCACAGAGAAAATTAACTATTTTTTCTCTTACTTACAGTATTCTGTCAGATTTTATTCATGTTCTTCAGGTCTTAATGTATCCAGAAAGTTAAGAATAATGAATAAACCTTTCAAGATTTTGCTTTGTAGTTCATTAAAATTAAGTTAAACTGCTTTGAGAAATATGGTATTCCTAACCATTGTGAGTATGTTGCTTTTCACTGCATTTTAAAACACATTTCTATTCTGGTTATTGCCATTGCAACAATATCTCACAGTAATTAATAATTATCTACTGCAACTATTTTTCAGGACATTAAATAATGCATTATGATTTACAAACCCCTCTTAATTTCAAACAGTCCTTCATGGCTGTTGGCTAATAAATAAATGTCAAGTAGTCTTGAATCTTTCTAATGAGAATATTTCTTTTACTTGTAGAGAATAAACATTTACAATTGGAGGTATGAGGGAGGCTTAAGTAACCAATTTTTATGAACCAAATTGAGTACAAAAATGAGGACAAATTTCACTGTAATCATTGGATTTTATTCGACCAATGCATTAATATTCCTTATTTGCTGAAGTCAGTATCCTCTCAAGTAATATTGTCTGCTCTTTACACCCACTGAGTTTTGGAACTCATTAAACTCACTTAAACAATTTTGCTTTTTTGCCTAAGAAGATCTTAGAAGGTGTCAGATTATGGGAAACAATAACTATTGCCTTTCTAGGAGAAAGACTGCTCCAAAACTAATGCCTCCTGTTTTATTACATTGGCCCACAAATTCAGAGGTGAAAGCTGGTGGTATGGCAATAGAGATCAAACCTTCTCACCATTATTCTGTTACATGTTGTCGGCATATGACAGATGGTTGCAGAGGAGCAGTCAGACAAAATGGTACCTCACACTAAAATGCATATAAAGAAAAGTGTGCCATTGAATTCCCCCATGCAGGAGAAAATTGCATCTATTGACATTCATTGGCACTTGCTGAATGTTTCTGGAGACCAGAGTGGAAGTGAACACAGCGAGAAAGTGGGTAGTGAGTTTCAACAGTGGTGATAGCAATTTGAAAGACAAGCCACATTCCAGAAGACCATGCACAGCTGTGTCAATGTGAAACGAAGAGCATTTGAATCAGCTCATCCATGCAGAGCAGTTAATGGCAGTGACTATGATGCAAAACAGCGTTTTGTTGAATTTGCTCGATCAAACAGTGTTATTGTGCTTTTTGCAGTTTCCGTGGAAGTAAATAGGAGGCATTACTTTTGGAATGACCTACATAGAAGAGTGCTGGAAAAGTTACATAAAACAGCTTGCTATATTCTCATTTTGCAGAAATGCATTAACTGTTTAAGAAAGACTTTTTTTTTTCTTAAAGTAAAGAGGAGATGGTTCCCAATAAGTACTTCAACCTTTGCTGATTTTCGGGGAGAAACAACTATGAAATAATAATAAAAAATTAATTAAATAATAATTAAAAAACAGTTTTAAAGCATTCTATTCGAAAATGATGGGAATACCAAACATCTGTCAGATTGTAAATAAAGGAGACTACTTATTGAATGGGAATGAGAGGAGTGAGATCTTGTAGGGAAAGGAATAAGGAGATTACCTTGTGGCCTACACGTCCTCACTAGGGGAGCATGGTGGCAGCACAGATTTCAGTTCTCTGGTGGCAATGACAGGACTCAAGGGAACAGTGTGGAGCTGAAACACAGGATGGCCAAGGTTTGATATCAGAAAAGTACTTTTCACCCAGAAGGTTGTCAGGCGCTGAAACAAGCTCCCCAGGGAAGCAGTCACAGCACCAATCGTACCAGAGTTCAAGAAGCATCTGGACAACCATCTCAGACACCGGATCTAATTTTTGTGTGGTCCTGCATGAAGCCATCACTGTTTCAGTAGACCCTGACCATGTTGCTCCTTTAAGCTCCACTGAAAGGGCTTAGTCCTTGAATCATTTTTAACTATCACATGAACTGAGCAAAAGAATAAGAAGCCAGCGCATATTTCGCTTCACCATTTCTTAACAAATAAAGTTTTGTCTGGGAAAGACTGCTGTGATCAGCATGAAGGTTTTATGCATCCTATTTCTCAGGACATCGAGGATTGGTTTCCATGAGGATTCATTACTTGTTTTCTCCTTACAATCAAGCAAAGCCTATTTTATACAGGTACAAGGTTGACTAATTCCCTCTTAGATAGTAATACAGAGTACACGAGCAACACAGCGCAAGGAGTATTACAGTCTGCATAATAAATTTATTGAGGCCTTTATTTTCCTGTATATTTTAAATCTTCTCCTGCTTGAAGATTACATTCATCCTGAAACATTACCCTTCGAGTGTTAAAATGACAAGTGCTGGTGAAGGTAAAGCTGATCAGCTGCAAGACTCCCACTGCTGAACATTATAAAGTTTCTGTTGTTCGAACAGCTCAGTTAATTATCCAAATGTGAAGGATATCAGGAGGGAACCTGCTGAGCTTTACAGCTGACTTCCAGGGAATTATCCATAATAGAGCTGTTCTAAGAAAATTATGACAGACCTAACCTACAGGGACTTCTGCTTACCTCTCTTGAGGATTTGTGCAGGACCTTATAATCAAGCAGGGAGTTAGGAATTTTCTCAGAATCAAAGAGAGGCCACATTTTTATGGGGGAAAAGCAGTGCAATCAGCCTCACAGCATTTTATCACATAAACCCACAAAGGATTCCAGAATCACATGTTAATTGCCTGCTATGAAGATGACTGCCATTCCTCCAGTGCCAGCAAATACTTTCCCAAATTTGGTTCTTAAAATGACTATCATGTGTTTCCATAGTTAAAAATCGATTTCTGGCTGTCTTTACAGACATTTTTTGAAAAGCCATAATATCTCTCCACAATAAGCACTCATAAGTGGTGTTTATCTGTCTAATTATTTTAAGTTGTTATATTTAACTTTTTTATGCCACTGAAATAAACAATTCCACAACAAAAGTCAGGATGAGAACTCCTCAGTAAATACTGAGGAGTGCAAAGAATAAGTAGTATTGACATAAATCGGGTAAAATACAGAAAAAGTATTAGAATCAGCCACTGAAGAACTCAGAACTTGGATAAATTCAGAGCCCTTGCTGATACTGCAACAACTACAACTCTTGACTGCGTTTCATGACCACAGTCAGTAGGACTAAAACAAAAGATATTAAATTGTACTCTTTTTCACTCTTCCCTCTTAGAAATCTTAGTATGTGTACATAGCATGATGCTGTACAATGCCAGATAGTTCAGGGAATGGAAACAGATTAGCAGTCATATAATCCCATCTTGCTTAGAAAGAAAATGTCATTTTGTTTTTTGTTCCTTTGAATAAATACTTACCAGTATAGATGCACGGTATTGCATTCACCTGTGTAAGCATTCCCTGTCTGGAGAAAATGGCATATGCTTGTGATTAAGCAGCGTAGGAAAAAAAGTAAGGTCTTGCTGAGGAGTTAGTACTTGAAATCTAGCAGAGTCCATTTATTCCAGGCAAATAGTTTATTTTCTATATCATACAGAGGGAAATAATATTATCATCTCATACACCAGAGCTCATCATTATAATCATATAAACTTTTATTTAATCTATCACCATAGCATCTAGATGCCACCAATTCATCATTTCTACGCATCCTTTTTTTGTGGAAATAAACTCACTCTCAGTAGAAGTTTTAAATAGGTACACCTAACAGATCCTATAAAATGATGTGAAGCAGAGTGACTGACTTTAAGTGTGATATCAATGAAAAATTTGCCCTGTGTTTGTTACCAAAAAATCATAAACAGAATGGTACAATAATGGAACAGTAATGGAAATCACATTTCCATAATTGAAATAAACCATATCCTGCAGTAACACAGGTATAGTTAATTTGCAAAATTAATCTGATGTGATAAGTAGTTATAAAGTTGTAAGACAACTATCAAAGCCAAAATCACCAAGATATTTCTCATATAACCATTTAACCTCTTTTTCTTTCTTCTTTCTGTCTATCCTTTGTTTTTGCAGACTATTCTTTTTTGTTGAAACTGTTTAATTTTTTGTTTCATCGAATTCTTCAGCAGTAAGTTTGCGAAGAAGACATCACCAGCCTAGCTAGAAAGCTGATTTAGCTATCCTACTTCCAGCACAGCCAATTGTATTATCTTGGCCAGATCGTTGTAAGAACCTTGAATCAAGCACCTTAGCTCAATAACCAGTACAAAGTCCAATAGACACTGCTGGCATTGCCAAAGAATGTCTTACACTAAATCTAAGAGTTCAGTGGAGTTTTGACATTTGGTAAGTTCCATTCTACTTTTACTGTTTTCCTTTTCTTATCATATTTCTGCCTGTCCTGCCAGAAGTTCAAACACTGAAATGACCACATTCCTCACACAGACAGAGAGCTGCCTCATTTTAAGTCAAATGTGAATTACATCAGAGATTTGCAGTATTCAGTACAACTTGCAAAACTCAGAAGAAACAGTACCCTAGTTCCCTTACAGTAGTACAGAGACATATACTCGCATATATTTTTGAATTTAGTTTAGTAAAAAAGCATAGCACAAATATAAAGCGATGCATTAAAGAAGATACAGAAGAGTTTTGATCAAGTCTTTCTCGTTCTGAGATAGTTTTATCTGTCCCAAATTATGTCTCTATCTCAGAGCAACAGATAGGCTACTATCTAATCTAATGCTACTCCCCCCATATCTGTGGTCTCACTGCAGATCAATGAAGAAAGGCATAAGTCTTCAGCCAAACCATCATCAACTGAGCATACCTCTAGCTATTACCAGGCATCTGGTTCCCCTAAATGACATTTACAATGTATTTATTTTATTTTCATAATTTAATTTGTTCAGAGCAATAGCTCAGAGGAAAAACAGCTTGACTGACTGTAAATTCTCTCAGAGAAAGCCTTTGCCTAAACGCAGTGGTATAGCAAATGGTTCTAAAACAGCGAGGAATAAGTCTCTTTGTGCTCATGTTTATACTCCTACAGGAATCCTTTGCTTTGCTTTTGTTTTGTCTTCAAAACTTCAGTTAAATACTTAAATACTTCCTAACTGATTGTCTTGTCTTTTTCTTTTGTTGTAACAATTCCACTCACTATTGTACTCATTTTATGAATTCATAAATAATATTTGCATGTAACACCACTAAGCTTCTATATATATTACTCTTTCAACAGCTGTTGATAATAGTCAAAATTTGCAGGGTGGAACTGCCTGTCTCATGGCTCTTACAGCATTTTGTAACTGAACTGAAACTGTTGAAACATATATTAAGAAAAAGGCAAGCCATCTTTCTGGAAGGAAAAAGAAAATCAAACATGGATTTTTATAGTAAGTAATTCTGGGTAATTTGTTACCCAAACCAATTATAGAAATGCAAACGAGATTTTGAGATTTTATATTACAAGATCCAGAAGAAGAGTTTAAGGGTATCAGTCTCTGGACAAGAAGCCTAGAAAGTTTCTAAGTGCCATTAAAAGTATCTTGGATGCTTTGACAATGTCAAATTAAAATTGATGTCCCTTTAATATTTAGTCTACCCTAAAGACATATGATTAGTTATTTGCTCCCTATGCCTTACATCTATCTGAATTGCTCTTCCTCAATAATTTTTTTTTTTAATCAGGCAAACTTATGTAAAGTACATTGTAAAAACAAACTTCTTGGCAAATGTGTGTGTTCAAGTCCTATCAAGCACAGAATGTGAAGTCGATGAAATATTCAAAATCACGGTCAATTAGCAGGCCAGAGTTCCAGTTCTAGTCGTTAAGAAATGCAAAGGAGACTCACAGCAAGAAGTTTTTGGTGTATTAAAGAAACAATCTAACTCTACTTCTACCATCAAGGATAAGTTTTAGTAACGTGGGAAACCATACAGCTTACCAAAACAGCTGTCTTACCCACGAAGAATGTGTTTCAAATACTTGGAATTTGAAGCCATGGCTGCAAACAGTATTATACTTCAATTCCATTCCACGTTGTCTACAGTAGCGGTCATCTCAATTTTTGACATCTCGTTTTTTTTAATCATTCCTAAATATACAGGAATAATAGAGATTGCTCTTTAACAGTTGAGTAAAAATAAAACAACGACAACAAAAAACAAGCAAGAAGATTATTTAAAAGAAATAGAAGGGGAGTGGGAGGAAGTAGGGAAAGCGGGAGCAACTAATATTAATGACACTCTATATAATATTTCCAAACATCAAGTATAAATGAGAAAAAAATATAATATAATATACAAACATTCATATTGCTTTAATTTACATTTCATATATTTTGTAAGAAAGATAAACCTTCTTTCATAGAATGTCTGAAAACGAATCCTTGCTATTTCTGTTCAATAGCCAGTGATCCAAGTACTCATTCACTCAGTACATGAGGCTTTAGAGTTCAATTCCTTCAACCATACTATGGAAATGTAAACCAATTTTTCCAAGTTTGATTAAAGAAATTTATCCAACCACCTATTGGCCATACGCAGATTGTAACACGGGGAATTGTTGTTTTAAAAGGCTGGCAGACCTAACATATTTGCACGTTACAGTTATTCTTTCTGAAAGAAAGAAAAAAAAAAAGAGAATTTTGACTACCATCTGCAGTCTGACAGATTACACATTCCTAAGCCATACCTGTTATCAGGACCAGTGAAGATCAATCATAGAATCATCACATGTAATAAATGATAGAAAAAATGGCAACCCTATCTTGCCTTCAGTGATATTCTCAGCTTACTTTTCTATACCTTTTCAATTCTGGTAAGACAAGATGGGCTGCAGTACTGTTCTCGTGACCATGAATTAGTCTTATTCGAAAAGGAATGTTCTCAAAGTCATTAGTGTTTTCAGAAAATGCTTTTTTTTAAAAAAAAAAATAAAAAATAATAATAAAAAAAAAAAAAACAGCTTGTCTAGAAGTAAAATTCTTCACTGTAATCTGCTCCTCTGAACTGTTATTGAAACATCTCATTTTCAGGCATCAGTGTAAGTAAACAGAGTGTTCTGAAGCAACAGACAAGGGCTTTTCATGAGAAAGAATCGTATGGCTGATAAATTTCCCAGGAGACAACACAAATTATTTTTAAAATACACACAGTATCCACCATTCAGGAGAAAAAAATGCAAGCAGCTTCTCATGAAACAAAGTCTCTTGAGGGCCAGCTCACAGGGCTGTCTCTGTGCTATCTAGCTGGTTTTTCATACTAAATTCCTCAAACTGAAATTGATTTTAATCAACTTTTTTCTCCAACTTATTCCACATTCACTCACACTCTAGTTTTATTTATTTATATTTTAAAGTCCAGTGGTTTTGAGATATTGCCTTTCACATTTATAACCTCAAGGGCATTTGAGTTCTGATGACATTGTGAACACCAGGCTTTAGATGACTCTCAACTTTCGTCTTATTTATCATCCTTGTCCTATTTCCCAGCAATATTAGGAGTCAGTAGAAAATAGCCAATATTTTTACCGGATAGTTCACAAAATATATCAGAAAAGAGTACAGTATTACCTCCAGGAAGAGGTACCCTTTCTTACCAATTCCATAATTGCCAGCCCAGTCAATATTAACTAATTGAATTTCCAGTGATTAATGATCTACCCTTTTTATAGGCTTTCCTTATCTTCTTCTTCTTTCTGAATCTTGCCTAGGAGGTTTATACCAATTTTAAGTGTATTTACTTTTTAATTTCCCTATCTTTCATCTTCATCTATACGGTCCCTACTCAAGTGCCTAAACTACATGTGCCATTTATTTCTTTATGTCAGGTAAGGTTCTATGCATGTATCTGTCATACATCTTTCTGTCCTACTACATCTATGTCTTTTACAACCTATATTTTTCAAATTTTATCAAATTCCTTGAGATACGAATTAAATGAACGCAAGATATGTTTGTGTACCTAATTAATATCCTACTAATAGACGTATGCTTTTATCAGAAAGCTGGCATCCATTCTTAAATATCACAAAAAAGTACTCTAGAAATACATATGTTATTCTGAAAAAAAAAAAGTGTATTTAAAAAAGCATAGCTTTACTGCACAGTCTCAGCTAAATTGAAGGTAATTATTACTCAATGTTCACCTCATCTGAAAAATCTGACCCTAAATTGCCAATATATGGGTGTCATATTCAAGAAGAGTGTTTTCAACAGGTCTTTTCTACAGTTTCTTTGTCTGCTTAATGGGATTAAGAACACTTTTCTACTTCACTTCTAATGTTACATTTCTAATTGTCCTAAAATGACAAAGATATTTTTACATGACAGCAGTACTATTTAAGGAGCCTATCACTAATACAAATAAAGAAGTAGCTCTTATAACTTGGAATAATAACAGTCTAATCTGGAGAGATCTGATCAGACTATGTGCTTATGCAACTTGGCCCTAATTTTACCTAATAGCATAGAGCAAGACTAAGCCATAGGTAAAGACTTCTGATTTAGAAATATCTCATTTCATACACAGAGTCATAATGTAATACAAAACGGACATTTGTCCAGTTGCACATGCAGCACGTACCTTCAACAGTCAGCACTGTAACTCCTGTTTCAGTGCTGCATCTGCAGCGATTTGGATCATTTTAACCTGTAGAACCCAAGCAAGGCACAAATTTGAACAGGCTTACCACCAGTAGAAATCTCTTGAAGGTCACTAGAAGATTTAGTGTTCGTTACCAGAGCCACTTATGTAGGATTACATACCGATATCTTTATTTGTTTAGCTGAAAGCCGTGATCCTATTCTTATATCTATTACCTTGGAAACAAAACGTGAATAGGTGGATATTCCCTTTAAAACAGAGGAAGCACTGGGTTTATAGCCTTGAAGGCTGATGCGCTGTTAACAGTCACTGGCATGTACAGTCCAGCAGTAAAATGCTGAAGCTTCCTTTCACTGTCTGCCAAGATGCTTCAGTCCTGACGTGGTAAGAAATTGCAGACAAGGGCACACAGATCTTTTTCCTTACACACACAATCTCTTTCTAAGCAAAGCAATATTACCAGTGATTTTTTTTTTTTTTTTTTTGGGGGGTAGTTTTTGTGACATAGATCACACTTGCTAAAGTAATTGGTCAAAAGGTAAGTTTATGGGTTTTAAGGCTTTCTATCAATTTAGTTATATGTTAGATACGATGGAATAAATTTTCTAGTGCTGGCACATCCCAATTCAATATATGGCTCTGCTTTCACAGTCAAGAATGATGGTATATAAAAAAAAAAATGCATCCAGTGATTTTGCATACCATCATTAGATTCAGACTGACAGCCATATTTTATGATAAAATTAGCATATATTCTGTCCCCAAAACTCAAACATTTTGTTTTGAAGTTTCATTTATGACGAGCATTATTCAACAAGTGCGGTGTCTACAAGGTGTCTACAAGTCTTCCTACTGAATCATTGCTACAATAGATAGCAGGAGAGGTAGCTGTGTGCATGCAGGAAAAAAACAACAACAACAAAAAAAAAACCTAATGCCACAGAACAATTCTGTGTTCTACAGTCTGGATACATTGAATGAAAGGCTCACGAAATGGCCTGGGAGTTCTCACTTCGAGAGATCTTACTGGAGATTATTCATTTCTGTCTGTTGATGCAGCTATGAAATCAAGGCACTATCAAATTTAACCTTTTCCAGTTTTGGATACGTCTTCACTCATAGTGAACAACCTGAAAGAAAAAACAACCTTATGCTAACAAATAGAGCGCTGGCTCAGTCCCCTTAGAAATAGCAAGAGGGTAAATAAAGCAAAGTAAATTCAGTAAAAAAAAAAAAAAAAAAAATCTTTTGCATATAGATCACAGTTCTCTTTTAAATACTCAGATCACATCAGATTAAAACACCATTATAAATATATAAGATAGTGAAACAAATATGAAGTGTTCAGTGTGTAAATGGTGACATCAGTAGCATTTCTTTAAAAAAGAACAAAGGAATATTTATTCAATATTCTACAAACTGCTATAGTATCCTTGGTATAAATACACTGGTCACTCCGAAAGTCACGCCTCCTATTAATGTGGCTACATACAGAAACTACAACTGACAAAAAGAGCAAAATAACACTGTTTGACAGAGTAAATTCTCAGCTACAAAACTCTATTTTTCAACACAGTCACCACTATTAGCTATGCATTTTCACCAGCAATGAATAAGAGCCTGTATGCCTCACTTGAAAAAGCACGCACCACTGGTAAACTGAAAACAGTGCAAAATAACAAGCAAACTGTTTTTCAAAAAGAGACTCAACTCCAAGCTGACTATCAGGAGTCATTGCAAAAGAGTACAGAAGGATTCCCTTGAGCTATTTGGGCACATGTTATGCTCTGGAATGAGGTGTGCAGAACCTTTATTGCCAACATTCCAAAATTTTGGATACAATTTGAAAAGCTATTTAGTTCCTTTAGTGGAGCAAAATGTGTATCATATGCCAAAAATCACTCACAAGTATTGCACATGTATTAGGCATGCGTTGTGTCACTCAGACCAAAAGGCCTCTGTTCCCACGTCAAAACACTTTTTCATCCTCTAAGGCTCATCAGAATGATAAAATCCATGTGAAAGGTCTTGTTACTAAATGTTTGTATTCACAGACAGCAATCCATGCAGTTCCGGTTAACTGGCTGCAAGTCAATGAGATTTGAGTATTCAATAACCAAAATAAAACTGACCCAGAGAGATCGAGCCGTCAGGCTGTCATTTCTAACAGACAGCATAATGAAACCTATAACAGTGGGCAGTTAAGAATAAATGCACATTAGTAATCTAGTTGGAAATAGCAATTTAACAATCATTTTCCAGATTTAAGGATAGCCCTTCCTAACTCGATGAATTGCTTATGTACTTATTTATATGACAGCTAAGCAGCAAAGCCGGCAGCCACAAGGTATACATGCCCATATGTTTTGCTTTTACTTTTTTTGGAAGCCAGTACTTCATCTCAAAGACAAATGCTCCATGAGTATGATTAAACCTCATGCAACTGAAGCATTACAGCACCAGTAACTCTTACTGAGTTGAACAGCATTTAAACATATTGTTTGAATTCTGACCACAGTGCTCCCAATTGGAAGATGGCACAAATGAAAGTACAGTATTGCTGAATATCAAAACTATTGTTTACTCTGGACATATATATAGAAAAAAAATATATGCTTATTATAGTGGAGATTTAGAGATTCTTCTCCAAGAAAAATGAGCTTCCTTTCCAAAATCTCAGTGAAGAGGAGGAAATGAAATTAACTGTCTTGCAGGCCCTGGGAAGTCAGCTCCCCTACTGCATCGCTGTCTTTCCAAGAATTCCAATGCTAATGCCTGGATGTGGGTTCTGGAGGACCATTCTCTGAAGAAAATGCAGAGGGGCAACCCCTGCACACAGAAAACACGGGTGAGGCTGAGGCAGAGCTGATGGATTGCTTCAGTGTAGCAGCAGCCATTAGAAATACCCAGCATTTAATATTCAGGGGGATTTTATGCTCTGTTTTTCTTATTCAGCATGCATTTGAAACAAAAGAAAACAAACAGAAGCTGTTACGGCACTAACCTAATTATTTCTTGCAGTAAATGGATATTACCAGTTTCATTTTTTCCGTTAGTAGCTCACATAGCTGACAATGGATATTAATGCCCTTCAGCTCTGCTATAAACTAAGAAACCATCTTTGCAAAGCCTAGATCCTGGAAGACAACTAAATCCTAGTGACACAGTACTTGACATAGCAGAGCTATGCACGCATTTGACAGCTATTTCCACTAATGCATAACATGGGAAGAGTATCAAGATACTTTCAGAGGAACACGCAGGCTTTCAGTCTCTCAGCTTTTTGTAGAGTGAGGGAGACACATGTGGACTAGACCAAGCTCTAGAACTGTGAGCAGATATCACCCCTTACAGGGCTTAACGCCCTTCCAGATTTGCCAACAGAAAGATCATTCCTGGTTATCATGCTACTCTGGACTCTTGTTATATGAAGTCATACTGGAAATAAGGGATGAAAAACATTGTCACTAATTAATATTATAATTAGAGTCTCCTGTAGACTTTGTTTTTAAAAGCACAGTAAGAAAAAGTTTTAAAGAAGCTCTCTGAAAAGTAGCTGAGTAAGTTCATTTGCTTAAATGTCAGCGGTTTTTGTTTTGTTTTGATTTTATATATATTATGGCAACTTTTTTGTGGATACTAAAAGATGCCAGATTTTGTAAGCACCTCCTTACACTTCCAAATATCAGGAGCTAGAAAACAGATGCATGCTTTCTTTTTAAAACTAAAGTCTCTGCAGTTCCTACTTGGCTTAATGTCATACACAACCGTAAAATCTTTACTTGTGCACAACAGCACTGCAGACAGATGAAGCCTGTTTGGTTTCCATTCTTATTCACATTGCTGTTATTAAACTAATCTATTAAGCACAATGCTATGTTCAGCAGAAAAAAAAAAAAATAAAACAAAACAACTAAGAAGCATCTAATAATTCTAGGTTCTTAGGTTTGGGGCAGGTTTCTTACTGGTTCTGGCTTGGTTTTGGTTTCTGTTATTGGTTCAGACACATACATTCAGGTCTACTGCACCAGAAAACTATTCCCATACCCCTGGATTGTCTTTACAGACAGCTCACAGTGTAGTATTTGCCATTGTTGTCAATTTTGGTTATAGTTTAACCAACTTTATTTTCCCCTTGAAAAAAACAAAGAAACAACTGCAGCTGCACAGAGGTTTCATTTCACTTCCAGAGTTTAAAAAAGCTCAATCTTACACTGTAAGTATGCACTGAATAAAGGATGATGATGACATCCTCCTAGCCACTTCTGAATGAAACCCTTACCCTACCTTGCAGCTTAAAGGAAAGCCTTGGCTGGCATTTCCCTCTGCCTGATATGGAAACTTTTGCAGTGTTCCCTAGCTCACCAAACTTTTGCATATGTTGGCACTTCTAAAAAGGTGCAGGACTGACATTCGGGTCACTGTGAAATCCCAAAATAGCTATGAGAGTACAGAGTTCTTTCCTCCTACCAGCAGCTTATGCAATTTCTTAATTAAAGCTACCAGGAATATTTGTGGGTCTAACTTCACTTGTCCTGAAATTGAACAATTTATTTTTAAGCAAAAAGAAAAGGACAAAAAACAAAGAAGCACAGAAAAAAAAATAAATCACTTAATGAAGTTATTAAAAGGAGATAGAATGGAGCTCTTTTTTTACCTATATATTTTAATCTGAGTCTTAAATACATAGCACATAAATTCATATCACTGCAAAGTGAGAGATGACCTACCACAGTTACAGAGAATGGGCTTTCTAGCTATGTTTTATACTAGATAGAATCATTCACAAAAGCATTAATTGATGTTATCTTGTATAAGCTGCTTAAACAGTAATTGTACCAGATCCCCAAAATGAAGATGACTACAGGACATTTGTTTGGTAGGAAACATACAAGGGCTAAAAACTGCTGAAAAGAGTTCTGAAACCTATTGTTCTATTTCATAGGAGACTACCCTAACCTGCGAGACATGGAGGAAAAGGAGATAAACTATCATTTTCTCTTTCTGGTGGTTTTGTGAATCTACTCTTTAATTTCCTTTAATTTCATTGCAACATTTCTCAGCATTTTAACAGCACTGCCTTCTCAGTTCAGCTATTCTCGAACTGTATTTTTGAGGAACAAAAAATCTAAAAGAAAAATATTATTCAGCTCAACCTATGAATAATCTGTCTTGTAAGGCAACCTCGTTGTCTTATCTAGCATGAGTTTCCAAAGTTATAACAGCACAATACCAGTAACTCAATTTCTTACAGTTCACTGACAGAGCCGATGAAAGAGTTTCAGTGTTTTTTGAAGACAGAATAATATTCATTGAAAAAGATTACAAAATACCATTTTAATCAAAGCATTCTCTTCTTCAAAACTGTTGCAAAAATAAGTGGTGTGGTGACCTCCCAATTCTTTTCACTATTTAAAATAAAAAATAACCCAGAAAAATATCCTGACATGCTGTGAAAACGCCGTCTGCTCCCAGTATTAAAAATAAACAAGCAAAATACTTCCCACTGTTTTCCAACTTAAAATTGTTTCCTTACTAAGACGGCATAAAATAACACCTGTGTGCGCTTCTCTCTCACTCTGACAGGCCAATCAAATATCACAAAAAATTAATTTCCACTTTGCTGAAGATAACAGTACACTATCAATATTTAGAAATATAAGGAAATCCTTAATTGTAGACCAGAATACGTGAAGCTTCTCGCACAAGCATTAGGAATATCTACGGTTGTTTTCTTTTATTCTTTCTCAATTTACAGGTTTTCTTACATCTTGTCTCTGACACGTTTTCCATGAAATTCCCCCTTAAATTAAATGTGAATTAACTTTTAGCTGATACTCAGAGTAAGTTAAACTTCAGTGTCTGGAACTAGGCAGCGTCATCAAAGTGCGTGTCTCTTATAAACACCAAATGTCTCAGATAACAGAAAATGTTCTAGGGCTTTTTGTTTGTTTATTTCTTCCCTCATTCAGTAATATTGGTAATCCAACTGAAAAATCAGAATGTTTAAGATTTTCACTGAAACAGGTGACACGATTTCAGCTATATGGATCCTTTGAAGGTCAGTAGCTACTTTCTCTGTAATATTAACTACATTACCCTAAGTCTGTCATCTAGAAATTGCGTCACAGAAGGAATTGAAGTGCTAGGACCTTTACACTTAACACAAAGAGCATTAAAATTCCCTAAATGGCCTTTTACCCTGTTTTGAATAAAATAACTTTTAAAGGACTGTGGCCAATTCTATTTTAAAATACTTTATTTTGAAGGCGAGGAATATAACTAATTGTATTGATCTCAGTGCTGGAAACATGAGAAGCTATGAATGACAGCTTGAGAAATCCTGATCAATATAAAAGGAAAGCTTTAACGATCATTTAATTGAAGTAGAGTAAGTAGAATCTTACATGGTTTAAATAACGTCAACAGGAAAGTTGCTGTTTTCAGCTCAGTACACATGATAAGACTTTAAAAGTCATTGGCACCTAATACCATCTCAGGAATTCAGTAGTGGGTAGAGATTAAAGCTTACTGTCTCCACAGGGTGCTGAGCTCTTGATTCATGTTTTTCATAACATCAAGTCTGGATTATTGTAATACCTCGTTCGTAGGCCTCTTTGATACAGAGGCTTGCCGTTCACAGGCTTTAACATGCACAGATTATAACTACTCAGATTCTGAGTGGAATTGAACTGTATCAACATCCTACCAGACTTGATTGCCTTTTTGACAAATTTGAAATGATTTCTAAATGTATGTGTTACCTATGTACTTTTGGAGCACTCTTCAGCTTTGCTTCTTTTTAAACTAATTAAATGACTTCTCATTTTCTCTGTTGCATATTGCAGTGACCACTGTTCTATTGACTTTTAAAGTGAGTATTCCTTCAATGTAATGTTGGATACGATGAGAGAACCATTGGGAAAAGTCATGGGAATTGGAAAATGTAGTAAGAGATCGGAAAAAAAAAAATACTAGTTGGCAACATTCATATCTTAAAGTAGTAGGAAGACGGTAGTGTTTTGAATTACCGTATCTATTCCCATCATAGAAACATTATAAAAAATAAAATCAAATATTTAGCTTAATTTCAAGAGAATTCTGCACCCCAATGACAACTGTAAATTTCATTACAAAGTCTTCTAGTTAAATAAAAAATGTAATGTGAATATGTAATTAATACTAAATCAACATAGACGGCAAGTCCAGCTCAGAAAAGAAATATATGTAACAAGAACACGTACAATAACTGAGTGAAATTCAGTGACAAAATTCAAATATAAACAATTATATTGTTTCAGTGGATTGAAAGATAGCATACTACAGTTGTTTTTTTTCTCCGACACATAGAAAAATAAATAAGAAGTACAAAAAATCATATGTAGTGTCATCGAATGTAATACCAATTATCCATAAATATCTGAAGGTATAAACAATTATGCACATATGTAATTGTTTGATCTACAGAAATTACATTTTTTTGCTGAAAATGAAGGGAAAGAAGATACTGTAAGCAAAATAGTAGCCCTGCACATTGGAATAGCAAAATACTAGAAACTGTGATGTCTTGTATTCTAAGAGTTGATTGAAATTTAATATATGCCTCCATTTCTTGCATCCAACATTGTTAGATCTGCAGGTACGATGAAAAAGTATGTGGATGTAGAAAAGGTATGATGAAAAAGAAGTAATCATAGGCCAGTCAGGTGACCTAATTCTAGATTTGTACATGAATTCCGATATACCTATACAGCTGATGGTAGATTTTCATCTATAAATCTCAACCCTTTCACAAACAGAAGGATAAATTATATTCAAATCAACCTAAAAATGAGATTGTTTTTCCATACTGTACACACACCTGCAAACCCAGAGCCCAGTGACATTGGATGCTGATTATTATCCACCTCTTCACATATGGCTGACATCTAAAGGAAACGACCCAAAAAATCTGGGAGTATTACTTGACCAATGTACAGGCAACACGTTAAGAAAATTCTTTCTTTTCCTTTATCCAAGAATCATTATATCTGCATTTAGAAAGCTAAGAAGAAAAAGGACTGGGGAAAAAGCATACCAGAAGTAAAGAAAAAGGAGAGCAGAACAGAGATATAAAAAAAGATGGAGAATGAAAATGTACAACAACCCCACATTTTTATTTTTGAACAATATTTATCATTTTAGATAACCACTTCAATTTAGTATTCCATTATTCATGACTAAGTGCACACTCACCAGCCCTACAGGAATGAGTGGGATCTGCAAGAACACTGCAGCGAGAACACACTGAAGTCAACAGTAAGGTTTGTGATTTGATAGGTAAGAATGGGTAAAATGAAGAATATTAAAAAGAAATGGTATATTAAATTGTGATTTTTCTCTTACCTCACTCTCACTATTGGCTCACGTCCTCTTCCAGTTTACCCTTACAATAACATCATAAATTCTCTGGAACACTCTTCTTCTATATTATCTATTTGCTTTTAAAAAAAATTGACAGACTGGGACCTGTTTCTTTGATTGCAGCTCAGAGGTACTGGAAAAATAGCAATATGATCACTCTCAGTACTAAATTACCAACAGCTTTACTACTTCCAAAGCTCTAACCATAGTTCCCTTTTATAGAGTGCTGCTATAGAAGCAAACTTGTTAAAACATACCCCCAAAAATATAAATGTACAGATTACTTTAATAAGATACAGATGGTCAAATACTTTCTTAAAAGCTAACTTTCTGTTCATCAATTATTTTATTGTCAATAATTTGAATGGAACTCCTTTTATTTTTCTTATCTTCCATTTCCATCACTATCTGAGAGGCTGCTCTATCTCCTTTATGATCAGACATGTTCTTCCTCCCAGCAATTGCCACGTATAAATATCTTACTTCTTTCCTTCCAGCATGCTCTCTTTAGCCTTCTAGCCTTACTTTTCCCCAAACCATTTTAAGTATTTTTCCAATCTAAATAAGAACTTCTACATAACCGTTTTTGAAAATTTACATTCCAAGGAGGTTTTCTATATGCACTGTCTTGCGTGTAAACTACAATCATAACACTTTCAAGACTTTTCACTGCAAAGGAAAACTTTAATATCACACAGAAAGTGACATACTGATGACCATTTGGGAAGCATAACGTGAATTGCTCTTTTTCTTAACTTTTGGGAACAGTATACAATGGTAATTTTTGCACTCATTACTAAAGAAGCATGGCTCATTCAATGACTACCTTTTACTATATTTGAAAAGGGTTTCTTTTGCAGAAGCTGATGTGGATGGCATGCACTGGTGAATTAAATCATCTGATCCCACCAGCCTAATGGCATCAAAGGAATAGTCAAGCTTCAGTCTATAGATTCAGATTGATATGTCACCAGTTGATATACATACAGAGATATCCCAGAAATAATTGCAAAAGCAGTTACCTCTCAAGCCTGGCTATATAGAAACAAACGTCAATCCTTACTTCCACAAATTTTTACCACCATATCACCCCAACTATTTAGACCTGCAGAAATAAGATATATTATTTCATGCAGTGTGAAAGAAGTATGATTCAAATAAGTTTCTTTTTTTTTTTTTACTTGTTCTCTTAATTTATTTTTTTTTTTTAATTCTGATTTCCTTTCGCAAATTACATGGATAAATAAGATTCACAGAAAAATTCTTTTTTAGGAGTTCCTTCATGAGTACTTTCTTTCCAAATTGATTTGTCCTTTAAAATACTTTTTCAATATAGTAATGTAAGATTAAATTAAGAGTAACTGAATAGAAAATTTTCACTAGTCAGTACATGAACTTGGCAACTTTGTCTCAGTTGAAGACAAGCAGTTTCTCCATACTGATATTCTGGTGCTATGTTTTTTGTCTGTTATTCCTTGTCTTTACAGAAATACGGATCTCCTCATAAGCTTTTTCATCTTTTACTTTTTTGCCAGCTCAACTCTTTTTCTTTGCTACAGCACTGAGTATATATTTTATAATTTCTTTCATTGATGTGTCTGCTGCACCTGCTGCTTACACAAATTCAAGTTACTTATTATTTTCCTACATTGAACCGGACAAGCCTCTGAGTTAGAATATGTTATTAAAAGTGATACTTCTGATGTGCCTTTGAACCAAAGTTTTCAAAGATCTGTCTAAACATTGATCAACTGATACAATTGACTTAAGAAAAACAAACTACACAGAAACAAACAAATAAACACAATGTCCTCCAAAAATGATGCGACTTCTATTACAAATGTGTATAAACAAAGTATTTCACAAGACTTTCAGGATTGTTTTTGGTACTTCACATAATATGATACTGAACTTTTTAGATATTAAAAAAATGAGAGAAGGATAAGAGAGCCCTTGCCTGCCTGCCTTGTCTTCTTGGCATACATAAATAGCAGGCTCAGAGCTGAAAATCAAGGGAAGGAATCTCCAGGAAGCACTGTATAAAATGCCTAAGCCTCAGAGAGAGGACGACATATCCCTGCACTTACCATTTCTTAGTGACTGGTTACACTGCTTTTCAGCTGAATGCGTGTCTTGCATGGATGAGTTTGACACTTTGTCGCACGAGCAATCAGCATGACTGAGTCTGCTTACAGACCAAACCCTTAATCAAGTCATCTGATGACACTGCATACCACTGCAATGAAGACCCTCTGAGGCTCTAAGTCTCTATTGTTCAGTATTATTCTATGCAATCATGTTCTCAATTTATTTTTGACAGCAAGATAATTTACTGAGGGTCTCTGACTCCGTAGTCAGTTTCTTTCTTTTGCATCATTTCAGCTGCCAACACTTTAAGCGATACGTATATTAACATGAACTGCCGCAATAAAGGAAAGCCATAAAGACAATGAATTCTTCAGGCTTTTTTATGGTATTTTTTCACGTATTTCTGAGGGAGTTTGAAATTTAAAGTCTTAGACAGTATCTTAGCCTATGCCACTCAGTCTACTGCTTCCTCAGTCAGCAAAACCAGACAGCTGAACAACTAAGTTGTTGGTTAGAAGCAACCAAAAGCTATGTAGCTCTTCATAGCAAATTTTTTCACACCTTCTTATTTGTTCAAATAGACTCTCTTTCACATTAAGAGCAGTGTTGAGTCTGAAGCCTGGGAATATACAGAGACACTTTCACAAAAAGAAGCAAACAGAAAAAAAAAGGCAAAAAAAAAAAAATATCAGAAGTACCTCTCACGACAACACCACAGGACCTCTAATAAAATCTTCAGGAAAATGACATTCGCCTTGATGAAAATTACTTTCTTGATTATCTCCTTCTTAATACCACCTGATATCTTCCCTTGGCAAAGCAAAAGCAGAAATTTGTTTCCAAGCATATCTACTTCAGCAGAACTCTGTCTGACTTTATCCGTACAGTTCAGAAGTAGAAACAGGTGGAGTCCGAGGTCATTTTCCTTCAGGTTCTAGAATAACAGCTTTGGAAATAAATATCGAAAATTCACATGTACTTTTATTTTAGATTTTTTGGTGAAAGAAGTTATATTTTGCATACATACAAACACTACTAGTAGCAATAAAACAATGAGTAATCTCACCAGCACACAAAATAAAGAAAAAAACTAACACAAGTGCTGTAAACAGTTTTGCTGTGCTGTAAATGAGAGTAAGAAATGTATCCACTGGCATTTAATCCTGTAATTAATGAAATGCTCTGAGACTGTGAATGCCTTTGATTTTTTTTTTAATCTTAAATGTCATGATGAAGAAAAACAGAACGCAAAGACAGTGATAACTTTTCTGAGTGCTAGACTGGCTACCACCAGTAATAACAATGAATCTTAAGACAGGAAGAAAAATAATTGCTGAAAAATGTTGCATCTATGTATATGGATGAAATAAATTATTAAAAATTAAGCTGATTTACTTTAATTAAAAGCCTCCACAAACTTACCAGCGATTTCCACAGAATACATAACAAACTATATGCCACTTACCTTTGAAGCAGGCAGAAACTTTGAATCAGGAATTTCCTTTAAATACAGTATTCTGGCAGGGCACAGAAATCAAAGACATTTTTTGTATGTCAAATAAGTAAATGTTTTGACGATAAAGGATTTGCTCAAAAACAATTCTAAAGAACATCCTCACACAGATATTTGACTTAGCTTAACACTCACTGTATAGAAAGCCCAATTGCTTTTGTTCTAACCCACAATTCCTATTTACAAAGAAGGGCCCAAATGCTAGTACAACAACGACTTGTTTTTTACTCACCTTTTATTTCCAAAAATCACACCTGAAATGAACCATCAAAATTATTGGATACCAATGCTATTCAAGTAACAGATAACAAAACACCCTAATGTCAAAAGTCATTTCATTTTTCCATCAAGAAGAATGAGGCCATCTCTAAACATATTAAAATATTATTCACTTTGACAATAAAACTAGTTCAAAGACATGAACTATTGCTATATTACAGAAAGGAGGCGATCAGCATTTGTCATCTTCTAAGAATCTCTATAATACAAGAAATCCATCATGTCTAATGGAATTGGTAAGTACCTGGAAGGCAAATGTCTTTTATTTCCAGTGTGAAATCTGGGTGGAAACAAGCATTTATAGTTAACTCATTTCTCTAATAGCCAGAAAAACTCGAACAAAAATGAATATTATCATCTTTTTTTTTGAAATGATATATGTTTTTTGTTACTATTCTATGATGGGTTGTTGTACTATTAAAGACAGATTTCTAAAGTGATATATAAAGTGATAAAGTCTATCACATATCCAGTGGAGCTGAGTTCCATATCTAAGGCACAAACAAGGCTGCGTGAGCCTTTTGGATTGAATTTTATTCAGAAGCAGAGAAATACGTCAAAAAGCCTTTGTTGTCTCATCCTGTAGTACTCAGGACCTGTATAGTACAGGGAAAAATACTATCCAAATTCAATTTACAGGGATTGTTACAATTTACAATTGCCATCAGTTTTATCACTAACATTAATTATTATTATACTGTGACTTTGGGAATCATAATTGCAAATAGTTTGCATTTTACACATTTAATGGGAATCACAACTTGGCATTTATTGAAATTAGTTGACAGGATGCTGAATCCTTTATTGCCAGAGATATAACACTGAAACCACAACCTGCACACATCTGCAGGTTGGACCACCAAAGAAAAACTTGTTCGAGGTCTCCCAGTTGCATATTTTGTTATCATTATGGCTAACAACTCCCTGTCACGATTATTAAAGCAACCAATTCATTGCCACCTCAAAATAAATATCACGGTTCATAAATATCTACTGCTTCTTGAAGATCAAAAGTGTGTCTTACCAGCACAATCAAATCCCTATCTTTTACCACAAATCAGAGCTGTATTCGAAAGGACAAATGTGTGCCTCAGCATCCACATCAAAGCCTTTAAGCTATCTAGCCTCTTTGTTTTTCTTGTTTGCTGGGCTTTTAAATGCAGCCTCATATTACTCTTGTTGAAAACACGGATATAAATAAACCATTTTTATGGTGTATTGTATCACAGTTTCCTTTAATATAAAATTGCTACTTCCTTGTTTTGATGCATATCATTTTGAAAATACGCTGTGGTTAATGCGTCTTTACAAAGTGAAAAATTAACGATCAGGTTTCTTATTGGAAGACCAGTAGCTAATGTCTCTCTTCTATGTGAAAGTATAAGCACAAAAGCACAGCATTCAGGCTGAACTCTTAGTTACTATGGTGATATCATGAAGGACGGTAGAAAATGTTATTTTAAAGCATTCTTTCATTTCCTATTCAAATGGTTAGTATTAAGTATTCTGCAGTATATTTAGTTAATAGCAGATCAATGACTTTTTTCCTCTCCTGCCAGGCAAGCTATGCAAAAAATAAAGAAGTCATACTTTTTGACAATACTGCCATGGGAGACTGGATTAAAATAATCAATATGGCTTTCACATGCTATTCACTTTAAACAAAATTTGAAATTCCAGTTCTTGAATTGTCTCCTACCAGTAATTGTACTGGATTGTATTTTAACTGTTATTTCCCCCCAGGAACGAACAATTGTGTATAATTACTGCACTAAATCAGATACGTTGTCCACCTTATCTAGCATACTGTTTTTTGTTTGGTTGTTTGTTTTTTTACTCTGCCTAGTCATAACTGCCCTATCCAAAAGCCTAAGAATGTTCATACATCAGTACAAATAAATTAGTGCGATACCTTATGCGTTTCTTATATTAAAAGGCTAGTAAAAAGGCTAAGTATGACTCCAGCATCAAATCTGTGTTGGATAATTCACCACGAGGTTGCCAGATTAGCTGTAACTCCAAGTTATACTGATTATGAAGATTGACTGGATTCAGGTGAAACCCAGCATCTAAAACACGTAAAATAAGCAGGGATTGTAGCTCAAACAGTAAACAACACGATGGAGAACTTGCTCCTTTTAAAATCCTTTTAAAATGCATCAAGCAAAATTGTTGCACTTACACACATGCAATGAGTAACATGGCAGAGAAGCTCTGCAATTAGTCCTCATCAATGGAATGCACTGACCACAGTCTTGGGTACAGTAAGAGACTGTAGTTTTACCTGTAAAAAAAGATAGGTATATTTAAGTCTATTTCCTACTTACAAAGTATGTTATAGCTGCATGGTGACAGTGTTGCCTAGTCTTGCATTATACAATGTCAGCGTCAGTACCATTAAATGCTTCAGAGTTAAAGTAGCCATCCGCTAATAAATCTTTTAAAGAACAGCACACTGATTTATGAAAGCAAACTAGCCACCTAACTGGTACTTAGAATAATGAATGCATCATTATAGAGCATCATGTTGATTACTAGCAAGTACAAGTAAAATTTTAAAAGCAGTTTTCATGACTTCAAGACATGATATCATGAAAGCTTTCTGCTTGGAACGCAAAAGGAAATTATTCTTTTCAGAGTAAGTCATACAAAATAGAAATTCCCAGGGATGGCTAATTTTTCAATAACATTATTTTATGTGTGGCAGTTCTTATACTACAAATCCACTTAGAGCCTATATTTTGAGTGGCCATTTAAGGCCTCTCCAACAAGAAACCCAAATTAAGAGTTTGCTGCACAAGATGTTCTTTCAGTTATATATCCTCTTGTTTTCTACATACTCCACCGAACTCTAAAACGTTCATAAGTCACTTATGATTTTGAAATATCTCCATCTGCAGGTCAAAAACTTGCCATAATTTTAAGCTTTCCTGCATAGCTGGGCATATTCCCATCAAAAGAAAACCATCAAGGATTATTCACTGAAACATTGTTTTTAGGGGCAACCTTGCTGCTAAATTACAATCAAATTATTTTTGCAAAGGAAAAAAGAACCCTTCTTTTGGCATTTTTGAAATATACAATTTTACAGGGATAATTTATATACACTTATGTATCTACGCAAGCAATATCAGAATTGTTTTTTCTTGAAGAATGCTACTAAATTATTACATTTTTATTCGTCTTGTAGAGAACCACTAGTAACTAATCCAAAAAGAATTCCAGAAACACAATTGGGGGAAAAAAAGAAAAAGAAAAAAGAGAGGGAGATCCAGCTAGTGTGTCAAAATTTTCAACTGTGAACGTCTTAGATGACTGTTTAATCTTCATAAACATCTAAAGGGAAGAGGAAGGTAAATGGGTGAGTCCAGGCACTTCTCATTGGCATGCACTAATAGAACAAGGAGGAATGGCCAAAAACTTTAACATAGGAAGTTCTGTAATAACAAGCAGAACTTCCTTACAATGAGGGTGACAAAGCACTGGAACAGGTTGCCCGGAAAGGCAGTGCAGTCTCTTTAAATGAGAATATTCAAGACCCACCAGGATGTCTACCTATGAGATCCATTGTAGGGCACCTGCTTGAGCAGGGGGGTTGAACTTGATCTTTTGAGGTTCCTTTCCAACCCTGTTATTCCGTGCAACTAGACAAACAGTCTAAAATTAGAAAATAAACTTATTTTCTGCAGGACTATTAGCAATACTTTGCTGATTCACAGTAGTACTTTATGGTGGAGTTAACTGTTCATCCTAGCTTCATTCTCCAACTGGCCCTTCTAGGCCTTTCTGGAAAAGTTAGTGATACACTTGTATTCACTCCAGGCAGCAGACTGAAAACACAGGATAACATTTGTCAGTGTTTAAATACCTGTTATTTTACTTGTGAAGAAGAACAGCCACAGGGAAGGACAGAACAACCTCAGTATATAGAAACATTTCATTCTATGAGACTTTTTACACTTAACTGCTTCTACTTGAGATATAATGTCTGGGTAAACCCCTGCTAATTATTTATTTACTTTCTAATAATATGGAATCCTTGGCATTTTTCCAAGATCTGTAACAGAGTATATCTTAAGTTAGCTCTATGAGTTTAGTTCTGATATGCTTATCTGTTTGGCAATTAGGATTTGAGCACAACTGAGGAAGAGGGGGAAGAAATAAAAAAAATTGGAAGGAATGAACAAATGCAATGAAATCAATTCAGATTTTTAACACAATGGCTCAAATTTAGACAGCAGTGTGTCTTTTCACTACCATACTGAAGAGCACATAGAAGGAATTGTTTTAAAGGAATTGCTTTCACATGCAAATAAAATAATCACACACAAAAACACACATCGGGTTTTCACACAGCAACCAGGATTCTTTTCCCTTCAATAACTGATATATGAAAACCTACTTAGTCTATTTGTAGATGTAGGGTTGCTTCCTTTTTAAATAAATAACATTGTAATGTTTGGTAAAGCAAAATAAATATATTTTCAACAGCCATTTCATACTGAGAAAACGCAGAAAAGCAGGAGAGAAAAGTAAAGCCCAAACTAAATACAATACCATATATTACCCATTCACGGTTTTTTCTCATTAGAAAGGCAGAGCATTTACCGCTATTTAAAACTCATGCGCTTCCAGAAGTCAGTCCTAAAATATGGAAATACTTGATTATCTAAAGTTGCCTGTGATAAAAGAATAGAGTTACGCAGACAAGACACTTTATACCTTCAAAGATCAACTGAGGCTCGTGAGCCTGCATTCAGTGACATTCTTCATCGCATCCGAGACTAAATTTTTTTTGTGAAGGATTAGGACAGAATAATATAGACTAAGTTGATGATTGCTTTTTCCGGCATATTCTTTGAATTACTGATTGATTCTCTGTCATGGTTTGCACATCTGATTACTCAGTTCAGTCCGATTACTGAATTAAGAAAATTTCATAGATATTACTAGCAGTGACTTCCCATTTCCATTCTAGGATAATTCCTTACATACAGCTTAAATTTGCATTAGCCTTAATTTAAATAATTTAAGAAACCTACACTCCATCAACTTCCTCAAATGTTTCAAGATCTGATCACAGAACTCTAAATGCATAATTGAGCAAATGTGTTTCAGCGTTCTTATCCTAAGGCAAACAGCCAAAGCATATCTTTTTCACAAACCACTTGATTACAAAATATGACTTTTTTCACTAAAATTTTCCCTGGATGGGAAAAAAAAAAAAAAGTTCTGTTCTGACTAGTGAAGGTAAATCAGTAAATGATTTTCTTTATACATAAAATTAATTCACTGATTTCAGAGTCTAGGCGGTAGTAGCAACAGTTGATAGCTTGAATATATTTATAGCAGCCAGTCTTCCAGTAAAAAAAATAAATGAAATAATTGAAAATAATTGAAAGAAAGCATTTTGATTGATACCTTTTCAAGGCCTACAAAATATATATATATATATACATATTTATATATACACACACATATACTATTTTAGCATTACTTATATCACTACAGAGAAAAAGGAAAAAAAATTCCTTTTGCTGTGTTTTATACATATATGGATGTATATTTATATACTGGTGCATGTTGCTATGCTGTTCACATCTTATCAGTCTACACTATTGCCTCTGTCAGAACAAGCCACAGGACTCTAACTATGAATGATATGATCCAGTACAGCAAATTCCATTTTCTCATTCGCTTCAGAAAAAAATTATTATACACACTTTTTCTTCACTTACAGAGTTATTTCTTCTATTGAAAGTTGATGGCCTGCTCAACCTGATACAACACATGAAAGGAGACAGTCCTTATGAGGATAATTTCTCAGCAATAGCAATGGAAAACTACTAAAAAATCCCAGAAAGCTTTAATTTTTTTTTCATTTGTATATATCTATGTATCTATGTATTTATAGGTACATGCACATATGCACAAGTAGCATTTAAAGTCAATTTTACTCAAATATGAGGTGCATACTATGCCAAGAGGCATTGTGGGAGAAAGAGACATGAAGTTAAGAAACTTAGGAGTAAGATGAACTGTTGCAAATAACAAATATATGAGCATTCTTTTACTAGAAATAATGAGCATCTTGCTATAGGGAACATTTGCGTTCTGAGCCCTCTCTAATATGTGTTTACCTTCTGTGCTTCCCCCCACAAATAGCTATAATACAATAAAATTCAGATACAGGAGGTTGATTACCCTTTTTTTCTGGAAAGCATCACCAAAATGAGGTATATTCTGTTTGGGTAGATTTATCTTATGCTGTATTGAGCAGGATGTTATTTATTACTGTTATGTAAGCGGTTGAGCTTTGGAAATTAGTTGGCACTGGGCATGATGTTTTAAATGATGGTTCAAATAAAGCAGAATTAGCTTTTCTGCAAGGATATGACCATACTTCACTTATGATGGGTCTGACAAACGGAGAAAGCCTGCACTCATGAGGAAAGGGGAAAACATTCCACCAGCCAAGAAATTTAAATTCTAAACATTTATCAGAAGACATAAAGGTCAGATACGTACCAGTATCTCGAGACACATAGATATGTTATCTCCTTCTCTGAAGGAAAAGAATTATCAGAGAGAGATGGTAGATGAGAATGAGAAATTAGATGTTAGAAGCCATATCAGGTGAAATCCTACCCTTTGGAAGACATCCTCTCAAAATCATGTCCTAAAAAATCTTCTCTGCAAAGACAAATGCTCAAAGTAAGACCCAAAGCATCCTTTTGTTCTTAAGACGTCATTTACGAGACCTATTCACACAAATATTTTGGGTTATCATTACGTTTGGGTAATTGCAAAACCACAAGCAGTGAATGCTAGAAGTTAATCAGAAAGAGTGACCCTAACAGTGGATGTTTGGCTAAGTGGAATTCGACTGTTTTTCCTTTTAAAACACACCCAGAATGCTGTCTTACCTTGGAATAATGAAAAACAAATGATAGATGCACAGTTAATTTAATTTATTTAAGTGTCTCGCCAAAGCTTTGCGTCTCCAATCTGTTCAGTTCATTCTGTAGGTTAGAGTCCATCTCCCTTCTAAATGAACCTTTTCGAATGCTAAATCTACTTCTAAATGGGAAAAAAGAAAATCAAGCAGGCAAGTAGAGCAACGTCTCTGTAACTGCTGAGCTGTGACAGAGTATTTTTCACTTTGGGAAGAGAAAAAATGCCAATAAATTCATTCAAAAAGCCTAGAGTTCTTGGTGCAATTACCAAAGATGACATGGTGACCTATTGTCACTGCTGCTGAAAAGCACCACCCACTGCTTTACTGTGCTCACATCCACTCTCATCTCCACAAGCATTCAGCAAGCATTGATGAATGTCAATGGGTGCAATTTTCTCCTCATGGAGAAATTCAACAACATGCCTTCTCTTCATATATACTTCCACATCAGATGCCATTCTGTCAGACTGCCCTTCTGCTGCACAGCAACAAAACGTAACAAAATATTGGTGGGAAGCTCTACTGCCATAGCACCAACAATCACCTCTGAGACTGAGAACCAACATAATATAATAGGAGGCATTACTTCTGGTGCAGACCTCCTAACTTGACAATGACTGACAAATGCACAGGAGGAGAGTTCTATTAGGGGAGAAAATAACATACCACATCATAACCTGTATTTAATAGCAAAATCATCTGTCCAGAAGCAAAATAAAGCAAAATAACCCAGGGTTCTAGAGCTCAGAACCTGTTAGATTTAGCCACACAAGTAGGAAGAGAATAACATCAATATCTGTTACTAACAAATATGACAACTAAATTGATTTTAAGGCTAAAGAAAAATGGTTGTGAATAAGGAAACATAAATAGAAGATAAAACTGTATCTTTTCTCTATCTCATGACTCATTCACTTCAGGTCTAGATCAATTACGTCTAGACAAAACAGGAATAGGTGATAAAAAGAGATACTACATTATAGCAATTAACACAAACAAAAGAAATGAATTGGACAGATTTTCTGTTGCAACCACTCTATCAGAACATCACAAGACATCTTGAAAGTAATTTGAAATCAGATTATCTTGCATTGCTTCGAAGTTTGAAAATCCAAGTAACTAATCCCATAATTTTTTCTCAATTTATTGGAACAAGCCCAGTAATTAATGCTGTATCCTGTAAAGGTAAAATCTAATTCCAGGGTTCTGATGTTTCACTTAGATAATAACTGTATCCTAACCTCACGAATTCACTAACCAAAGAGTTATGAATTATTCTAAAATACATCTCCTTCCTGAGATGTTCCACCTCACAAATAAATATTATCTGGGAAATCCAAATAATGCTCTCATTTCAGAGAAGCCAATACTGAAGTCCTTGCGCAGTGAAAAATGCACTAGAAACATGAGGGGCAAGGATTTCTTGGATTCTTGGCACTACAAAGAACGGAGTGCTGAACGTCTTGAACGAAAACAGAATCTTTGGGTCTGTGTAATGTTCTTGTTCAGACAGACTTGGCAGATTTTCTAAACAGTTGATGAAATTGACAAATCTTAACATTATTTCTGAACTTTGCATTAAGATCTAAAAAGCTTTCTGAAGTTTTTAAATGGAAAAATGATCCAGATACTTTATTTTGTTTCTGGGAAAAATAAAGAAAAGCATATTTCAAAAGAAATGATAGCATTCTGACAGATGAATGTGTCATTTGGAAAAATAATTTTTAAATGAGTAAAGTGACAAAACTGTAGAGAACTTAACATTTCCTGGTCAATATTTAAACCTAATTTGAATGATATATATTTTGAATTAAATATCACAGAGTTATTTTCTCACATAAATATTTCTAGGGGGCTAGTATATAAAAATGCAGAAAAATAAAGCAAGCTGGTATTTTATCACTTTTAGAACGCTTTTGAGTGTGATTATTCATGACATATCTACAGCTATATAATGATCTTTATACTCATTAAGAGCTCTTAGTATCAGAGAAACAATGCTACTTTTCAGAGCTAAACTTCTGAGGATTCCATCATATTTCAGACAGAAAATGCTTTTTACAGTTAAATGCTCACTTTACATTTCTCTTCTACATAAAAAAAAAAGTTCAAAGAAAATATTTGAACTGTTCCTTCATAATCTCTGTTAGTACATAAGTTCCTTGAACCTGAGCTATTATGTCTGGGTCTTACCCAGTGGAGCTTTTAAGTTATTTGACCTGGAGCTATTTGGTTTTCTGCCTCATGGACCAAGCCCTCTGGATCCATCTGACCTTAAAAGAATTGCTGTTGACTCAGACATCCTTAATTCATCCATCAACTTAAGCAGAAGTTTGACTGCAGCTAAAGTTAAATCATCCTCTACCTAAGTAAGCTTGCTGGGATCCACTCAGGCTAATTGAAGCATCCCTTTAGTAAAGAAGCTCTTTCATTAAGCTATTCCTCATAAAGCCAAGAAAAAACAAAACCATTAAAATGCTTATGCCTTGTAACACAAATTTATGCACACATTTTAAAAACCATGAGGCAATTATATCATACTTCACTTCATTATTAACACTTTGTACAATTCAGACTTGTCAGTTCCAAGTAGCTAATACTGAGTTATTGAAAAATAACTGGGTAAAAATTGTAACTGCAACGTATAATAGAAGAGGTATTCTTGCCACATTAATAGAAAACAAAAGCATCTAAATAGATATGCTCAATTATTTAAGTTCTACGGAACTGGAGGCAATTTCCCTGTGGACTGAGGATATATGTTCTACCCATAGAAATACTGGCTAGTATAAGGCAAAGCACTAAGATATGTGGGACTGGAGAAGTTCATGCAAATTGAACTTGCAATCATTCCAAATGAGTTTGAATGCGCAAGAAATTTATTTCAAATTAAAAGCTGCGATGAAATGCTTGTTTACAAATACTGTGAAGTGTATGGATACGAGCAGGGTTCTCATTCTATCTGAAAGATGAGGTCATAAACTTTGAAATAGGCTATGAATTTTTTTACAGCGAATAGTGATCAGGTACTACATGATGGTTACATCCAAACAGCTATCTCTATTCTGCCAGACATATCTGGCCTCTTTGCCACTCATCTTGTATGTATGAAATGTATGAACCACTGCTACTTTTTTCATATTGAAGGTGTTATCTTAAAACCCTCTTTAAAAAAATTGAAATTATCTCCATTATGTAGTTCAGTAAGGCAGTGAACTCCTATCTTACCACAGAACTTAAGCACCACACATTTAAATTTTGTCTGAATTTCACACAACATCCCTAAAAGAAAGATCAGAGGTCATGATTACGGTATTGTACTAGGAAAAATTCTGGAGAATAGAAAAAGAGAAAGAAAAAAAAAAAAAGAAAAGTAGTCTTTCTAAATACCCGTCTGAAACTGATTCCTTAGAAGGTTGTGTAGCTCTAAGAGTTAACACGATCTTCACAGGTAACAACAGGTGGACATATGAGAAAAAAAACCAAAATGCTGTTATCAGTCAATATATTTACTGAAATAATAAATTGAAATCTATCCTCCAAATATTGAATATGATGTTGCAAAATTTCAGAGAGAGGAGTCACAAAATGCAAGAAAGAGCAAGGCTGGAAAAATCTGCCTTACAGAAAGATTTAGGAAGTTCAATCTATTTCACTCATCAAAGTCAAGCTTAAGGGATCTGTAAGCATAGGCATGGAAAGAGGATATCATACACCAGAGGGCTTTTCCACATAGCAGGCTAAGATACAGCATTATGATTTGGCTCTAAGTCAAAGCTCAACAAATGCAAATCAGAAAAGAAGGTAATACAAGCAGTATTAACCAGTGAAGAAATTTAACAGGAGGCTGTCTTGTTTCCCTCATATTTGAGATGTTTAAAAGAAACACATTTCTCCTTTTGTTGCTTAAAAAAAAAACAAAAACAATCTGGCATGTCTTGACATTGAGATAGAAGAATATGAGACATAGTCTTCCGAATATGGCTCCAAATTTGTCTTGTTTCCTCTCTGCAACACCTAGGGACACTGCTTGTATCCAGACCAGTCAGCATAGGCAGGGAAATCTTTGGCCCACTTGCCAAATTCGACTATAGTCATGCCCATTAAATGTTCATGTGGGATCAACCAATTAGGCGATTCCCTTTCCAGTCAAGAGCAAGTGTTCATGAATGACTTATCTTCTGAATGAGGTGAATCTCCAGAATAAGTCTCCAAAAAATACCTGTTTTTCACAGTTGAGTATGGCTACACTCAATCTCGTTATGAAAAAAAGGGAAAACATGAACATGAAGGCTAAAAATCCACATTAACTAATCAATTTAAGAAAGCTATATAGTTCAAATTGCCGTGCACCTAGCACGTCCCCTTTCCAATGCTCCTCTAAGTCCTAGGGCTGATAATTCAGACCTTCTCAACAAGCACTGGGGAAGGTGACAAATCATCCCGGGAGAACATGATGCCCCTGGTAGGGCATTCTTCCTTCTAGGTAATGGGTTCACTTAGTATCTGTTTTCCTTGTCAGTTTCCTTCCATCTTCTCAATGGCCAGCAGCTAAATCTAGAATCTAGATTTCTAAATCTAGAAAGCTGCAGAAAATTTTTCACCAGCCCAGTGAACGCAAAGGACTGCTGCCTTTTACGCAGTCCCAGATTACCAAGGGGTGTCAGGCCATTCCCAGTGCCAGAAACAGCCAGGAAAGTAATGAATGCCCATTTTGTCCCCTTGATAACTGTTATCCCAGACAAAACCCAACTAAGATCAATGGGCCAAACAGCCCTGAGAAGTTCTACCGCCAGGTTGGGTCAATGATTTTCTCTACATTCTATAAAGTGACAAAAAATCCTCTGGACTACATTTGGAAAGATTATAGTGGCTGCCTTATCTGCTGACATCAGCATTTCATCAGATTGCATGACCGATGCAGAAAAACACTCAACATCTGCAACTTTTGATCAGGTTAGGAGTAGAGCACGTCAAGCACTGTGTAGAAGAAACAGATCTTAAAACTGAGCTGAGCTTTTTAGGACTTCTGATAGTCTTGGCTTTGAGTGACTTGGTGAAGACAAAAAACAGTTATTACATTCACTTGCGTAACCTTATTAACAGTCTTGATTGTTAAGATTAGTTCAATACAGAAACACCATGCATTTTTTTCTTTTTTCCTTTTTCCTTTCCTTACATTTTTCTCCTTTATTTTTTTTTTTAAGGCACATATACCACGTAGGCAATAACTACGTAATCTTCCATCTAATTTCCACTAATAACTACTTTGAGCTCATGCAGCAGAAGGTGTAAACCTCTTATCCAGCAAATTGCTTGCAACTCAATGTTACAGCTTTAGCCTAAATTTATTCTTGATCAAAATCAGTACTCGGTATGTGTCCCGAACCCCAAGGATTCACAAGCTTCATACTTTTCATCACAGTTGGTATGCTGTAAATGCTATTATTCATAGAGAAAACTTAGCCTTTAAAGGGTCACAGCTATATTATTACTTTTTGAAGTTTAATCGGCACTTCAATGCAAAACTGGTATTCACACTCTGAATGGGAACTTCCCATATTGATAGAGAATCTGAATGGAAAGTAGCTGCACAGGACTTCTATCAAAAGAAAATCTTGATTTGCACTCAGGCATACTTTTAGTATATCCCACATACGAACATAAGGACCAAAGGGGTGGTCTCATTAACTGTTTTCAAGTTCTTCATTCCTGTTCAGCTGTTGCAACTTCAATCATTCTAATCAGCTTATTCTTATAAACTGTATGTTTAATCGCACATTTACTCTTACATTTCTAAAACTATACGTGCTAAAATATAGTTAAAATGAAGTTCCAGGTGAAGTGCAGGAAAGGATTTTCTTGACAACGTCTACTATATTGAAAATGCTACAGATACATTTTCAAATGTGCCTCATTGCCATTATGTATTTCAGGCAATATTTAGGTAGTTAACCTGGTAGCAACTGAAGGCCATCAAAATCCCTTTGAATTTAACCCCATGAAAAAAACAATAGAGAACTTGTTCTAAATATTAAATGAAAACAATGAGCATTAGAATTATTTCTAATGCTCCAGTTAAAGGTTTGTGAATTTCAAGACAGTCTGGCACAAAAGTTTCAGTTCAAGTTCACAATCTTCATACGAAAAACACAAGAAATAAATTAACATAGGTAGAAACTCATAACCACAAGGGATAGGTAAGCCTCAGAGGAATATCTTTCACTAGCACCATGGTTGAAAAGCAACTGTGGGGACAGGACAGACAGAACAATAGTTTGTAGATAGTGATGAAAACATTACTTTCAAAACAAAGAAAGAAAGCATTATGTTTTGTAGCTGCTCAACTACCAATGACATTTGGGTTTTAATTCAAAAAATACACAAAACCTTCCATTTGCATATTTCAGAAAGTTGAGTTAGTTCTTTGCTTATTTCATTGTATACTTCAATGATAAAGAATGGCTTCAACTTTTACCTTTCAGGACAGAACACGCAAGTAGCATGTTCTTATCCCTCTGCTGGCAACCTACTAGCATTTTCAAACTGACAATCAGCACAGAGATGCAATTCATCAAAACATCTCTGCAGGTGGAATTATCTTCTATCTCAATTATACAAATTATGGAGCAGAAGTTGAATGTACACACTGAGTCAGCTATTGCGTTGCTTACCTTTGTATTGTTTTCTAGTATCTGATATCACTTCTGAACATGCAGAGTCTGACAGTTTAATTTTTATAAGTTTTCCTTACTTATCTTAACATCAATATGCTTGTGTACATCTTTGAGTGCTCTTCAGGAAAATTCAGTAGTCAGGCTTTTTTTTGAAAAGCTTAGTTCAAAAAGCAAAAAAGATGTGGGCAAAACATATTGCATTTCTTTACTTCCTTATCAGATATTGATTTTCTTTTTTTTTTTTTTTTTCTTTTTTTTTCTTTTTTTTCTTTTTCACAGAGTTGGGAATACACCCTTTTGTGAAATATACCTACTTAAAAAAATAATCAGATATTGCTGAGAAATCAACAAAAATAACAATAACAAAAAACAATCAGGACTTCAAAGGATCAAGCTTGCTCTCTTTAGGCCTTTTAAATCTGAAAATAAGAAGCAGAGCAAGTCACAAGTCAGCCTCCAATGAACCAAGTGTCCAAATCCTCCTTGATTGCAGAGGATTAAATTTGTCCTTTTTAAAGACAATAGAATGGCGGGTGCCTTGCAGAATTAAATACTCCCTAATGAGATACTTAACAATAAAACTTTACTCAATGAAGTAAACACATAGAAAATAAAATAAAGAATGAATTTTCGAAAATTATAACAGAAAAGGATTAATTTCTTTCAGTAGTTTTCAGTGGGAATTTTTTTTTTTCCTCTTTTTTGTCAGTGCCAGGTCCATTATTTAAGAATTGCTACATTGAAAGCATATAATTAAAACCTCCATTACGTGCCAGAAATGGTTTGTGCTTTACTTCCAAGTTTCGGGATTATCATCATTTTTTTTCTCTTAATTAAGCATTATATGTTAATTCTAGTTTCTTCCTTTAAAACCATTAGCATATAAATTCAGGCTGCGACTCTATCTACAATATTCCACAGAAGATTAAGTTTTTAAATTCCAGTGGACTAATGATTTATTAGAAAATAAACAGGCTTCAAGAAAGTACTCTTGCTCTAATATTGGCATTAATAAAGGTACATCTAGAATAGAAATGATTCTAAAACTAATTTGAAAAAGATGGGCAAATAACATTTTAAATAATTAAATGTGTATATAGTATTTTAAATGTTTTTCTTTGCTTAAAATCTAAGCCTTTGGTTTGGAAGCTAAATTCTTTCCCATTTCAAGTCATTCAAGAAAAGTATGGTTAAATATCTCTTGGTTGACATTTCTTCTCTTTTGTAATAAATCAAAATGCGAGACAATACAGTATTAATTATCAAATATTGTGGATATACTCCAAAGAAGATTGCCTAATTTGAGTCTCAAAATATGGTTTTCTGAAAATAGAATATTCAATTGTTAAAAAAAAAAACAAAAACAAATCTAGGATTGAATGCCCTTCTTCACATCCACACTGTCCTGTGTGCAGTTATCACCTGCAAACCTATTTTCCAAATCATAAACTGAGCTAAGGAAGGCCATGCATAAATACAGCAAATAAATATCGCGCTCACAACATCACTAGAGAAAACCAAAAGCTGCTATGCTGATGCCGATAGTATGTTTGTTTTCAGTTTTATACCATATGCCTCTAGCAGGGATGAGAGAGCCCTGCAGATGAACAGAGCAATTATTACTACCTGTGGAGTTCAAGAGCAAGTAGAAAACCTTACAGAGCATGGCAGAAAAAGCTGTAGCAGTGTCACAGCAAAGAGCTGTAATCATACCATATGATGTTGCACTGTTGTTGACAATCAAGGAGCAGACTGGGAAGAGGTCCACAACCTGGGGACTTCAATTCCAGACAGCATCTTTGGAAAAACATGGCTGATTTGAAAGAAAAGTCAGCTTTAGCTTACGTAATACTCATTCTGTAGCAGGACAGGAGTCCGGGTCCCCCCCTTCTGAATTTTGACAGCCTTTGCAAATCTGACTGGGTGATATTTGCTGGCAAGTTTCTTACAGTACTGTCCTATATGTTCTACAGACCATGAAAACAACAATTAAGTATCCAACACTACAGAAAGATCGCTGAGATTAAATCAAAGCAACTCAGTGCTGGAATCAAATTCTTCTAAAGATCTGGCCTCGGAGATGTAAGATTTAGACTACAGCAAATGAAGGCCAAATTTCAACTGTAAATTAACTGAGAATTTACCTATGTTAACATTTCAAAGATTTAACTGCAGTAACGTAGTGCTGACGGTAGTAAAGAAGCTGATACTAAAGTACTGTCTTATCCAATTAGATACTGTACTCTATTTCCATGTAATACATATCCATTTTAACAAGAACTCGATTTTTTTCAATGAAAAATGGGAATTTCCCCAGCCAATATTCCATCATTTTTCAGCAAAAAGAAAGTCAAAAATACTACTAAGAAAAGAGCATTGTACAGAACACTGTACTGTATGTCCAAATATTCTGCAGGTCACAGATCTGTGTATATACACTGATCTAGTCAAAACCTACCACTTAATAATGGTCATTTGGAGCAGAAAACATCTAGTTGTAGCTAATGAGCTGATATTTTTCAGCCTCCTTCAATGTTAAAAACACTGAGCAAATTATTATGAGGGAAAGCTGCCTGCCTTACTTCATATTGTGTTATTGGGAATTCTCTTTTATACTGCAATATCATTGATGTTCCAATTTGCAGGGTAGTTATTTATATTCTCATGTACGGTTCTCTTGAGCAGTGCTATTAATGGCTTGTTCTACCATTTTGCTTTGCTTATTTTATATATATCACTAAAACTTCAAACTTACCAGTTATCAAGAACAGTTACAGAAGTGCAATATATAAAAATCTAGACATTCACAATGATCAATAATCCTGAAGAGACATATTGGTTTTCATAAATATGCTAATTTATGCCATTATGACTTGTAACACGCACATTCTAAGACTACTAACAATAAGAAGGCTGCTAATAAAATGACATCGAAAAAGCCTTGTGTTCGTCTGCCTTTTTCAAACCAAATTTAACAGAATGTATAAAATAATATTATGGTATTTTTGTTTTTTAACAGTGCGGTATCACTATCTGCTATATACAGTGAAAACAAAAAGGAGCATAAAAAGTATTTAGATGAGGAGGCAATGAATAGTGTGGGGTTTAGTGCCAAAGAATTTTGCTATCAGTGCCAAATCAGATGCAATTTAAGTTGGGGAGTTGAGTACCAAGTCAAAAACAACACAATATTAGTTTTCAAAGCTAAGTCTTAGATAAGAACTTGTATCCTTGTTTTTCTGCTTTCATGTCATTAATTCTAGAAAGACAGAATGAAGCAGATCTGATGAAGAACAATAATTAACAGTTCCTAGAACTGTTGGCACTGAAAAAGAAACAGAAAAAAAAAATCAAAACCAGAAAGAAACAGAAAACAACTCAATCTGAAAAAAAAGAAGTCTTTTCAAATAATTTTATTCACGAAAGGACAAAATTCTGTCCACAAAGAACTAATCCTGAAGCTTCCCACCGTACAAACGGTGAACACTCACCTGAGGATAAGTACTCGTTTCTGAATATAAAACACAGTTTTCAAAGATAACTGCTGAAGGTAACAAATCAACCTGGAGCACTGTCCGCCAGAAGCGGATGAACACTTGTCCATCTTGAAAGAAAATGTTCATTTTGTGGTTTTGTTTCCCCTTGTTCTACTTCAACTGAACTGTACCAATAACTGAACTACAGCCTCAAGTGAGAGACCTGCTTAAAATAATTTCTGACAGCCTCAGCTGACCAAAAATTTATTTCTGTTTTAAAGAAGGACACTCATCACCAAAGTATCTAACAGTCTCCTCAAAGCAGCATTTCTCTTCCTGTGTCATTTCATTTACAACTATGGTGAGATCAGTACTCAAAAGCATTTGTGGCATAAAAGATGCATTTTACATTTTCTTAAAAATGAAAAGCTCAGAAGTCATCTCATATTTATCTACCTTGCTGAAAATTCTAGGGACGGAATTAAGATTCCAGCTACCCGCTCCTAATTACAATGTTGTAGCAATAAATAGCTGTTGAAAAAATAATTTATGCAAGAAAACTGGACACTCGTGAGGATTAGCATCAATTATAGTTTATGCCAGTGAGATCATCTAGAAGAAAATACACATAACCTTCACTGCATATATTGCCTGGCCAATCTTAGCAGGCTAGAATTTCAATTTACCATGAAGAGCAGCCTATTTGCTGAGAAAAAAGGAATAGAAAAAGACAAAAGAAGATAAATGACCCAAACTAAATTTTTTTCCCCAGCTGTTAACTGTAGCTTGCTAGCAAATTAATTTCTGTGAGTATCAAATTCTCTGGTTTCTTAGGCAGATTCGTACAGAGCTACTGCTCTGTCACTGTTCTCTACAGCTGGGTCAAGTAGTTCATACCTCTCCATTCCAGGGTCACTGAAAAACAGTAATTTTGTTTAAAATGTTCAGAAGCAAAAATTAACCTATCCACGTTCAAGATGCTGTAAAAACCTGATTCCATGTATTCAGTTTTAAATGAATACATGAACTGGAAAGGTAATTAACTTAGCACAAAGGGCTATTTATATAGACCATATCATAATGGTTGAAAGTGTAAAGGTTTTTTTCCGGTTTCAAGTTTTGGGCTTTTTTTTTTTTTTTTTTTTGAAGATCAAAAGGAGATTGGAAAAAATGATTTCTGTAAGAAGTAGTAGTCTTCTGAGGCAATGTCATTTACTTTTAGCCATGATGTGATTTCCTTTGGATATAAATGTGCTGATCCTCAATCAGGATGCAGAGCAGCCAGTTATAAAGGGGAACTTCAAAAAGCCATGAAAAAGAGAAACCTACGTAAAGGTTCACAGTAATTTCTGCATACAGTTCTAAAAAGGAAACTGCTTTGTAACACGAGTTCTCAATTTGCAATTTAAGGTGCACTGTTCATCTAAGATGCCTTTCTTAAGACTGCTTTTTGCTTTAAGACTCAGACAAAAATTAGCCTTCAGATGTTTTCTCTTTTTAAAATTCTGTTTCTTCTTACATTTCAGAAGCCTGAAAGACTTTTAAAATAAGGCCTTCTTCATGTAGCTTTTTGGACAAAAGAATAGCATCTAGCTCTATCATTTTCCACACTTTTAATACAAAATGTTAGAAAAGTAACTCACCGTAGTGGATAAGAAAGACTAATCCTTCAAGAATATTGATAAAGAAAATTGAAATAAAGACAAGAGTGAGGCCATAGAATAAACCATACATTATCTCATTTACTGCAATTTAAATATTTTAACACAGTTCAAATATCTTTCCAATTACGAAAAAAAATGATGTGCATGATTTTAATAAAGTTCTGAGAAAGCCTCCAGGAGGCATTGAAAGCTTAATGTAAGCCACATGCAAATGCAGCCCTGTGATTTTGTTAGAAGTATACAGCATATGTACAAACATATCGATTTTTAAATTCTTTTTTAATAACTGTAATTTTCATCTCAGCTATATTTTGAAGCAGACAAAACAACTTGCAGAACAGAGTAAAATCTGAATAGGCAGTTCCCATAATAATGTCAGAAAGCCACAAGGGAAAAAGCAGAAATGATAAAACTTAGGTGGGTAGGAGAAGTGCCTAAGAGTAAGGCCCTTTGACCAATATTGACAGGTGTAACCAAGAAGTACCAGTAGAGGATGTTAATACAGTAGCTCATGGTCTCACTTAATGCCAAAAGAATGGGCTTTATAACATGGATTAATATAAGAAAAGACAGTCATAGACTCTGGGAATGACAAGCTGTCAGAGCTCCCTCTCAGAGCGAGATCACATGTTTGTAAAAGCTATAACTCAATTCAAAGTGCTAGAAACCATCAAGAATCAACAATGTAATTTATATGCTAGCAGGATCTAAGACCACATCAGATAACACTGATACAGAAAAGATGAGACAGTATTGATAGAAGCAGTAGCCCCAGGCAGCTATAACCCAGGAAACCAAACTGTCTTTGTAACACAGGAGAAGAGACTGCAGAAAATGTAGCAGAGCATCAAGCCAAAGGGGGAAACAAATGTCCAACAGGAGATGGGGATGTAGCAGGTGTTACAAACATAATATTTTCCAGCAGTACTCGGGTCACTGAGAACAATCCATGATGGGATGCAATCATCAAATAATGATCTCCTGGGAGATAATGTCATTAGTGCAGACCACAGGGATGACTGTAAATAGAAAAAATATTACACTTCAGGCTAATTCAGTGCAGAAGGGGACTTCCTCATTGGCAGTCTTTTTGTGTCCCATTTCCCATCACTGTTACTATCCTGCTGCGTGCTGATCATGAAGTAACAATCCCATGTAGAATCACTTCCTCTTGCTGGCAAACTGCAGAGGTTTTCACAGCAGTTACTGCAAATAGCTGTTTCATCATCACTACTCTAACCACTGCTCGTGCATGTTCCCACAACCTTGGCCCCCACATTACGACACACCTAACCACAAGACTGATCTAATATAGACTTTACCATTATAGTCTGGTGAAGATCAAGTATTTCAGCAATCACTTAAAAAACTGACTCTGTGTTTTAAGAACAGAGATAAAGCAGGATTGATAAAATTCTGCTGTGAGACGGACATGAGTCAAACATCCCATGGTAGCTTACATAAAGGTGGGGGACTATTTTTCAAGTTCCTCATGCTTTTGGTGGCATCTCTCAGATCCCGTTTCCCAAACACGCTAGGGAATGAGAATGATCTGCAGTGCAGTAAGCAGCACTTAAACAAATCATATTGAGACTCTATGATATTGAGAATCTACCTGTTAGAGAGTTCTGGGAAAAAAATTTTCCATAACCACTCAAAATACTTCAGCACAATTCTCAGCAAAAAAAGACTGAGTTCAAAAAGTGCTTTCAGAAACGAGGACCTCTCCCTACTGATACTCTCCTTATTCTAGCTGGATTTCCTTCTCCATATTTATATTATTTTACACTTGAAAAAATTCCATGAAGAGTAAATGAAGACATCACACATGATTGCTTTGTTGATTAAATACACCATACATTACCGTTAACTAATAATCTGCTTCTAGTTTTGAGAAGAGAGAACAAAGCCAATTGTTATATCCCTGTTTAATCTACAGCACAATTCTAGCTATACCATTACTGAAAATCATTAGCAATGCTTTAAAACATCCATTGTTGTTTTCCCCTGCCATATTGTAGTGCTTGATACTCTGATTTGCACACACACACACAAATGCCATTTTCTTAATTGTATAGACAAGCATGAAGATGACAAAGCATGGATGCATCTGATCATCTTTTTAGCTATGTGGTAAGTACTCAAAATAAGTTCTTATAGAGGAATATGTAAATGACTAAAGATTAACAACTTAGAAGATGAATATTTTTATTATGCTAAAATAATAACTACCAATGCTAACAGAAAAAAATAGAATACGTATAAACCGAAATTTCACACCAAGAAATAACTGCTTAAAGCTTCAGCAACACACAAGATAGGAATTATTTCTATCTGCCTGAGCGTGCATTCTTTACATCTGAAACAACTTCAAGTCAGTATATCCACAGTGGCCTCCCATAATCTTTCCAACTCTGTTTTCCATACGTTTCCCATGGCAAGTGCTGCCAACGCTCTATCATTCCTTTATATTGACTTTTACTTCCCTTTTCCCTGACATGCAGATTTCAAGTTCCTTGGCTCCATAGTTCAGAAATACCAGTAGTGGGGGAGGAGAAAGGGAAAATGGATGAAACAATTTAATTCCAAAAGAAGATAATCTTGAAGAAAGCCCTTAAGATAAAGTACTGTGCAAAAACTAGTGCGTTCCTAAGGTTCTTTTCCGTGAGCAGGAAATAGAACAGTCTATGTCATACTCATTTTAGTTTTAAACACAGAGATTAAACGCTCTGTTCACACACCTTGTGTTTGAACCTGGATAAATACTAGTAACTGATTTGTCTATTCTTCCTCGTGAAAAACAAACATTTATGTGTTTTCCTTAACCTGCATTATTTGTTTATGACCATTTGCAATGAGCTAGAAAGCAACAAAGCAGTCCAACGTCATGCACGATCCATGGAATGCAGTTATGACAAACAATATTGATATGCAACATCAAAACAGAGAGCAAAAGCTGCCTGGGCTTACAGAAGACCGGGTAACACTGAAATCTCTGTAAAAGTAGATTCCACCAACATTCCCCACCCAAAGGGCAAAGCAAAGTTGGCTGCTGGCAGCAAGGCAGAGGGAGGAGTACCTCAATACTGTGGTTCAGCAAAGAGAATCTCCACGCAAATAATGGATTAACTCTGAGGGTTTTCCATGAGATCCAGTACTGCCTGAACACCTGCATAAGCTTTTTCGTCTGATTATGTCAACAAACTAATCTCAGACTTAGACCAAATAAAAGGTAACTCAAGCTGTTAAACTAAGTCCCGTTTAACATTACTTCAATGGATCTGAAATACAGCATTCCTGCAGGAAAAAATCTCATTTTGTTTTTCTATACAGGGCTAAGAGAGAAAAGTTGAAAAGCCCCGACATTTTTTATTTTTTTAAAAGAGGTTTCTAACACAGTTTTTTTGTTTTGTTTTTTTTTCTTTCAACACAGAGAATACTCAGTAGTTATGAGTGTCCACTGATCCAGTCAAATCAAAATCTCCTAAGCTCCAAGGAATTTTTCCAAAAGATCACTGCTTTCGAAACAAGTCTGAAACTGAGAAGTATTTAAATGTGCTTCAACTCTAGAACTGAAGAAAATTCTCTGACCATATTCACATTTCTAACATCCTTTTAGGTATCAACCATGATCTGTGATGACTGCAGACCCAGTGATAAGAACCGTACTGACAATTGAATAGCTTAATAAAGAAAGGCAATTTTGCATTGCCATCGAACCCTGCTTCTCTTTTTTAAAAGATAAATTATAAATTTACAATTACAATAATATTTTCAGGAGTGTAGACATTCAGTGGAAATGTTAATAAAAAATATAATGTTTGGTTTTGGACCTGTACAAAAGAGAAACAAAAATAGAGCATAAAATGGGACTAGCTTTTCTGACAGAAAAAGAAAGAGTAGCAGCTGCAACAAATCAGTACTATGTAATGCTATAATCTATATACAGTTTTCTGGGACACTGAGGCAGAGAAAGAGAAATGTTAATTTATCCTTTTCCTCATATTCATCATATTCATTGCCATTTATCAGTGTATGGCATGCATTTTCTTCTATTTATGTTTTGCACTTTGTTGCTAGTTACACTATTGATTCAGGTCTGCAGTTTACAGCTCTCTAGCTTAGTTTGCTATTAGGTGAAAAATGCTCACATGTAAAATCTGTTCCAAACAGTTTTAAGGTAGCAACATGCATCACTGTAATAATTACTCCAGCATTTGGTAAGACAACAGGTAGCAATCAACCATTTCTGCACTGCTGGAGTGTTGTACAAAGCATTGGGGATATCACTGCAATTTGGCATCTACTAGCATATTACACAAAACTGTGGTTCTAATGTGCATCTGCTTCCATTGAGAATAAACAAATGGGGAATGGGCATAGAAAGAGAGTGTACATTTGACTTGCTAAAATGTATAAGGAAATTATTGAGCATAAAAAATCTGGTGAGGCTAAAGCAAAGGACAGTAGCTGCTTCAGTTAAATTGATGCATTCTGTGCTTCAGGATCAAAAACACAGCTGTTGAAAGGAGCAACTCTGAAAATAAAATTCTTTGGACTACACCAGATTTGAATTTGGTTTCTGCTAGTATTGAATATGCAAAAGACTGATAGTCTCCAAGAGTGTTTTTCAAAATTAAGCACCCTTCTCTCCTCTCCCCAGAGGTCAAGGCAACTCTACATCCATCCTTCAGCTTTTTCTATTATTTTCTTTCCAAATAACTTGAAGACCTGCAGATTTTCACTTTTTTACAATGCACATTCATGAAATGTGTATGAATGACCGCCCCACCAGTCAGTTAGAGAAGTCCTAGTTTGGAAGAAATTTGCATTCCATAGTGCTGTGTTACACACCTTACACAATGATTAATATCTAAGAAGGAGAAGTGTACATTCACATGAATTAGGAGGCCTCCATCACCAGTTCAGATGTGTAAGACCTCACTACTTTTAAGTGAGTCCTGTGACTGCAAGGGCATCCTTATCTTTATAACCTATGTCTGGAAAGCTGCCAGGACAAACTTGGGGAAGAATAACGAATTACATTAAAAGCATTTAAAAAAAAAAAAAAAAAAAATCCCTTCTATTCCACCCTTTATCAGTCATTCCTAACTACTGCAGCCATTCTGAGGTCACAGCTCTCCAGCCACGCTTCACAGAAAAGCATGAAATTCTACAGGAGAAAAAAAAAAAAAAAAAAAAAAAAGTCAAAGAGCAGTAGTATTGAAAATGCCTACCTGGTTTGTAATGTCTTCTACATTAAAAAAAAAAAAAAAAAAAAAAAAAAAAAAATTCCTTCTTTCCTGACATTTAAATTCATTCACAATACAAAATATAACTTACCCCTTTCTGAAAATCAATTTTTTGGTTAAATAACATTCCTTCCCAGTTTAAGCCTTGGCTCTTTCCTGTGTCAGACAAGCTTTAAGATGCCTTCTTATCTCCATTTTACTAATCTGTTCCTTGTTAACATTCTAAAACAGAGAAACCACGTTTGCCTCCAGCTTTCATTAGGCAGCCATTTTCTCACTTCTTGTAATTTCTCTTTGCATTTTTTTGCTTGTTTCCCCTTTTCTTGATTTTTTTGCATTGCTACTTTCTGTTTCACTGTATCTTCAAATCCTTCCATTTCTCTTCAAACTTTTTCTTCTGTAGTGTTTATCTTGTCATTTCTTTCCATATTATCCACTTCTCTCTTTTCTTATCAATTCCTGCAAGCTTTTCTTCACTATCTTCTCTGCTCCTTTCTCAGCATTTCACATCAATCACCTTCTCTCTTCTGTATTTCTGTCAATTTCTGTCTGGACCCTGTAGACTTCAGCACACAACCTCTTTGCATCCTCCACCCACAGTTAACTTCTCAGTCTCACACACATACTTTCCTTTGAAGCTGAATGACACAGTCACCATTTACATCTCCAAAACAACTTCCCCTCACCACAGATTCTCCCTCCTGGGTTTATTTCCTTCGCAAAAGTACAAAAAAATCATGTAGGGAGGAAAATCAGAGATTTTTACTTTTTTCTCAAGGGCGGCAAAAATCATTAACTCTGCTTCTCAGTTTCATTTGCTGGTTGGTGATGAACAAGGAGCATACATGTTAGTCAGAATTAGATAATTAGGCAAAAGAGGTACATTGTCAGACTATGTATAATTTCTGTTCATAGGGAAAGAGTAAATTGAAGAGGTTTTAGAGAACACTAGAACAAATGATGGAATCCATAGTTGTTCCTTCTTCTAGAAAAGGTTTCCTATCTTCCTGAGTTCGTGCTGCTTGCACTCCAGTATCCTACCAACACACGCCCTGCACACAACTAAGATCAGCACTTCTATATCCAGCACAGAAAGACTGCCATCCAGTGACCGAGGCTGTTTCCCAGAACAATAATTGCATTGCTGGAGGTGACTGCTACTTTTCCATTCTGGAATTGCCAGTACTGCTACCATTTTTAGAAAGAATTCCATGAAAGGAAGGCATTTGTTTAGCCAAAAAAAGCGTCCTCTCTTTCATATAATCCATTTGTCTGATTAATTTGAGATAAATAGGCACTTGAGTATTTCTCTACACCGAGATTTCCAGGCTTGCAGTAAGTTGAGATACATGCCTGCAATCACCTTAACAGTGTCATTTATTTTGACAAAGTGTAATAGAAGTTATTTCCATGAAAGAGCGTGAACCAAATTAAAACTGGACAATCTGGTCTTAGCTGTGACAGGCTTCAGCATGCCACGGAGAATAAAAATAATTGGAAGTAGAAACAGGTCTGTTTTTCCTTTCCAAACTTTGGAGATGTGCAATTGATCTCCTAACTTAAAAAAAACATATAGAAGAAAAGTAAGCTGTCAGTTATGGTGTCATCTGCCTCTGTCAATTGTAAACATATTTGCCATGCACTGCTACAAACAGCTGTGCAATATCAATCAGTTCATCCAGGATTCCTAGGCTAATTAAGGAATCTTGGGGGTGGATGAAGGGTTTTTACTTTTTTCTTACAGTAGAATGTAGTGCAATTATATCAGGGGTTCAAAAACTTGTGCACACGTTTTAAGAAAATAAAGAGAAGTAGCATATATCTATAGCACTTCTTTCAGAAAAAATAAGTTGCTTCTCTGTGTCTCTTTACCTTCAATTTCATCTGTTCTTGAGAGTAAGTTTTCAACAAATAGGTCTCAAACAGCAGGTCACCTGCACTACAGAAAAGTTTTGTGGCATATTAGAGAAGATATAGTTTCGGATGTTATATGAGAATAAAGGAATGTATCTGTCTCTACTCTAATTCAAATCATCTGCCCTGTCCCTGAGATAAAATATTTGAGTCAGTCTGCCTCTTAGCCCACATTTTGAAAGGTGATGGGAATTCATATGCCTGAATAGTAGAACTTAACTAAAAGGGTCTTATTTTTAGAAACTGCTCTAAATCTGACCAGCAGTTTTGTAGCAACAAAACAGAAGATATTTCTCAGGTTTTATAGATCAACTGATGCAACTGCTAGAATGTTTGAAGAAAGAATGTGTTCAACAGATACTTCTATTCTACAACTGGAATGACAGAAAGTGGATCTCCATCCTGGTGATTTTGAAGGAAACGGAAGGCTAATCTAGAGCTGCCAAAAAGTAACTATCTTCAAATGAATTGAAAAAGTTTTCACAAATATTCTTAAATGAAATAGTTGAAGAAATCGTTCATATTATTCTCTTAAAAAACCTCGGATTATTAAGAAACATTTAGAAGACAGCCTTATCCTGTCAACATCATTTTAGTATATTCACCTTACAAAATTCCTCCTGAAAGGAATCACCCTACGTCATTAGAAATAGATTATCCTGATAAACGCCCACTATAAAATAGCGGATCTGGTATATAGTAAAATATTAGAGGCTAAATTCAACGTGAATTAATTAATCATATGACTGAATGGGATTTAGCTAAGGTTTATAAAACAAAGGAAAAGAGAAAATGAAGACGAACTATTGACTATGTCTTTCAAGTCAAGAACTTGACAAATCATATAAAACGAGCAAGAGGGAGAGTCACAAAAGAAAGGATAAAAAAAAAAAAATCAGTGAGCAAATTCAGAGAAAAAAAAACAAAGAAGAAAGAAACGCAAACACAAAAGTGGTATCTTCAATGCCCTAAGCCTCAAATTCCTTCATGTGTACAGAGAACTCCAGAAAAAAAAATGTATTTATGTGTCGTCTTATAGAATCATAGAATGGTTTGCATTGGAAGGGATCTTACAGATCATCTTGCTACAAACGCCCTTCCAAGGGCAAGTAAGGTACTTGATTTTGTCCCAAATGCACATTACAAAACTAGTGGGATCATAGCTATGGCTTTTCTCATCATTCTCTAGCAAGCAATCACCTTGTGAAATGGCTTTAATACAACAGGAGCCTGAAAAATACGGATTGCACATAATACAAAGATGTGAGAGTATACACAAGGCAGTGGAAGACCATTCAGAATTTTTCATAAATATTCAACACAAGTGAAAAAGGAGAAAAAGACAAAAAATAATATAACACGCAGTTTTGAAAGACAATTGTGTATACAGAGTACATTTTCTATACTCATACTTCCATAATGCTGTGAAGATGTTAATGAAGGTATTTAATTTGGCTTCCTCATAAGATTACTTACTGTCTCTTTGGCTATACTTGAGCAAAAAGAAGTTGCAATCACCTAAGTATATCTCATCTAACTAAATTTCTACCAAAATAAATGTCTTGATAGCACCAAAATCACTGTGTTCTCAATTTAATATTTTAGTCTAATTTGGATTTTTTGGCTTCTTATACTGTCAATCATTATGACCTGTGATACAAAAAGGGTCGGAACAAATGAAATACTCTTTTCTGGCCTTAAACTCAATGAAATTAGCAAAGCTTCACAAAGTCCAGTTAACTTCTATAACCTATGTTCTGACACAGTCTCCCCACCTTCATCTTAGCTCTGCAGTATTACTTTCACTGAGTTTGAGCCATAAGAACTTGTCTTTGACAGAATCATACAACAGCCCGGGTTGAAAAGGACCACAGTGATCATCTAGTTTCAACCCCCCTGCTATGTGCAGGGTCACCAATCCCCAGACCAGGCTGCCCAGAGCCGCATCCAGCCTGGCCTTGAATGCCTCCAGGGATGGGGCATCCACAACATCCTTGGGCAACCTGTTCCAGTGTGACACCACCCTCTGAGTGAAAAACTTTCTCCTAGTTTACACCTATCACAGTTTAAAACCATTCCCCCTTGTCCTATCATTATCCACCCTCATAAACAGCCATCCCCCCTCCTGTTTAAACGCTCCTTTCAAGTACTGGAAGGCCACAATGAGGCCTCCCCAGAGCCTTCTCTTCTCCAAGCTCAACAAGCCCAATTCCCTCAACCTGTCCTCATAGGAGAGGTTCTCCAGCTCTCCAATCATCTTAGTGTCCTCCTCTGGACCTCCTCCAAGAGCTCCATGTCCTTCCTGAACTGGTGGCCCCAGGCCTGGACACAGTGCTCCAGATGGGACCTCACAAGAGCTGAGCAGAGGGGGACAATCACCTCCCTCTCCCTGCTGGCCACCCCTTTTTTAAGGCAGCCTAGAACACAACTGACCTTCTGGGCTGCAAGCGCACACTGCTGGCATGGTCACTACAGCCTAGGCTGCCTCCAATCTTAACCTCTCCAATGCTCTCCTCCATATTGGTGAGAATCAGGTTTACTAAGGCTTCTCCTTGCGTTGGTGCATTTATTATCTGGACCAGGAAGTTATCCTTGACAGACTCCGGAAATCTTCTGGATTGTCTGCCACCCACCATGCTACTACTCCAGCAGGTAGCCAGGTGGTTGAAATCCCCATCAGGACAAGAGCCCCCAGCACGACACCTCCTGCAGCTGAAGCAAGAAGGCTTGTCAACAGGCTCCTCCTGATCAGGTGGCCTGTGGCAAACCCCAATCACTAGACACAATGACTTCGTTTGAAATAGCTTTACAGAAAATTCGGAAAAGATGATAAAAGTATTTACATGAAAACAACTAAGATTCAATTATAAAACCAAAAAAAAGTTACCAAAATCTTAATTCTTTTAGAGGACTAATCCTAGCAAAGTATCTTTCAACTTTTATAGTAGCTTCAGGCTTTCCAAATAGCTATGGATTTTTTTTTGTTGGTGTTCAATTGTTCTTTATTTTTTTATTTGTTTTGCTTTGGGTTTTTATTTACTTTTCTACAGCTCCCACTATGAAAAAAAATGGAAACTGGAAGTTGGCATTACCTGCTTTATCCAGAAACACATGCTAGCTAATACTTTGCATTTCTGTGCATTTACAGAGACGCATAGCAAAACCCTTGGAGCTGAATGATTCTTAAATGCATGTCACATGAATATTCAGATATATAAAATTAGAATATTTTTCAGTAGATTGATCTATTATTGGAGATCAAAGCACACATCACAAGAAAGGCCTATCAAAATATCAGATCTTTTATATTATTCTTGTACACAATATACTGCAGGTAGTCACGTTTGTTTTTATTCCTCTTGGCAGTTAGCTTTCTCACTATGGGGAAAAGTAAAATCTTAAGACCTCTTACTTTTGTCACTTCACATGCTTTGATAAAGTGTTTCATCACCCAGGCTTCACAAATAACCCTTTGCAGTTCAAAAGGGGTTTTTGATAGCATATTGTCAAAATCCCAAATCCACACAGCAGTGAAAAGGTTTGAGAAATCACACATTTCATAATTACCTAACCAATTTTACAATATATCCAGGTCAGTGAGAAAAATAAGAAAAAATGCTGTATATTTCCTCACAGAATAAGGGAATGGTTTGGGTTGCAAGAAAACTTATGGGTGACCTAGTTCCAATCCCCCTGCCATGGGGATGGACACTTTCCACCTGTTTGCCTAGGGCCCCATCCAGTCTTTAGCACTTCTAGAGATTGAGAATCTGCCCCAGCTCTGGGCAGCCTGTGCCAGTGCCTCACCACACTGAGTGAAGGATTCCCTTCTAATATCTAATCTAAATATTCCCTTTTATAGTTCAAAAACCATTGCCTCTTATGCTATCGCTTCTCACCCTGGTAAACAATCTTTTCACATCTTCCTTGGAGACTGTTTACACATGGAAAGGCTTTAATAAGGTGTCTCTGGAAACCTCGAAGCTGAACAACCCTAAGGCATACATAAACAATATATTTCAGGCATTATGTCAATGCGGGTGATTCACGAGTTTCTTTGGCTACATTTTTAGAAGAAAAAATGTAAATCCTATAAAGCTACGTTGGAGGAAAAAAATATTGCTATGTACCCAGGTGAGGAGATTAACAGAACTCATAGAGAAAGTAACTACTGGCCATCATTGAAAGGAGACTAATGTAAGACTATTGCAAATCTCCTGTTAAACATTTCAGAACATTAACAACTCAGACTGGTAGATCTAATTTGTCTAGTAGCCTTAACTCAACTTTCCTTGAAACTTCTCTTCCTAGAAGACCTATGACTCTTTGCACAACAATCCTCTGTGCTAATATTTTTTTCCTACATGCGTAAGAACATCCTTCCTTTCCAGAACTACCTTTCCAGACATAAGGTCAGTCTTCTCAGGCAAATTCTCAGCCAGTTCATTCAATATTCCCCCATGTGTTTAGCCTTCCCATTTGACAAAAAGAGATGTAAGACTTCCCTCACCATCATACTCCAGAAAAAGACAAGTTCAGAGTATTTTTTTTTGCCATGCTTTAACATTCTCTGTTCTTCTGTAAATGAAAAGGATTATAAACCTCAGTAGCATTGCCTTCTACTCAGCTGTATCTCTTGGCAGGGTGATATACAAACAGCCCTCCTTACAAGCTCTGCCTTATCTATGCTAAACCAGCACAGCTGCAATGCTACTGTTGAAAGTGTAAGATGCAATATAGAAAAGCAGGTTACTCCAGAGCAGCAACTGGGTTTTGAAGACAGGCTTGGCTAAATAAATGATCTAAAGGCCCCAAGGGTACTGAACAAGTTTATCTTGCGTTTCCCAAAGCAGTAAAGATCCTAATTAAGCTCAACACCAAAATACATAATATGCAAGCAAACTTCAGCTCAAGACACAAAAAGCTCCCAAAACCTTAACGTTAAGACAAGTATTGTATGCATTCAACTTGTTGAGAAGCCACAAGTGACTCAAAGAACAGGATCTTGTGCAAATGAATCGTGTTGCTGGAATTCTCTACTTCAATTAAGAAAACATCCTTAATCCTTCTGCGCACTAAGAGGCAGGTACTCCAAAAAGAACTACAGAAGAGTTGTGATAGGCAACTAACCTGTTAGTCAGGTAACAAGCTCATCAATGATAAGTAAGAACAAAAGAATGAAAAACGTGGGAAGTGAGGAGATGAGTAACTTGTTGAAGAGCAGTAAATTAACTCCAGAGAAGTTTCTAAATAGCTAGCAGACCATAGAGAATTCTTACAAAACAGAGGAATGGGAAAGATGTTAGTAAAATATACACTACTATTCTTTACGTTGTATTTTCATCATGTGAGAGTGCTCTAAAAGGATAAATCTAACACACTGGTGTTTCTCCTGAGTGTTTTACAATTTTATTTTCTGATAAAAATATAAAATTAATGTATTCTATGAATTAAAATCCTTAAAGTTGGCTGAAATTATGATGACTTTAAAAGTGAAACAGGTAAAAATAGTTGAAGTAGAAATCGCCGAGATTATGTCAGACACATTCTCTTTTCTTTAGTTCAACCTTCTACATATAACCATGGCACAATATTAATGAAGAATGTATAGTTTTATCAGACAAGTTAACTGAAACTAAACTAAGATGATAGCTAACAAATGAAAAATACCTGTAAAAAAAAAAAAAAAAAAAAAAAAGATAGACTTCCTTCAGTCTCTGAAGCATCTGCTGAAACTTGTTTCTCAAGTATGGAGACAAAAACGATAAGGAAAAACAAAAACAAAACCCCAAATTCTCTGGATCTACATCAAGTCACACATGGGAAATCATTTTTAAAGCACTCTTCTTTGACCACCTGCAGACAACAATGTTAGCATCTCATGAATCCAAGCATATGTGTAATATATCCAAACATATGAGTACATATGTTGCTTTTAAGTGACCCATCCAATCTAAATAGCATCTAATAAAAACAGATTTGAGTTGCCAAAGTGAAAAACAGAATCACTTAAATGTAGCAGTAACTTCCTACCTCATAAGAACTCATCAGTACTTAGCAGATTTGTGGTATCAAAAAACTTTCTATTATGGAATGATAAGAATGAGTGGAAACTATGTATGCTGCCAGAAGTGTCTACAAAACATTTAACAACTGTAATGACAAAGAAAGAACCCTGTTAAGCTAAATATTCTCCTCATAATTCCTATTTTTGTAGTTAATTTCCTGGAAAAGTTCATATTCCAAATTATTCAGGACAATACATTATCCTTGAATTCAGCAGAAAGTTGAGCTAGAAAGTGTAGCTAGCCTGCTAGAGTGGGAAGACCTTCCTCCTTTGAGACAGAGACTCAGTGAGTGCTGAGTACAGAAGTGACCAAAAGACAAGAAGTAATTTTTAGCATGGAAGACAGTCTCTGAGAAGCATTATGATTTCTGTTTTTTTTATTTGGTTAATGCTAAGATCTCTAATCATCAGATCCCACCTTCAGGAAGAGCAGAGATGCATCCTTCTCTATATCCAATGCCTCCAGGAACTCACCTCCCATGCAAGTTAATATCTGTTGGGCATTAAGGTGATGTTCCTCCTTTGCCAGGCTGAGAGGAGGTCCAAGAATAGCAATACAACATAAAAATTCTAGTTGAGCGTATAGTCAATGAATATAAACATGTTACAATTATGAGAGATTATAAGAAGAGAGTTTGGCAGAGCAGATTGTAACAACAAAAAGAGAATAGATAGAAAGCTTACCCGCATCCTGGGCTTGCTGCAAAACTCCAGAGGAGGAATCTCCAGAAGAGATCCTTTCCCTCTGGTAGTCAACTCTTTAATGGGTGGACAGAGGTGGAATTGCCTTCACCTGTGCTCCTATGGCTGACTCATGGCTTGCCTCAGGTGATCAATCAGAGGCTCAGTCCATGATTCAGCAGTTCCCATACACTGACATACAACAAGACATGGTTTTCCCTATTAAATAGTCACATAGTAGGGCATGAGTTCAAGAAAAACTTCTGTTCCTTGCAAAGTCATTTTCATTGGAATTGAAAGATTTCTCTCTTCGTAATTTGTTATTTGCTTAGTCAGTTATTTGTTTTAGTCACTTGCTGGTGATTCTGGTCCTCGCTGTACAATTTCTAACTCAGCACAGATGATTGTGCAAAGAAACTTTAGGGACACATAGGAAATATTGGCATAGCCATTTGGAACAATTCAACCTTCTTGAAACTTTGGGGGGGTGGGGGAGGCAGGGTGTATTTGTTTGCATTAAAGCATTAGTCCTTTTTTGTTTTCTTTTTTCATAATTAAGCATAGTAGAATGAAATTTAACCCCTTTCCATTCAAGTGCTATGATAAGGAATCACATTAAGTAGAAAATAATTGCAATTAAGAGATGTCTTTAACCAGTGCAAAATGAAAGATGTTAAGCACTAAATATTCTGAATGAATAAGACTGCACGCTTTGAAAGCTTCTACTGAAGAAGTACACAGAGAGAATTGATTCATTTCATGTTTTACATAAAGTGTACAGTTTGACTAAAAAATGTTTACATGTTATTGCTTGCTGGCTTTTTGTTCTTGCTCAAATTATTTTCAGCTGTAGCACACGAGAGGGAAAAAATCCAATTAAGTTAATACTTGTAACTACAAAACATTACTACAGATTTATTTTCTTTTTAATACTAGAGGAAAAAAATGAGGTCAATTTTGCAGAAGTAGGAAGATTGCCTGCAAGTATTTGCTATCTGTAATCCGTCTGATTTCTAAGCGTTTCCTCACAGTTTTAATTGAATTAAAACAATTTCAATTTGGTGGAAATACTGCTACATATAAATTAACATTAATTTACTAATTGCATTTTCAGAATCACGGAGAGGTATCTTTGTTATAACTTGGCAGTATTAATGTACAAAAGAGCTTACTGTGATTTTAGAGGGAATGCATCACATCCACAGCACTTGGCTTCTGCATGTTTAAAATGATACCCTCTTTGAATAGAGTCACAGACAAACAGGCAAGAATTAGGTCTTTTTGTATAATAGTCTGATGTCTGCTTTCAGTACAGGATTTACTAATTTGTCCTTCGTTTTGGGGACAATTTAAACGTATCTTTCTGGAATACCTGCCATACTTTCAATCCTTCAGACTGTAGTCCGCAATGCAAAATCAACACAATACAAAGTAACAAATGGTTGAATTAGAGCACCCAGGGGAAGAAAAATAAGAAGATACATTTACCAGCAAAGATGGGTAAAAGGAGCATGGCTATCAGAAGTTTGGCTGTTTTTTTCCCCCCTCATACTGTGTGATTGAATCCCTGTGGGAAGCAAGAAAATCTTGAGTTTGCTCTAATTCTGCTCCAAGTTTCCCAGCTTTATTTATTATTAGAATTCCATCATGAATTTTCAGCAATCCAAGTATGGCGTCACCGGTCTTAGAATCCACATGCTTTTCTAAATCACATAGAATTAAGTATACATTAAACTTAAAGAATATTTTTAAGGGTTATTTTGTTTTACCTCATGAGCACTAAGAGGCTCCTAGCATTCAAGCAAAAATGCTGATTAAAACTCTTTTTGAGCTGTAGTTGTGGAAAAAAATTACACAGTTTTATCTGGAAATATAATCTGAATTGAGCCAATTTTAGAGCACTGGGAAAACGTTATCAAATTCTTAGAACGCTCCTATCAGGTCATCAGCTATCCAATGTACCTGATTTCACAGATGTGCTACTGAGAAGTAACAGAATTTGCAAACTTACAGACTAAGATTGAGAGAAAAAGAATTAGACACATTCTCCTGCTTTCAAAGCTTTCTCATTCTCACCCATCAGGAAACTACTAATCAATGAAGGAAAATCACCTCACTCTGGGTTGGAATTCAGGAGCTGGTATGATACAGCAATTAGCAACTGCACAGCTGAAACCTTCAAAGAGGAATGGATGTTTTTGATCACATGAAGAAAACGGATCTTACTGAATCTCACACTTGCAGATATCTTTATTTCTATGAATAGCAATCCTCATCAAAAGGAAGCTGCTTGTAGCAATAATCATCTGAAAAAACGATGATTTAAAACCATTTTTTTCTAGTACAGATCGAGATTAGACCACGTGCATGTAGCACTACTGGCCTTCTCAACCTTCCTAAAGCCTGCACATCACAAATCCCCATTTTTCCACCAGCTACCGTAGTTTCTGCTTAATATAGCATGGTATGTAGCACACGAACAGAAATTCTTAAGAGGCACTACAGAGCTGCATGGTATTGGCCCCCTCGGGGATTCAAAGGAGGGAAAGCCTTCAGGAAGCACTGTTAGTACCACTCCTTAGGCAAGACAGGAAGTGCATTTAAAACAGCAGTTAAGGGACTCCGTGGTACATCAGAAATACCCAAAAGCACATTACAAAATGTGTCATTCTTTCATTCTTCCCACCTTGTTTCAGTTCTCCCCTTCAACAGCTAAAGGGCGATCGTGTCTTAACTGAACTCTGCAGCTGTCAGACACAGCTTCACATTCTGTTCTGAGCTGCTGAATATTACTAGTTCATGAAACCCCATATTAACAGTACACTTCCAGCACCGAATAAAAGCGAGACACAGGATGCCACTGCACCTGGAATTTCAAAACTCCATGGAAAAGAATTACTGGCTAACCACATAGAAACAAAGCCTTCTATGCCTTGCTTGGCTTCACTTTGTCCAGTGTGTTTCAATGGATGGTCAACTGGATTTCTGTCTCGCATTGCGCAGTGAAAATCTGAATTAATCATTTTCACAGCTACAAGGAGTTTGATGAAAGATTAACAAAAGGTATTAGAAAAGGTCCTGTGAGAATTTAAACACCCTTTCAACAATGAAATGCTGTAAAGCTTTCTCCACAATTATGAATCAAAAGTAATTAAGATTTTGAGTATACCATGTCAACCAAGGGAACCAAGGGACATAACACTGTCTTCACTTGTCTAATCTTAGAGGGGGGAGATTTCAGAAAGGAATTTACATGGAAGAAGTGATTACAATGGTGAAAAAGGGAGAGTTACTCTTCTTGACAAAATAGTTTTGGATAAGGTATAACATGCACACCCAGCTACAGTAGAATACTTAAAATGTTCAAATGAATGGTCATATACAGAGATGGAAGACACGAAAGTATACAAAGCAAAAGCTACACATTTCTACAATAAATAAAAAAAAGGGGGGGGGGGGGGGGGAGCTAATTACTGGTTTCCAGAGTAGAGAAAGGTGTAGGAAGGTTAGAATAATTTTTAGCCAGAATTATTTGTAGTTTAACCTGTCATACAGCACATGCACGATATTTCGATATCTTGAAGTAATTCATATTTTACCTAGAGCATTTGTATATTCATATTTTTTAGTTATTTAACTTTAAAATGCATTAAGGATCTGTGTCTTAATGCATAAAGGATATGTAGGGCATAGGAAGTAGTTGTCTTGGAGGCTTTTCCAACTCAAATCATCCTACAATTCTATTATCTGTTAGCCAAAGGATTCTAAAGACTCTGAGATTCCATATGTTAAAACACTGCTAACTAAGCAGCTCAGTGGCTAATTCTTTTTACTTGAGTAATAAGAAACATTGTGAACCGCACAAAATATGTTCGACAGGAACTGTTTCTCTCCAGGAATTAGGAATTTTATAGACCATGTCATGCATAACCGTGACATTGATAAAAGGAAGCTCTTCATACTGATGAATCTAGTATATAGCATGGGAAAAATTTAATGGTCATTTCTGCCTTATGCAGCTATCACATATTACACATGTTATTTTTTATTATGACCAATAAAACCTATTTCCAGAGCAATGCAGATGGGCTCTACTTAACAGTCAGTTTCCTAATGTAATCATCACGCTACTACTGTGTAAAACGTAGCAATATTTCTGTTGCAAAGAGCGCAGTGCTATTGCATGTAGATCAGATTATCTGGGTCGGTTTAAATGTTATTACTGGGTCAATTAAATTGGCTTAAGGCAATATCAATTTAAAATAAGTTTCTATACTGCTTTATTATACTGTAGAATATATATCAATTTCATTAAGACTAGAAAGCTCTGAATAAACCATATGTAGGGAATTAATTATAGGTTTATGGAGTTAACATAGACAACAATATGCCTGAAAACAAAACAAGAGAACAGTATGTATATAAAACCCAGAGGATTTCATGTCATATAACACAATCAATGACTGATTTCAGTGGCAATGTAACAGTACAAAAAGAACAGTAAGGTTGCTCATCCTTCTTCATTGACAGATTATTGTAAAGTTTAAGGGAATTATTGCAACTTCTTTTTCCTTTCTTTTTTCTTTCCTTTAATACATCGAGAAATTTATCTTTTAATTATACATCAGAACAGTGCTTGCAACTGAAAATACTGAGAGCATAGAGTACAGTTACAGAAGTTCATTCAACCAGAAAGTGTTGCCTCCTAGAAGATGTGAATTTAAAATTACACTTGATGCTGTACACAATTCATAGATTAAAATTTAGAAATGCTATAAGCTGGCAGTGAGTAAGAAGCTTTCTTCCATGTGGTGCTGTTAAACTGCTTCCTCTCTCTACACCACTTTGGAAATTTCTAATTCATTGATCCCAAAGTAAGCAAAAGAAATACAATATTTGTATAGATTGTATTTATGGACTATCCAGTTCTAGATTGGTATGCATAAGACCCTTCAAAAAAAAACCAAAAGCCTAAGTAGCCAAAGTCCCCGCAGCGTTATCAACACATCATTTAGCTTTTCCTTCATTTTCCTTCATTAACTTCTCCGTACTAACAGCAATAACGCCATGAGGTCAAGTACCACCCATACGCTACCCAAAACAAAGGAACATTCTTTGGTCTAATAATGTCATACCTGATATGTATGGAATAAAGAACACATAGCTCATGAGCCTTAAATACACACTGATCACTATTTTTCATAGATGTTTTACTTCATCACCTCTATTTCCCTCGAAATGACATATTTTATCGTTGTCATACCAATCGTGAAAATTTAAACCTTATCCTAGATTGTCATCAATTAAAAATGTACATCTAGAAGTAAAATGTTGTCATATATCATCAACAATTTTCTACTGACTTAGACACAAGGTCAAAAAATAATACGAACAGCTGTGTCTATACAACTAACAAAAGTATGGTTATAAGAGTAGCAAGGTTCAGATAGTATTTTGCAGGTTTATAGTTATAAAGATTATCATGGTGGAAAGAGACAATCAAAAATGAAATGCTCACCGATGTTCTAGATTCATAGTAGAAAACTCCAGAAGGGATCTCTAGAAAGAGACCCTTCCTCAATCACAGTCAGCCCTTAAATGGGGTCTAGGAGAGGTGCAGCTAGGCTCCACTCCTTCTGGTCACACAGCTGAATGGCCTTCAGCTGTGCTCCCAGGGCTGACTCAGTCCTTGCCTCAGGTGATCAATCAGTGGTTCAGGCCTGGTTTCAATAGCTCCTATAGATGTGTCTTAAAGGGTTTTTTTCTTACCACAATACATACAGAAGCCTTCTAGGTTGTTCAAAAATTTTCTATTGCATCTTCCATACTATCTTTCTCTTTCCTATCCTTCCCATTATATTACTATATCTGTTACAGAATACAGTTGTGCTGGTACTTGTGAAGTCAACCAAGGATCTCTTTGAAAGATTACAAATTCTAGAGTTGCCAGAATTATACCTGTAGCTTAAAGAGCATAAGGCCATTTCTCAAGATATCAACAATATCAACTACAATAATTGATCTCTGAACTAAATCATTTGCAGATAAAAATGGCATTAAAGTATTTATTTACTGCTATGTTTATATCTTGGCAATTAGGCAAGGAGTGAATCACAGCTTAATACACAACTGATTAACTGAAGATCACATTTTCTATAATCCAAATCAGGCACTTCCAAAACTTACATCTGGAAATACGCTCTGATCAGACACTGCTACTACCTACTGATTACACAGTAAATATTCAGGGTTCATTTATTTCCTTTGGTCTTTTGAAATCTTTACCCTTTTTAACTGTGCATTTTGTTTATTTCCTCATACATCTTGCGGTCATAACATATGCTTCTTTGAATTTTGGCAATATTGAGTCATGGTGATAAAACTGCTTGGATTTGCTGTTATTTTGTTGTTGTTGTTGTTTGTTGATGCTGTTCTCTATCAAATATGTCTAAAAATAATGAAATATTTATGAGTTTCATCTTGGGGTTTATTGTTCCCTTTTGTAACCTTGTAACCTTGTAAACAAACATTACTAATTATTTAGTAATAATTTACAGAGTAGTCTAAACTTTTGTTCAGCAAAAAGCACTTGCTTGTCTGACTCCTAACAACACAGGGACAGTATGTATCTGTGATACCTGGATAAGTACTTCAATTAATTTTTAAAACCTACTTATATCTAAAAGATGTATGCTAAAAAGCAAGACTTCCATCCTATTTCGATTTCACTGTCTGTCTCATTGATATATATTAGTTAAGCCTTAAAGTATATACCTCACAACTAAAATTTTAAATGTTCTCTCAATAGGAAATACTATCAATATATAGACCTCTCAGGTGTGCATTTATTAGGCACCAGGACACATTGTGACAAATCACTCTTAAACTTCAGTGGCTTAACTAAGAAAAATGTACCCTAACAAAGTTTCTGCTATTAAATTATTACCTGTATGTTTAGACTTAAAGATACAAGAATGCAAAATGCATCATGTGTATTAAGGGTGACATACAGAGTCATCAAATCACATGTGGAACAATCATTCATAGCAGCTCAAGTCAATTGTAAACCTGACCATTTGGTTTGACTATATTCACATAAAATAATGTTCTTCATTGATCAACCAGTACAAAAATAAATAAATAAATAAATAAAAATGAGTTAAATATACCCATCAGTACTTAAGGAAATGGAATCCTTTTGTCTACAACATGTTGACATAGTACCAATCTGGTCCATTTAATACAAGGAAAAAGACATTTTTAGAAGACTTCCAAGAAAACTGGTATTTGAAGGTATAATTTTAATTTTACTGCATTGTTCAATTATTGAGATATAGTAACTCTTTCACATCTATAAACAAAAGATAAATCTATCTACGATAACTGTGCATAAGCTGACCCTGTGCATTAGGGTGTGTTTCTGTTTTACAAGATGATCATACAGGAATAGTAATGCGTTTCAAAGTTCTGTATAGATCTTTTGAATGGTCCATTGGCTACAGCTGGGTATCCAAAACCTAGCATAAGGCTTTATCTCATATTTTTACTCTGCTAGGCAGTAGGCATTATTTCCTGTGTTAATATGTTGAGATCCTACTATTAGTGAAAGGATAGTAAATCCCCTAAAGGAAATCACCGTTAATCATTTCTGTAGTATGGGTCCTTGAAAGCACAAGTATAGGATGACAGCAGAAGCCCCAGTGGAATAAGCATAAATGACAAATGGTCAATTATGGATTAATAAGGAAACACAGCCTTGAAACCTGGATAGAAATGTTATTAGGGCATAATAAAGAGAAAAAAGAATGTGAGGCCAACACATGTATAACAACCCATATATATTAAAGATGCAAGGATGTAACAAGAACAGATAAAAGGCACTCACAGCCCCTACAAAGAACAGAGAGAGGGTTGCTCTAGCATTGTCATCCCCAGTTAAGGCCTCTGCACCTGATCAATACAATAGCCTGACTGCAGGAGGTCTTCACTCCAAAGAGTAAAGAAAGAGGACTGCCTTTTGATTTGCCATTCATGACATCGCTGTTGCAGATTCAGCAATCTTATTTAAATTATTATATTTAATATATTCTTGTAAAGTAAATTAGATTTCTAAGGAGCAGCATGTGTGTTTTCTACCCCCTTTCCACTGAGATAACGGATGCTGCAGAATCAAGTGAGAGTAAACTTAAACACAGTAAACCAGAAAATATCAAGAGGTTAAATAAAATGAGAGCTTTTAAGCTCTCTTTGCTGTGCAATGATCCTGGATCTGTTATGTTTCTCTGCATGTTCTGCAAAACAAGTTTTCTTTTGGGTGACAAGTAATTAAAAGTACATCCATACATGCCTGAACATTTTACAAAAATCAAGATCGCAATTTACCAGTTATTTCATCATTCTCTTTAACTGTGCAAGAAGCCTGCTCAGAATGATTTGGCTAAAATAAATCAATGAGGGTACTTACATTGACTTTAATGGAATCTTGACAATTAACGTGACAACAAATCTTCATGCTTTGTAACAGTGTCCATAATATTTTTTTTTAATATTGGTAACATATGACTATGCAATTACACCACAAATACCAGAAAGTACTACAGTGAGTGAAGCTGTATATTCTGGAATTGTACAGTCTTGCAACTATTTAAATAAAGCATTCTTTTTCTCCACGTGTGCATGTGTTAAACTAACGTGCTGGTGTGATACAGCTCTGGGTAACAATACTGTCAAGTCACAAAACCAGGGGAGGAGGTAGGGGATTTTCACTCTGCCATCAAAGCACTGCCAGCTTTGCCTTGTTACACCCAATGCCCTTCACCTTCTTTGCTCATAAAACCACCACATAAATTAATTGGCAGGTTTTTTTTTTCTTTTCAACATTTTCTGTAATGCCAACTGGCCTAAGGAAGGTTTATCTTATTAACACCTGCATATTTTCTCCTAGTCCATTCCTCCTATATTAGGGAAACCTTTATGAAAGTTGTCAGAACAATACCATTGTGCTCCTACAAATTAATTTGAAATTCTTTGTCTGACAAACAATCTTTAGAATTTTCCAGGTGATAAAAAACATACATAAAGCCAACATCAAAACGAAAACACTCCATTATTTCTGATAAACTTATCTTCTGCCTACACAGTCACTTTGTCACAACATTTTGTTTATAAATTCACTGGAGTGGAAACTACAATTTACTTTGTCTGTAACATAGTCTTGATTAGCTCGAAGGTTTCCAGATAACTTATGTAACTAGTAAATATTATAGTAGAAATAAAATGTACCTGGCAGCAGAGAAGCAGGCCATGTAGAATCCTCCTTACTGATGTCAGTCAGTGGTGAATATCCTGAAATGTAAAAATTTGGAGTGAAATCATGGCTCTACTGAAGTTCATGCTTTTTATGTCTACACTATTACAGTAATACAGTAACTAGAAACACATCTAAGTATCAAATGAACTTAAGAAAATGCCATATATTTTGTTTTCTGCTATTCTGCAAGGGATCTATTACTGCATTTACAATAAGTTCATTATGACACGCCATTCCAGTTTTCATCCTCACTTTCATAAGAGAGCTATTTCTCTCTTTTTTCAAGCTTATGAATCTGATAGCTGTATGTCAGTTTTGTAAACCTGATAGATGCCTTCAGTTAGAACAGATCTAAGGACTGCTGGGCCCATGACAGGGTGAATTCACTAGGCAGGACAGTGCTGAAAAGCATTGAGGTCAAGGCACATTGAGGGCTGGCTGCTTCCCCAGGGATAAGGAACTGGGAACCGCATAAGTTAAAAGTTTCTTTTCCTTTTTTCTACCAACTGCAGACCTGACATGCTGAAGACAGGTTGCTTTAATGTGTCCTGTGAAAGACATCATCTGCATTTATCTACAAATAAAACTTGAAGGGATAAAGTGCTGAAACTCTTCTTCAAACTTAAAGGAAATAGAATTAAATACTGTATTGGATATGCTGAGTTCTAAAGTGGCCTTTTAAAAACTTTTTCTTAAATAGAGCTCCATCTGCCTGAACCTACAAATCAGTACATACAAGACCCTTCTTGCATTCATAGCATTGCCATTTACATTTACAATTCTGAAATCAAAATGCAAATTTGCTTGCACAGCTGCACATCACAGAGAAAAAATCTGGGTACTACTGAAATTGTTCAGTGGAGCTGGGATTTCATCCCTGCTTTTTCTCTATTCTCACAGGTTTATCAATGAATATTGAAGATGCACTCAGAAAGCCTGATCAACACCTCTCCAGTGAGCTGAAATGAAAACAGAACAGTAGCAGAAACATCAGCATTTCCAAGGAGCTTCTTGAAGGCAAGTAGCTTGCAGAGAAGTCTAACAGTGAAAGTCACTGTTCTTGTTCTTTTACGTAGCTTAACACAATGGTTTTGGGGATTCATTTCTCTTTTATTCATGCTCCATGTGTTTGTCAGTCAGATTTTCTTAGTCATTAACCATTCATTTGCTATTCTGTAATTTATTATGTTATTCATTTCACAAGGCAGCTTGCAAGGTTTCTTGCTTGTCTGTTCAAGTCAAGCATAATGCCTTATGCTAACCTTCACAAGGCACACTGAACTTGTCAGGAATATTTATTATCTGAGTGTAGGAGGATATCTACACATTTTACAGTTTTTGATATTGTTCATTACTTTTCCTTCTCTATTTTTTTTTAACTGATTTTCCCTGTATAGCAAACATGGGTTTTGTGATCCATACAACTTACATTTCAGACTTGAACAGAACAAAATAAGATCAGTAAAAGCTGTTTATTTGCTTTCATTGATTTATCAGTTCTAACGAAATCACACGGAATGAAAAGTTTCCACGAATGTGTAATGATACAATCTTGGCTCAACACTTCGTAGTTTTAATAAATTAGAAAATGACACATAGTAAATGTTTGGCAACATATACATTTAATATCATGTTATTCAGAATGTTTCCTAAAGCAGATACTAATTCAGATTATAGTTTGGAAATTATACATAACACAACATTCATTAGCCAATGAATTTGAAAAAGAACTACATTTTTTTCCTGCGTTAATAAAACTGAAACATACTGATGAATTTGGATTAAAACCAAAATGTGACAGAATGGTTTTCAAAAAAATTAGGAGCTTCTTGGCAAAACAAAAATAAAACTGGATAGTTTTGTGAAGACGTTCATTTAACTTCCATTTAGGAAAATTAGATCACTAACTTCTTACTTTTATAAGCAGTATTAATACAGTACTTTCCAGCATTTCCAGTTAATCTCAAGCCCAAAATACAGAGCTGAAGTTGATTTTTTGTTCTGCTGTTTAATTGCAACTCAGACTGACCTCACACCTACAGTGCAGCCTATTTTTCTGCAAAAACTATCTCAAGAAGAAGCTTAAAAATAAGCATCCAAACTAGACAACACTGGTTTTATTTACATAATTTAATTCTCATCATCCAATAGTGTAATTGTTTTTATTGCTCTTGTCCTTAACAGAAACAGAAAATTGGCCCTACTGAATGAAGTGCAGGGAAACAGAATGAGTGGGGTACATCAGACTCAGTAGCACTTCGGATCTTGGCAGATTTGGGGTCAAATGGAGAATACAAGAGTTACTGAAAATAAAAGCTTCTCTTTTCCTTCCTTTCATTTGTAAGCTTGGGTGACTTACTGTTACTTGTATAAGTTGTCTGATACAGATTGGTGAAAAATTCACTGTGAAATAAAAAAAAAAATCTTTTTTCAAATAAGAAAGCCAGTTACAAATACTCATGAACATAATCAAGATATTGCAATACACATAGAAAAGAAAAATTCTCCTCATATAAGGGCTTTGACAGAAATAATGGAAATGCATAGATGCCGTTTTGTGGAAGAAACAGGCTAACACTAGTTTCCACTAAAAATTCAAACCATGGGAGATAAGAAGTTCTCTGAAAATCACACTGGATAAATCCACGGAAAATAAAGTATTCAGCCAAACAATTAGAGAACCCTCCTTGGTAGGGATTCAGATCAAAGTCATGTTTCCACATAGTATTGACAGATACAAATTAACACTTGTGTCTATGAATATGTTTATTGAAAAGAAACTTTTAATGAATAAGGATACTTTTAATTACAGAATGGTTATGGTTGGAAAGGGTCTGTACCTGGGAAGATTATAGCTTCCAGGAGGATCTGCTCCATGTTAAGGCACATATGAGATAAAGTGATAAAGAAGTGATCTGAATCATTTCTTTACCAAGGGCAGATATTGCCCGACCAATCCGGTGGCCTTCTACGATGGAGTGACAGATTCCGTGGACGGGGAAAGGCAATGGATGTCATCTTCCTGGACTTCTGCAAGGCCTTTGACATGGTCCCTCACCACATCCTTCTCTCTAAATTGGAGAGGTGTGGATTTGAAGGATGGACTGTTCGGTGGATTAAGAATTGCTGGATGCAGCCAAAGGGTTGTGACTAACGGTTCTGTGTCAGGGTGGAGGCTGATCACAAGCAGCCCAAGTCGGTCTCGGGCCCGGTGCTATTCAGCATCTTCATCAATGGCACAGATGTGCACAATGGCACAGAGTGCACCCTCAGCAAGTCTGCAGATGACGGCAAGCTGAGTGGTGCAGTCGATACATTGGAGGAAAGGGAAGCCATTCAGAGGGACCTAGACAGGCTGGAAAAGTGGGCCAATGCAAACCTAATAAGGTTCAACAAGGTCAAGTAAGGGGTGCTGCACTTGGGTCAGGGAAATCCCAGGTATTTATAAAAACTGGGGGAAGTCTTTACTCATATTTGGAATTGCCTCAAGTCAAGTGCAACACCTTCCACTTGGTCTTGTTCAACCTTATTAGGCTCTCATGTGCCCGCTTTCTGAGCCTGTCCAGGTCCCTCTAGATGGCATCCTTTCTTTCTGTTGTGTCAACTTCACCACTCAACTTGGTGTTGTCTACCTCAACTGCCCTGCTAAAGTGAGAAGCAGGAAAACCTAGAACAAATTGTCCAGGACAAATTAATAAATAAAGACAGTTTTAGAAATTAGTATTAAAAAAATAGAAGCAAAACCAGCTTTTAATATAAACAAGTGTGACATGGAGTTGTTATCAGAGGCACTCACAGTGACTTGGAGATCAGAGATCCTTATGGGTCACCGCTTTTAACAAAGTCATTCAGACCAACAAAATTCTGAATGAATTAGATTCCTATGCCTAAAGTGGTATTGCTATCTCCCCTCTTTAATGTGTTAAAACATACTTGAGCTAATTTCACTTTTGCTTCCTAAGCAGTTCTTAAACGATTTATGGATGCTGACATCCACAGTTCTGAAATCTAAAAGTACTGCCAAAAGAAGAACTGATCCCATTCTTCATTTCAATAGTTTATTTGTTACAGATACTACATCGAGCACCAGTAAAAGCTCCACTGCAGATATAGTAAAAACTCAGTCTTTTATGTATGGTATTCTGTCTGGGGAAGACTTGAGTAAGAGTCTTTAGTCTAACTAAGACATGATTATGATGATCAGATACCTCTCCCTCTTCAAAAAGTAACAAGGTGATACATAATTCACAAGGAATCAAACAATAGCAATAATGAACACAAAGAATTAGAAAACATGCAGGACAACCAACAAGAACAGTATTTTTCTCTCAAAACTGTTAGTTGTAAGAAAACCTAATCACTCTCAGAAGTGTCTTGAAGGATACTCTAGGTCATCACAGGATGTTGGGAAGCTGAGGGAAGTTTGCCTCGAGGAGCAAGTCTAAGGTGAAGGGGTGCTAAGCAGGCAAGAGATGTTGCAAGTCTGAAAGTCTATGAATAAAAATATATTAGACCTCGCACGGCATAGCAAAGAAATTAGCCCACTATATTTAAATGTATATCTGATTTTAAAACTACTGCTTTCTGAGCCTCATTGTTAAGGGTCCAGTGATTAAAGTTCTGGTTCAGTTATCTGAGCTTCTGTATTTGGAGCCAAGTACATTACCTGAGTGACAGCAGATGCAGCCTGCATAAATAAGAGAGGAGTTATCAATGCAAAGAGCGTAACAGCTACTAGTTCCGGTCTTTACTTTTAAATTAAATGTAATAGGCACTCTCCTCCAGAATCACCAAACCAGGCCCAAAAAGGCACTCAAAAATACCTTTGTTAAACTGTTGATTATAAATCCGAATTTGGGAATCTAGACAAGAAGCACTACATTTTTTTTCTGCATGGAACCACTTGAGATATTGTACACTGCACCTAGCAGTACAGGTATCCGAATCATATCCAGTATGAAACAAAGGACTTCATCTACACTGAAGCTTCAATACACCAAATGCAGTTTAAACTGCAGTTCTGTTACAACGTATGTAACAGCCATACACTATGCAAGACCTCTGCAGGGAGAATTCAAGTCCATTTATAAAAGCATTACATTATAAAAATTGTTCCACTATTAGTTGAAGGCTTGATTCAGTTCTTCACTGTAGGTTCTAATGCACAACATTTGTAACTGTTCATATTTTTGGTGTATTCAATTACCAATTTTATTATATCAGTGTCCAGAAAACCCCAGTCATTACTTTGAATAAGCACTCACATAACTGACTTCAGATAGTCTAGATAAGAAATTAAAAATAATGATGACCGGATTTAAATAAGTAATGTCCAGGCTGAACCTAATTTTGATTTCAATTTCATTGACTATATACTAATTTAACTACATAGACTTAATGGAGTTATTATGATTTACGCCACTGTCAGTAGCCTGTATTTTAAACACAGATCTTAATTCCATACTGCACTGCTACCTATTCTCTAAGTACAACAATGAAATGCATATATATAATTTGTAATAAATAGATAAATAGATCAAAATTTTTACCATCTGCTCTAGTATCATGTAGTTTGTCTATAAAAAGCAAACAATTGGGATTATAACTTTCCTTGTTAGCATGTTAATTTACTAATCATATATAACAGGAAGAAAGAATAGTCAAATCTTAAAATAAATCAGAAGAAAGCAAGCTGTTTGTGGCTATGCTTTAAGTAAGAACAAATTAAATCCTACTGCTTCAGAGAACCAAATAATTCAGTAATATTAAAAATAACGGTTTTACATTAGAAGACATTGGCTTGTTTCTTATATTCCTCATATAAACGTTATGTTACAGTGATCCCATTAAAGATGCATACATTTCCTCTGAAATGTCCAATTTTTAGACAGAACTGCCATTTCTTGGCTAATTCCAATGAAAATAGATCAGCTACCTCTACTCATCGGTCACTAATAATAAAGAAATAGAGAAGTATAAGAAGAAAAAAGTGTATCTCACTTATAAGGAATGAATTACATTTTTAAGTGAAATGTTAACTTTTCTGTTTTAAATGTGATTTCAACATTTTTTCCTGGATAATACTGCACCAAGATAAGCTTTCCAGCATAATTTTTTTTTTTTTTTTTTTGCATATACTAAATAGCTACAAAAGCAGAAGCAATAATATGGCAAACTAACTAAAATATCTCAATTTCTGTTATTTACTACTAACTTGGCTATTTAAACATCATAACTCAGTTACCCACTTAAAATTTCTTCTCAGTGCAAAGATCTTCAGACCGTGCTAAAGAGGCACACGATATCACAAAGAGAGGAATGGAAAAATGGGAACTCGGAACTCTGCTACAGCCAGCACGGCAGCTCAGTCTCATTATTTTAATCTTTGTGCAACATTTACAGTTGTCAGGAAGAGGGTTGTTTCCGTTTGCTCCGTCTGGCAAGCTGCTTGTGAGTTTAATGGACATGCATTTCAAGTTTTCTTATGCCTGAGGCCATCTTTGAATTCATGTGCCTCAATGGAATACCTAACAAGAGCAATTTTTAAAAATACATAATTTAATGAACTATGAAGCTCAATCTTCAGGGTTAATAGACTATTTGCCTAATAAGAATGCTTAGAAAATATTTTTTCCAGGTTTTCTATGGCTATTGGGTTTCTATTTTGATTTCTTTGTCCTCTTTCCTTTTTTTCCTTCTATTAGTTATCTGTATATCATCAAGGATAATTTTTGTTTTACAATAAAGGTTCTAGAAGAGTGTGGCCTAGACCAGATTATCATTCTCTCAAGATTTATGAATAGACATAACCATGGAATGGGGGTGTCCCACAGTAAGCTAAAGAAAAGGTTCGTCTCCCATGAGCTCAGTATTGCACAGCCATTTGGGAACCTGCATCGCCCCTAACATCCCCAAACTTGTTGAACAAAATGACAGGATTCCGGCCATATTTATATGACATATGTTCTTCTATACTTAGAAACCTAATGGGAGAGGGATTTTATGTCTAAAACATTTTTATAGCCTCAAACAAGACATGTGGCACTTGTTGCAGTGGAAATTATGTTACAAGTATACAGTGTAGCAAACTAAACATATTTCATACCACCATATGCCTAAAAATTTGGAGAGATACATACATCATGATAAACTGACGTTTAAAATAAAAGTAGTCTAAAATGATTTAAAGGAAATGTTTTAAAAGAAAAAAAAATAGAAAAAGACAAACAAAAAAGTATGTTGCAATAGCCTATTTTCATAGAAAATGTAATTTACAGAAGAAACAGTGGTACTGAACAGTAATTATTTTTATCATTACTAACCTTCAATTGTTGGTAGGCAATCTATACAACTACAAGTAAGACTTCATTGTCAAATCAAGTTCCAGCTGTGAGTAAATCAGATATATTTCTACATATTAGAAATATTTAAGGGCCTTAGTTTTGATTTTGCACTGGCATATACCAGCATACCAGCTTAAACTTAAGCAAATTACTTCCAAATCAATTTCGGGGTGAAAATGGAGCTTCCTAAAATGAATGGTTTAACTGATTTAAATTACGCATTGTCGTATTCCTATTGATCCTCTTTGTCATTGCTTGTGTTTTACAATATTTCTCTGTGTATTAACTTATCTAACATTAATAAAATTACTATAGTTAGAAAACTGTGGTATCCTTCCAGTTACCTCTGGTAAAAATTGTGTGCATTTCATCACCTTCATTAGGTATATTGCTACATGTTGACCAGAGGATCAGTAATAAGGCAGCTCACGGGTAATTTGCTACATCTCTCTAGTGTGCCTTTGGAATTTTTTATGCCATCCCCTCGTATCCTCATGGAACAGCTGTATCCTTTGCGTGCTGACACATCCCTGCCTCCCTAGTTGAATGAGTGAGCTGCACCAAGTTTTAAAGAAACACCCAAGATTCAACAAACTTTACAGTATATCAGTCGCTGTGAGAAAGGGACATCACATATTTGCAGGAAGCCAGAAACAGGCAAGAAGGGAAATAGTGACTTCCACCTGTGCTCTTCCTCAGATCAAGGAGCAGTAATGTGCCTCAGCTTCTGCTTTCCATCATTGCGTGCACGTTACTTATGCAGCATAGTCAACAAGGCAACAATATTCCCTTGCTCAGAGAAGTGACAGCAGCTCCATGGAGGTTTTTTGTCATTATTTAACAGCACCACCTCTCCTGCTGTGGTCTGAAGTATCACCCACAGTGCTAGTAATGAGGGATATTTTATATCTTTAGTATCCTAATCAGGCAAAAAAACACTTTCCAGGCATTGGAATGCAACTTCAAACATACACCTCAGCCCTTTTTTAAATTTGCCTTTAAACTACTTAAGTCTTTTATGGGGAACATACTAAAATTAAATATTGCGCTAGTAGATCATATGGCATAATGAGATTTGGATAGATGGTAGGTTTCTACTTCACACTTTGATGACAAAATTCAAACCATGTTCAAAGTTTCTTCTAAAAACAAAACTGGAATTTATTGCAAAATACAAAGAAGGTTAAAAAAAAAACTCTCAAGAGCTCTGGAAGACATAAGACAGATATTGGTTTAGTAATGGGAGTATGTTTCCTTACCCATGAAACAGCAAAATTTCAAGCATAAAAAGCTCACATCAGAACAAAACATTAATACTATCTTCTGCATGCTAATGCAGAAAGTATGGTGTCTCACTACATTTCACTGAAGAATCTTATATACATCTTTAGAAATCCATGCATAAAAGTTACTGTAAATGGCCTTAAAAGTCCATTAAGTATCTACATATGTAATTTACTATATAAAATTAGATTATCCATATATGCAATTTTAATCTGGTGTACATGGAAAACGGAACTCATTTAGAACGGTTGCCCTGTTATAATGCTGAAACGTTTGCTTTTTCTTAGAGCAAGCTCCAGCTTGCTGCTTGCAGCCATTCATTCAGGAAGTCTACTCCTTTAAATATGATGACGGTGAACTTTTGAACCAAGAAACTAGGTGCCACAGAGCAGAATGCTGATCAAATTAGAAGGGACCTTTTAACTGTTGAAAGTGTTAGAGTCAAAAGCAGTAGGCTAAAACCAGGCCAAAGATGAAGTCATTAGCTACAGTGACCATTCTACAGTGGTTTTGATCCCTTGGACACATTCGAGTTCAGCCACCAGTCTAAAGATTCCTACGGAGCAAAGCCAGCACCAGTAAAACATACTGCTATCTTAAGCTGCATCACCAGCGAGTATCTTATACATTAACCTACTGTGCCTGTCCTAGGGGGTTATCTCCTACTAGCCTGAAACCCAAGGACATGAAGCCATGCATTTTGCCTCCTGTGGACTTGCAAAATCAAAAGCAGAGGACTGGGCCAGACAGGCCTGAAGGCTGTCACTCCACTGGTTCTGAATGTATATAAGAGAAAGTGAGAATGGGGCAGGCACTGGATACAAGTTCTTTCTCACAAACAATTATTGGATAACATATATCATCATCTATCCTCTCTACTTCTCCTCTGAAAATAATTAGGTGCATAAAACTTTTCAAGTGATTGCAAATAACCTGTGCAGTCATATTCTTTTGATCTCTGCTTAGCTATCAGTTAGGTGTTCTCTGCTCACAGTGATGAAAGATCAATAAAGAATGCAAAGAACTAAGCTTTTCTGAAAGGTGCAAGGTTTTGTTGTTGCTTTTGTAGTCAGGATCTGAAATAGCTAAAGCCAGTAGCTCTTTAGAATTTCATCAAATGCAAATCATCAGCCTTGGTACACAGAAGGTTAATACTGTATTTCTTAGCCCCAGAGTGATGTATGAAAATTTACAATCACTGACTTCAGGAAACCCATCTAAGCTCTGCATGTACATTTTTCACTTGGCCAGCTACTCTGGTGAAGCCTAGATCTAATTTCAGCAAGTCTGTGTTCCTGACAGCAGTCACATCAAATTACAGAATCTTCCAGACTTAGCTGGCACCTTCATCTCAGCCCTTTTATCAAATAATATGCCTGTTGCCTTCATCATGTAATCCTTAATTATCTGAAAATCAGCAGACTGCCACTTGTGCCAGAAAAGGAAATGAGGAAAGAACAGCGATCTTTCCAAAGCACATGGCTGGGCACCCTTCAGAGACGTCTGATTTGATTGCCAGCAACAATATTCCATTGATGTTTTTTTCAACAGTTATGGCCTACGGCCCTCTTCCTAAAGAGTTATTTTATAAATGTGCATATTCAAACCTGCATGTTGGTTTATTTGACAGAGACGGTTTGAATCGTAGTTCCCATTTTTCCAACCGATTCTACTTGTTGGGTAAATATGATGTGTCCCTAGGATCAGGTGCATTATACCAAAAGAAAGATTACAAAGATGGGCGGAAACGTTTACCAAAGGAGAATTCCAACAATAAATCTAATGAGGGACTCACAAAATGTCTTATTTTAGTCCCAGACAAAGATGTTCTAATTTCCTGGAATCAGATATTCTTCTATCAGATAAACTTCAAAGAGTATCAAGGTAAACAGGCAAAACTAGGCAGTCCACCAACAGTGTACATAGGTCACTGAAAGTAATGCCTCCAATTTATTTCCAAAGAAACTACAACAGACACAAAGAACACAGTAACAACTGTTTGACACAGACAATTCTCAGCTGCAGAACGCTATTTTTCAGCATAGTCACCACCATTATCTTATACATTTTTGCTAGTGAGAAACAAGAACCTGCATACTGAGCTCATAAAAATCTGCATGTCTGGAACATAAATGTCTTGCACACTGCCGTTGCCACTGCTGAAACACACCACCCACTGCTTCACCGTGCTCACATCTACTCTTACACATCTACTCTACTCCAGAAATGTTCAGTAAGTGTCAGTGAATGACAATGGATGCCATTTTTTCCACGTGGAGGAATTCAGTGACACACCGTTGCTTCATAGGCACTTCCTTGTCAGATGCTATTTTGTGACTCTCTGCTGCCATCTGTCACACAGAAGCCTGATGTGAAAGAATGTTGGTGGGAAGGTTCAACTTCTACTGCCATACTGTCACGGAGTTGACTAGATCAATCTATGTCCGTGACAGGGGCGGCAGGCCTCTGCCCTCCCCCCCCCCCCCAGTCCCACAAAAAATGGGAAGGAAGGAAGGGAGGAAAAGAGCAGCGGCAGCAATCTATGGAGGAAAACTTATTTTACTATAATACTGGAATACAAAATAACACAATATATACAATTTAATTGAAATTGAGATTAATAAATCAGACAAGATGAGAGAGAGAAAGTTCCTGGGACTGATTCAAACCTGAAAAGCTTGGAACGGCTAGGAAAGCACCCTCCAGCACCCACTGCCAGGCAGCAAGAGAGCCCCCCCCCCACCCGGAAGGGCTAGATCCCGTGACTTCTGTAATGTACAGGGATAGGTACCTGGGATTGGGGCAGTGACACTTCAATGCCCCGTACACTACATGATGTTTTGATGTGGAATACTGAAATCCAAAAACAAAAAAAAAAAAAAAACAAAAACAAAAACATAGAACCATGACACATACCAACAACATCCACCTCTGACACTGTGGGCCTATGTAATAAAATAGAAGGCATTACTTTCAGAGCAGACCTCTTCATTATGTCCTATTGACTCTGAAGAAATCCAAGAATCAACACAGATGTTGGAACAGAATCTATCAATTTCTGGCCTCTGTATCATATCATTACCTGTCATCTACATTTCTCATTTTACTCATCAGGAATCTACTCATTTCTACTCATTTCTAAATTAAATGATTATTTAGAACTGAATGCCAGTACCTAACATAATCTGTTCTGGGCTAAATTCTTGCAAGCTGTCTCATGCAAGGGATTTTATTCCTTGTACCCTGTCTCTCACTATCAATGCAAAATATTTTAAAAGAAGTTTTCATTGGAAAACATACTCTGATGCTTGCCTATGCACTTACATGCACTTAAACAAAATATAGCCAAAAGGAAGAATGGTTAGTTATAAGAGAACTGAAGTTCACCAACTCAACAATAAAGGAATCACAGAATCACAGAATCACAGAATTGTAGGGGTTGGAAGGGACCTCCAGAGATCATCGAGTCCAACCCCCCTGCCAAAGCAGGTTCCCCACAGTAGGTCGCACAGGTCGGCATCCAGGCAGGTCTTGAACATCTCCAGAGAAGGAGACTCCACCACCTCCCTGGGCAGCCTGTTCCAGTGCTCCGTCACCCTCACTGTAAAGAAGTTCTTGCGCATGTTTGTGCGGAACTTCCTATGCTGCAGTTTCCAGCCGTTGAAAGGATAAATAGAAATAACAACAACAAAATACCACTGTGCACAGACAAACTGATCGCTCTGTATCAAATAGGTAATAGATCTCTCCTTTTTTAAAATTGCTTTGTCAACTGTCTACATTCTAGCCTCTTTTGGACAGGGATTTAATCCGTGTACCTGTTCATCCACTCAGAACCAGCCCAACTTTTTAGGTTATTAATTGTTTTTATATAAAAATAAAAGTAATGAAACACATGCCTGAGTACTCGCTACAAATTATTTTTGCCAGTGGCTCTCTTCAAGGATGTCCACTTTCACACTGAGGACAGCTGAAGAAAGAACACAAGAAAACTACGCTGAAAAAATAAAAAGAAATCAAGTATAAGAATTGTCTTTCTCACCGTCTGGTGACTTTCTAGGGTGAGGGAAGCACAAAGTACTATTGGCAAGAAATGAATATTAATATATAAAATAAAAGATATGGTAGGTCAGGTCCCAAATCTGTGAAGCTCTGTGTGTGTGAACTTTAAAAAGCACTCAGTTGTTACAACTGTATTCAACTGTACATTATGCATTTCTTTTTGTTTATTGCCTCATGCCACAAATATTCCCTAATTCCAGATCTCAGCCACACAGAGGAAAATATATTTGTGCTGCAATCTAAATGGACTAATAAAAACAACATTCAACCATTTGGAACTGAAATATTCATGAGATATTCAGGGAACGATGAAACTCAATTGCTTCAGCTATCCTAAAGGAAAAAGAGTGAAGAAAACACAGGAGTAACTAGAAACTGTTCTACTATGCCTTCAAACTTTGTTCTTTATTTTTATTTTGCCTTTTGCTCCTCTTACTTCAAATCAAGCCGCTTCATTCTCGTTTAGCGGATTCTACACCTGACTACCCAGCTGGCTCACATTCATTTATTTAAATTTTGGCCTGTACAGTTCAAGTACTGTGAAATCAAAATAGGAAACTACTCTGCTGAGTTGAGTGAACTTCCTTTGCCACAGAATAGTCGTACAGTCAGAAGGTGAATACACACGTGTGCACCTGCAGGAGTCTAAAGATGTTGAAGTTTCCCAAAATCCAGTGCTTAGGGTTAACCTCAGACAAAACTGTATATCCATTGCTTGTTATAACTGAAATATATTCACTGTATTGAGAAGTAGCTCTAGGCTCAAGCTACTTGTGAACTAACTGACCACATCATTCTTTAAGGAAACATACAATCCATTTAAGAAATCCAGTTTTTTCATTCAAATCACAAACAGTCTAAGATATATCACCATTCACATATCTGAGCCAGTGCTATCCTTGCCAGGAAATATATGGTCCTGGAAACACTGCCCATTGGGGCTACTCTAGCTCTGTCCCTCAGACCTGCATGACTCCTGCAGCTGAAGAGGATGCTGTCTATTTCTCTTCAGTATTTGTCAGCTTGGGAGAGCATGAAGTAATTTCATACAATCTTGAAACTGTTTATCATCCTTTATTCTTAGCATCTACCTAGCTATCTGTAACAGCAAAAGTAACTGTCACCTATCCTTCATAATGGATGTCCTTCTTCACAAGGGAGGATGGAACACACAGGGACTCCCCGTGTCTTCAGTTCCCAGTCATATCCTGTGATCTCATACATTTCCTTTCAAAATTATACTAAAGGTAGGAAAATAACTAAGACATGCAAATATTTGTAAATAGAATTGTGGACAGAAAATAGAAAATACAGCCTAGAATGGGCCTAGCAACTCCGTGATGCACAAAAGCAGAAAACATTTTAGACTGCCAACATTTTTAGTAAGCCCTTTGTTCCACCTTTTAGGGCTACACTTGATTTCTGCACTGAAGTATTCCCTTCTCCAGGCTCTTCTGGTGCCCCAGCCAGCACAGTTTACCCACAGCCTCTACAAACACCTCAAGACAAGGTCTGTTCTGGCTGCGGACAGACAACTCTCCTCCAACTCCTTCCTGCTCCCCAGAGATCTTGTCTGACCCCATCTACTCCATACCTAGTTCTCTGAAGACCTACCTAGGGCTTCTGCACCAACCAACCCGCTGAAGGTGTTTGAAGCCAGGAAGTATTAAAATCATTCAATGGCACACCTATAAACCCAAGGTCTTCTTCGAACTAATAAAATTATTGTCCACTACAGGATGCTTCAATAGTGAAAAAAGATAGATTTCCCTGTGAATGACGGTACACTCAGCCTTTCTTTTGAAGAAAAAATTGCCTAGGAGGATAAAAAACTCCACATTTTTACTCTCGAAAACTAATCTTTTCCTATTGATTTTTTAAGTGACAAGTTTTGACAAAGTCTTCAATTCCAATGACCATTTTTTTGCCAGTGTAAAACATTTCCTGCCAATTCCTTACAGATTTCAAACCTTAAATAGTCATCACATCTGTACTGATCAATAGAAGTCCCACGGATGAAGGATACAAATATTAACAAAGGATTTGGAAACTGAAGAACAAAACACTAGTGTACCTAAATTTGTGCTGATTAATTTTGTATTAAACACATTTGCAGCAGTACACTTAAAAAAGGATCTCAGTGTTGTTTTTTTTTGCATCACCAAATCTTAGTAAGTTCATCTGATTTAATCCAACTTGCTCATCTTCTCTTCACACAACCTTAATTAAGTGCTCTTATGTGCCCTAGATTATCAACACCAAAGGAGTTGTTTGGTTCGTATTCCGTTCAACATCAGTTGTTTTACTGTTTGATGTTTTTTAAATGGTTTAAAAGTCAATCTGGGTTTTCAAACACATTTGAAAGACCTAAGAATGAACAGCATCTCCTGAATGTTGTCTCCAAAATAAAGCTATGCAAAATTCTTATCCCCAGTTTCACAAATATTTGAGGAATATTATGAGAGAAAGCATGATTACCTTTTCACTGTGTGTATAGTCAAAGCAGCTGCACAAAGGCTCTTCGCCACTGTTGTAGTTGACAACAGGAGTTTTCTTTTTCATAAGAAAAGCATTTGCTTGAAAACAAATGGAGCTGAAAAACAAAGAGGACTTCAGGTTAACATACTGCCAATAGAATTTAAAAAGAGCCATTCAAATTTTATGTTTCCATTTTCTAAAGATATCCTCGACAGTCAGAAAGAAACATTTTTAAAATATTGTTTAATATTTTTAATTAACCATTAATTTTATCTAATAAAATAACCTACAGTCCATGTTTGATAGAAAATTCTTTACAGTTCATTATTTTGGTTGGCGAACTGCTCAGACCCCCGAATTTCAGAAGGATCTTGAGTGACTCTCTGTCTCATAAGCCAGACAGGTTCAATGAATAAACCCCCTAATGCAAAGAAATTCATAAGAAATTAAGTTTGCATTACGGCTCTCTCCTTTGCTGCTTACTGCTGCTCAGAAGTTGCTAGTTCCAGGTGGTTGTATCAAGACCTTATCTACTGAATTACTGGAGCTCTAAATTAGAATCTATATTGTAGATGATACTTTTGCCTATTACAGTATGTATCACTAGTTTCCTAAAAAGTGAAAGTCATTTCTTCTTTGTAACACATCTAGAATTGCAAGAAACCTGTGCAAAAAAAAAAAAGGACACTTTTTCTGCCCCATATCAGTAAATCAACTCAATTAAACTTCAATTAATGATTAGCTCAGGATCACAAATTTCTCAGCTGATATTACGTAAATCAAGATGGTTGAATGCTAGCTCTCCTAAAACAGTACACTTGATGCACACCACACATTCTATTCCAAGATCAGGTTTGCTTCCTTTCAGTGCAGAAAGTTACAAACATGTAGGATCAAGTCCCAGAAACATCCTTGCATGCTCTTCATATTTGCTAGCAAACATGGTGAAATATGTAAGCATAAAAATGGTTACAGTACTGATTACAACTTGCAGGTACACACTTGAGTATTTACACTCTATTTGCAGCTTACCTGCATGACAAAAAACAAGGAACAAACTGAAAAAATGATAAAGTTCCTTTTTTGAGATACAAATTATAAAGGCCTTTGAGGAGCTTTTATTAACAAAAAGGATTGTTAAGCGTTGGAATAGGCTCCCCAGGGAGGTGATTCAGTCACCATCCCTGGATGTGTTTAAAAATCATTAGGATGTGGTGCTCAGGGACATGATTTAGTGGAGGGTTGTTGAAGTTAGGGTAGTATGGTTAGGTTGTGGTTGGACTCGATGATCTTTAAGGTCTTTTCCAATCTGAGCAATTCTATAATTAAAATTTCCCTAAATTTGAGTCATTCAGATATTTTGTTTGATTTAATACATTCCTACAAATAACCAAGCATACTCTGGCAACACATAGCAAATGCTTGGTGAGCAGACTTAAACTGACTTCTGACTATTTGGCAATGCCAATTAGGAATGATGTGATCATGTCAATTAGCTCTTCTAAATTAATTTATAAGTAAGACAGATATACATCTGGTATGTCAGCGTGCCCAGAATTCACCAAAATACAGAATTGCCACAATTTATGTTAAGAATTCAATTTTTCCCCTTCCTAATATTGCACTAATTTGCCAAGTAAGCCGTTTTACCATATGAAGAATAGGCAAGAAATATACTACATGCTTAAGTGTACAGATTTAATTTTCTGATCGTGGTAATCAGGGAGTACCATATCATAGATTGAACAATGGTTTTATTATTAAAAGCAAAAATCCATTGACCTAGAAAAAGCATTTCTGAAATTCTAAAGTCACTATACAGCAAGTTAAAATAACAAGCAATAAATACATGAACAATTAACGATACTAAAAATATTGACTGATTGGTAGCGAGTACCTACTACTATCACTTTGTGTATTTCATCAATTCTGACTACACAGTTTAAAAATGTGTACTGTTATGATTTTAATTCTATGGGAATAGTTCTGTGCTGTTTGACCACAGTACTTAACACAAGGCAGAGTTTTTAGTATTGATGGCAAAACCTGTGCAATTTCTATCATCTACCACTGGGCAAGGTACAGTTATAGACAAACACAAATTACATCTAGAATGATAAATCAACAACACATTTCTGAAGTAGCAGTGACAGACATCTAAAACTGAAGAGACCACTCAATTACTTGAAGTATTTTCTCAAAAAGTCTAAGATGCTTACCAATGTCCACATTTAGGTTTGAATTAAATGTATATTAGGTAATCAGATATTTGAAATAGCTGCTAGAATCACTAGCTGGCTCTGTATTCTCAGAAGGCCAAAGTAGATGGCAATGGCTAAGTAAATATTTCTTATGTAAAAGGATATGCAGATATGATTACTGCTGCAGCCTCATCAGAGCAGCCAAACCTAATTAAGTGCCAAGAAGTTCCTACAACAGGTTTATGAGGTTTCCCTTAAAGAAAAAAAAAAAAAAAAAAAAACCACACTACTCAACTACAGTACTACAAAGATAATAAAACCACAACACCTCATCAGCAACAGGAATGAATTTTATATAGGTTTGTGAGTGACCTTATGCCCAAGGCGTACTTCATTCACATTATTTAGAGAGTGTGTTGAATATTGCAGTTAAAGCATAATTGAAATAGTTAACCTAAACTATGAGGAATATTTTTTTCCTTCATCAGCACATCCTCACAGTACTTGATAACACTTTTAACTGTTTCCCCCCCACCCCCAAATGAAGCACTGGAGGCTATAATAAGACTTAGCTTTTTCCATTTGTAGTTATTTATATTTTAAACTACTCATATTTCTCATTACTGAGTATCTTTATTATCAAGTTAGGCATTGAAATGCAAATATTCTGTTTATAGGGACAAGCAAGCCATAGAGGTAAGTGAAAAAACAGGAATGTGTTAGATATTCAGAAATAACAGGGTGTAGAAATAGTGCTACTGTCCCATTAACTTCCTAGATTTCAAACATTTCCTCATCCCACATTACAAGGCAACTCTTTCAAGGATTTGTAAAACAGTCACCAGAGTAAACAAAAAACCCTGCATTTTACCTTGCCTTAGTTTCTCCTACATAAAGAAACTAAATATTTCAGAGATTATGTCAGACTCTCAGATATCAGCATCTATTAAAGAAAAAGTTGGATATTTAAGAACAAGAGACGTAAGGATGACACAAGCACATTTTGTATTCCGATGATCATCCTGCATGTACACACTAATGTTCTTCATAATTTCTTCTTTAATTCAGCAATGACTTTTTCTCATTTGAGAAACATCTCTCACATGCTCTCAAATGCTATCAATGCAGCATTATCACATCTCATTATTCCTAGAAGTGGCTGCCCATCTTAAGTTTAAACAAGGATTCTTTGTTCATTTATTCCACAGAGCTCTGTCATTTTTGATATATTTGTGTTGAATAGTATTGATTCTCTTTTAATCCAAAAATGTAATGGCATTTCAACTCAATTCCTGGCACATTACTTACCATGTAGAGCAACAGAGCTATGGTAATCCTTGCTATGGTAACAATGAAGAATTTTCTCAGATATTACTATTAGGAGACACTAAACTCTTCAAGTGTGGCATGCTAATCATGTTCTAATTCTTCATCTTTCTCTTTCGAACTTTCTTCCATTCCTCCCCCTGAATTTGCTGACAATCCCCTGCCACTGAATACAATTACAGTTCCTAGAACTGTTCAGGATATATTTTATCTTGCTCAGGGAGTTCTCATAACAATATGAAAATGTACATGGAATATCTTCAAGTGATTGGCAGCCAGTCACCTTTTCCTCAGCCAAGAGAGCTATTTAATGTCTTCTCTTAAAAATGCAAGAAAATGCGTCAGTAAAACACAGCTTTTATCCCAGTCACAGTTCAGATCTTCCTTCCTACTAAAGCATTCATATCTCTGCTATCTGCTCAAAAACCTTTATAACAAAGGCATGAAACCCCAGACTCATCAAAACAAATTATAAATTAAGTTTCACTTTGTTTCTTTTTTGTTTGTTATTTCATATTATTTTTCTGATGTTATGCCTTTATGTGCCACCAGTTAGAAAGGGAAGACATGACTGAATCACCGGCATAATATAGCTCACTCCTGCTCACGATTTGAATAAAGGTATTCAGATTTGCACTCACACATAGAAATGATTTCACTGCCTTGGCAGCATATCCTTTACCTTCAAAAGCAGACAGATTGTTAAGCTCTTGATTATTCTTCCTCAAAAAGAAAACATGAAAAGGAGTTTATTTAGCTTTTTAATATTGCAGTTGTATTGAAGGTACAGTTATTGCTGAACAGTATTGAAAACAATTTTTCATCTTGAAGTCTGAACGGAGGAATCAATGCATCCTACAACTTCCGATTATCTGTTGAGATAAGGGCATGCATCACCGTATCCCTCTCTTACTGAAAAAGGCATCGGGATGCTCTAGGCTGGACTGCTAAGCAGGGCAGTCAGAGACATGAGTCAAATACCACCCCACAATCTAGTGTCACCAAACAGAGGGACTGAGTGAAGGATTTAAAAACAGGGGAGTGCAAAGGGAGGTGATACACAGTGTTTATGTTTGAGCTCTAAGACATATTGCCTTTCCTAAAATACTATTATTTCCAAAAAGAGAAGCAATCTGATTTTGGGAATCCTTCTGAAGAGGGAGGGCAATATTGTAAACTGTGGAGTCTGTAAGCTACGTTATTTCACAGAAGCAGACATGTTAATTACCACTGAATGAAAATAACATTAAAAAATAAACCACAGAAAACTTGAAGTGTAGGCTCTGGGACTGAAACTGACAAGATTCTATTTGTGTACCAAATTATGTTTTTGGTTGGGTTTTTTTTTTTCTTTCCTACATGCAAGTTTCATTTTACTGTGGATGCCATTTACTTCCTTTTTTGGGTCTCACACACATTACTATATTAAATTATGGGAGCTCTGAAGAATAATAACACCCACATGAGAAAGAACAGAACTTGTCTGTAAAACCAGAATCCTGCAGTAAAAAAAATTATTAGATACTAAACAGCTTTTCAGGATTTTGTTTCAATAAAACATTCTAGAGCACGGTGATACAATCGTGGCTCAAACAAAAAAAAAAAAACCAAAAACAAACCAAAAAACCAATACAAAACCATCATTCACCTTGTCACACAATCTGGCCATACACCGAGGTGGCTTCAAAAGTAATGCCTCCTATTTATTTCCACAGAAACTACAACAGATACAAAGAGCAGAATAGCACTGTTTGATAAAGCAAATTGTCAGCTACAGAACACTATTTTTTTCAATATAGTTACCAGTGTTATAATGGCATCTATTTTCACCAGGGGTGAACATAAGCCTGCATACTACGCTCATCAAAATTGGCCCCAGTGGAGGTAAATCCACAGTCACCACTGCTGAAACACACCACCCACTGCCTCTCTGTGCTCACATTCACTCTTCCATCTCCAGAAGCATTCAGCAAGTGTTAATGAATATCTATGGTTGCCATATTTTCCACATGGAGGAATTCCATGACACATCTTTGCTTCATACACATTTCCATGTCAGGTGCCGTTTGGTCAGACTGCCCCTCTGCTGCTATCTGTCACATGGCAACAAAACACAAAAGAATGCTGGTGGGAAGGTTCAGGCTCCACTGCCATACCAACAACATCATGGGACAATACAATAAGGCAGGGGATATTACTTTTGGAGCAGTCCTCGTAATACATTTATCAAGAAGTGAAGAAATTAAGCTGACATTGCTGTCCATAGGATTACAAACAGCCTGGTGAAACAGAAATCAGAAAGACAGTAAGATCCTGAAATAACACTCATATTTCTGAGTCATTGCTCTTGATAAGGAAAAATAAATTTTGAAAAATTTCCAGTAACTTGAAGAACTCTTTTGATTACAGATAATTATTTCTCTTATGTACATATCATAAAAACAAAATGATAAATTTCTTGTAAGTTTTTCAGAAGCACATTTGGCAGCACTTCAGACATTTAACATTTGAAGTTCATTTACAGAAGGTGCTTTTAAGTGATTCATTCACACAACAAACAACTGAAAGCCTATACATTAAAATCAACAAAGAAATACAAGAAAATAAAACAAGAACAGAAAAAAATCCATCAGAAACATATGGAAATAATATATTACACCTTGAACTACAAGTATAACAACCATGTTCCACTGAGCAAGTCATATATTTGAAGAAGCACATGCAGGAATTGTCTCCTAGAGTCAAAATCAACACTTATAGTTTATAAGCAATACGAGCATTTGAATCCTGTGCTAAGTCTCTGAAGTGTGCTGGACTAAACGTCAGCAAGAATGTGACCCTTTCAAATGTTTTCTTTAAAGCAAGGCATAGAAATACTACAACGTCAAAACGAGATATTGAACGTCACCATTCTTTATTACATGCTCAGCAGACATTCACTGCTTCTAAAAATATACCTAACATTTACTATGCTACAGGAACCAAGCAGCTTTGAAGCATTCTCCTTCCTCTAACATGCCACATCATTTTTTATCTCCGTTTTTTAACATGCAGGAATTACTACAGTTCTAACCCCTCATTTCAAAATCCCATCTGCTTTTTAGGGAAAGAAAAAATGCACTTTTTCTACATTCAAGCAATGATTATGGATGTCAAATGCTAACATCCAAATATAGTTTATAAAGTGCTAAACGAGTGCTACTAGTTATACAATCCCAAAGAGATTAATAATTTTGAGTGTAAGCAAAGGAGACCACATATCATACTATAGACACAGTATTTTTGTGAACAATTGAAAAAAATATTTACAAGCACAGCAATAGCATTTATTGTTTTACTCCATAAATATACACTAGAAGATCAAGTTTCCGTTTTTCTTCACTGTGAATCTTACATGCGTTGAGAAACTTCTCTGAGATGGTAACCAATTAACAAAAACTATCTTCAACTTATTCTTCAGGGTACTGTGATACCCAACCCCATCTGATTTGCAGCATCTCTTTCTCAGAGTCTTTGTTCATTTTTATCCCACCTGAATTCAATATAAAGCAAGAGCAGGTGTTTGTGAGGGAGGAAATATCAATGTTATTCTTGTTATAAAGAAAATAAAATCAGATTGAATGTTACATCAGCAGTGAAAAAAATGTCTGCTACAGGTACTTTAACAAAAGCTTGATATTTTTTAAATAGATAGGAGGTTGCCAGTTGTTACAGTTAGTGTTACAGCTGGAAAGATTATTGTGGTGGAAATGGGAAAAGAAACAAACTGAGAAACAATGCTCACCTGAATCCAAAGATCCAGGCTCACAGGAAAGACTCCACAGGGGAGGGATCCCCAGAAAGAGAGCCTTCCTAAGGGCAGTCAGCCCTTCAATGGGGTCTACAGCTTCACCTGTGCTCCCAGGGCTGACTCAGTCCTGTCCTCAGGTGATCAATCAGTGGTTCAGGCTGTGACTCAACAGTTCCCATACACCAGTGTACTGAAATCATGACTAAGAAACTGTGTAAATCCAACACATAAAAAAAAAAGAACACACAGAAGAAAAAGCTGAAGTCTCTGCTTGTTTGATATTATCTTGCTGCGTAACAGTTCTGTAAGGAATTTTCTATTATGAGAGGTTTGAGTGAGCGAAATGTAGGAGTTTTTGAGTGAATTATTTAAATTTGCAACATTTTATTACTGTGAAGAAATTTAATTCAATTTTTGCAAGCATTCCTATACTCAGTCAAAACCAGTTCCTCAAACAGAGCAACCAATTCTGTACTGTTGTCCAATTACCAAGCTTCAATCCACTTCTCAAAGGAGTAAGAAACATGAAAGACTTTTCTGTGAATGACTGATTAACATGGAAAAGATCATTTCATGAAGATTATATTGTATTCCTAACAAGATCAAAAGCATGCAACGAATTATTGTTATGATAATTACCTTTGGCAGATTTTGTCTTATTGTTAAAAAGCAATAATAAGGTACACCTTAAGAGGCAGAATAATTACACTTAACTGCTGTAATTAATAAGTTAATTCTCAAGCAAAAATTATTCATATGGTAGGAATTATGTAACTGCTGTCATTTAAATTCTTACTGTAATACCTCAATATATTTTTGAATCAAGCATTGTTAATCTTTCTAAACCTTCACTTTCAAAATGTAAAAGAACAAAATCAGTTCAGGAAGAAGAGCATTTCATTTCTCCTTCACAGCCCTGGATTCTCTACAACTGAGGATCAAAATACATGTATGCCATGCAGTAAAACTGAGGAAAGGAGAACAGAGGTTAATATTTGTACACTCAGCTTTTGTGACTTAAATTTGTAGGTGTCATTCTGCAATTTTCCTTCACCATCAAAGGTGTTTTGCCATCAAATTCTTTAAATTTCACTACGTGATCAAAAGAGATTTCATAGAGAGATTTAGTCCTCCATTTTGTTCTTTAAGAATTTGAGCCAGAATTTGCAACTTGTTAACAGTGAATTTTAGTAATTGCTTTCAAGTTTTTTTGTTTGTTTTTACAAATTCTGGTAATTTGATATAATTTGGTAATTTTCAGTGATCTTCAGAAAGACAAAAAATGTCAGTAATGTTTTTAAGAAGCATTTCTGTTTTGGAGTTTAAATCAACTCCCAGACTACCTGCATTTTACCACCAGTTGTAGATGCTGTCTAAATGACACAGTACAGCTCCTTATTACACACATAACATTACACACCTTATTACACACATAAGACATTTAGGTTGATGTAGTTCTAAAGATGATACGCACAGCTTCTACAGTGTTACAAATAAAATAAAATCTCAGTTTAGTAGCATCCCTAATGTTTCATGATTTTGGGATTAATTGACTTTGGAAACAGTTTCCTCAAAAGCTGAATACAGCAACACTTGTACGTAGCCTTTCAGCAAGAGGAGTCTCATTCTTTCAATGAGAAAAAAAGTATAATTTCTACTGTTCTCAATACTTAAGCAAATGTTTTCCAAAAGATTCTGCATTAACATTTCAACAGAATATCTGATTTAAAAAATACTTTTTTTTTTTTTTTTGCTATGGAAATCAATGCTATAAGAATACAATAGTTCATCAATATATGTACCCTTATTCCATGCTACACACTGACGTGATTCCACATTCAGAATTGCACATAGGCCACAACTCTAGGCTCCATTTAAGAACTCAGAATTTTCTTGTGAGGGCTATACTTCCTACAAACACTTGAAAATGTGCTGGAAGTTTAAAAACAGTTGGAGATAAACACAACATAAATGGTTGCAATTTTTTTTTTTTTTTTAATTAATTGAATATAAAACTGTCTGCATACTTAGAAGACTAATTCAAATAAACGGATGTTCCCAAATTTATTTTCTATGTATTCCCCGCATGATGCTAAGGATAAGTTGAAACTTTTAAAGCTACAAAGATGATGTCTTATAACTGCACACTATAGTACAGTTATGCAATAGGGAATTGAAAGAAATACACAAGTATTGACTGCTCTGTTACTTTTCACAGAAAACAGAGCCAGGTGCAGAGGAAAGTAAAGAGATGGATAATTCCTCAAATGCATTTTAAAGAGTTTAGATGCTACCTTTTTGTTGACATGGAAGTTGTTATCAATTGTGTTTTCCAGAATTATGTGAGTATCTGTTCCATATATCACCACAGAGCTTCAACAGCATCCTTTGAAAAGAAATCCTAGAGGAACTTTAGGACAAGATATTTTCATCCAGTATCCCCCGCAAGGAGGGCCTCTTCAAGCCAGCTGTCAGGTCAAGCCCACTGGAAGACACAAATATTCAGAGAATCTAATGGGCCACGGTGAGAGGGTAAGTTCTGTCTGCTTTCTCAAAAACACAACAAGGGCATACAAAGATACGCCTGCAAAATGTCATCTCCTTTGAAAAGATGCTCCTCTAACCTTGACAAAAATGACCTGCTAGTGTACGATGGCATCAATATATTGAACAGCGGGAAAAAGAGTTTACACCTGTGAGATTCATGAGAATTCAGAAAATAGCAAGTAGGCAGAGTCAAAACTGAAAGACAGTGTCCAAAGAAAGCAATATTTGAGTTCTGTGAAATAGCACTCAGACAGTGATGAATTTGTCACATTCTTTCTAAATGCTAGCAAATGCTCTAGAATAAATCTAGTCCAATAGAACATAATTTGGGGCAGTTGATAAAGATGTAGTCTTTTTTTGCCTACCTACAGTTCTGTTCCCCTCAAGTTAGAGATTAACTAAACATAGGATTTCTAAGTATTCTTCTGAGATAAAGAGAAATTATATTTGAAAAGTCATGGCAGTCTGGTGAAGTTTCTTCTGTGCCTGGCAAGATCATGGAGCAGATCCTTCCGAAGGCCCTACTAAGGTAAAAGGAAAATAAAAATGAGGTGATTCATGGTAACCAACATGGTCCCACCACGGGACCTGATGAACTAGGTGGCCTTTTATGATGGGGAGTTACAGTGCAAATACAGGCTGGGTGGAGACTGGCTTGAGAGCAGCTATGTGGAGAAGGATTTGGGAGTGCTGATTGATGAAAGCCTCAACACGAGCCAGCAATGTGCGCTTGCAACCCAGAAGGCCAACCACATCCTGGGTTGCATCAACCTAAGTGTGACCAGCAGGTCAAGAGAAGCGATTCTGCCCCTCTACTCTGCTCTCGTGAGACTCCACCTGGAGTACTGTGTCCAGTTGTGGAGACCTCAACACAAAAAGGACACGGATCTGTTGGAGCAGGTCCAGAAGAGGGCCACGAAGATGATCAGAGGGCTGGAGCACCTCCAGAGTGCGGATGGGCTGAGAGAACTGGGGCTCTTCAGCCTGGAGAAGAGATGGTTCCAGGGGGACCTGGTAGTGGCTTGCCAGTACCTGAAGGGGACCTACAAGAAAGATGGGGAAGGACTTTTTGTAAGGGCATATAGGGATAGCACGAGGGAAAATGTTGTTAAAATAGAAGAGGGTAGATTAAGATTAGATAATAGAAATAAATTCTTTACCATCAGGGTGGTGAAACACTGGAACAGGCTATCCAGTGAGGATGTAGATATCCCCTCCCTGGAAGCATTCAGGGCCAGGCTGAATGGGGCTGTGAGCAACCCGGTCTAGTAGAAGGCGTCCCTGACTACACCAGGGGGGTTGGAACTAGATGACCTTAAAGGTCCCCTCCAACCCAAACCTTCTATTATTCTATTTTACCAATGAAATTAAATATTCCATTATTAAATAGATATCTTTTTAAAATCAGAATGCCCATGTGAAAACACCCAACTTAATCTGCTTACCTTTGCAGAAGACAAGAGCGGTACTTTGTGAATAAAGCAAACATATTCAGCCATATTAGAAATAGAAAACATTTTGGAAATACATGAAATACATTTCTCCTTTATAAGTTTCAAAGGCCTGCTTCTTTGAACAGCGTTACCTTCTACAATAAACTAATTACATTAATAAATGTATTTTATTGTTAATTTATGTGATGATATTAACAGATAAAAAGTTCAACCACACAAATTGTTCCCAACTTGGCTTTTTTGCAGGCAGTTACAAAAACCTATAGCTCATTATGCTTCACAGATTGATTTGAAACTGAAGCAGCAATTACTCCAATATTAACAAAAAAGAGTATTAATTATCCGCAAAGTCTAAACTCTGCTAAATGATTATTTTCACCATAATTATCAGGATATACAGGCCAACAATTATCATCAAAAGCAATTAAGAGCATCCCAAGACACCATAGAATCAAGGCATCACAATAAAGCTTTCAAATTATTTCTACTAGGCTCTGACCTACCTATAGGCCTGTAAGAATTTCAGGAAAGAAAAAGGTAGGCTGCCATACAGGGTCTTAAATCCATTTGTGTTTGAGAGCGTAGGAAAGCTCGTGATCTAAAACCAAAATATTCTGAGCTCATATTATGAGATTGCATTTTATATTCAAAAATGTGGGGGGGAAAATGAAAAATGTTTCAACGTTTTAAAAATATTTCAGGAAAAAAAAAAAAAACCAACAGTTCTCTTATTTGAGAGAAACAGCGTTGCCTGAACTTTTCGCAGCATTTACCACATAATTTAACACATGCAGCATACTTAGGCATTAAGGAAATTGAAGATTTTGGAAACGGCTTTTAGATTTAGTCACACCACTCAGGTGGGTAAAGACAATCTCAACCTATTTTATCTGATAAATAAGTATTTTAAAAAATCAAAACAAGAAAAGTCTTAGAAACACTTCTTTCTGTGGTATGTGCTCTGAGAGGACTCATTTAAAAGTCAAGTAAATTATATAAACGTCAAAATTATACCAGTCACTGTCATGCTTACTACAAGATCCCTGTTGCTTTTACAGCACTGAATTTCTGTGCCAGCCTCCACAGCTATCCAACCAAGTGTCCCTGTGGTTCACACACAGATCCTATCTTCACTTTACCCTACTTCAGACCCTACTTCAGAACATGTAGTCTGACCCTGCTGCTGCAGATGTCACTGGTTAACCTCCCAGATGGGATAACCAAATATAGCTTTTTCCTTTCAGGCTGTGCAAGTGAAGCAACACAGAATATCATTAAAAGAGAAGAAAAAGAAGAGAAAGAAGTTTCTCAAAATACTAAGGTTAATCTGAATGCTTCCTTTTATATTATATCGGCCCACAACATCAGAGGCAGATGTTGGTGGTATGGCAGTAGAGCTTGAACCTTCTAATCGGTATTCCATTACATGTCATTGCCGTGCGACAGATGGCAGCAGAGGGGGCACTCTGTCACAATGTCATCTGACACGGACAGGTTTATGAAGCAAAGTTGTGTCATCATTCCTCCATGTGGATGAAATGGCATCCACTGACATTCATCAATTCTTTCTGAACATTCCTGGAGACCAAAGAATGGATGCTAGCATAGTGAGACGATAGTCGTTTCAGCGACTCTACTGGTATCAATTTTGACAAGCACAGTATACAGACTCTTGTTCATCACTGATGAATATGTGTAGCTAGCATGCTTAAAAATAGTATTTTGTAGCTGACAATTTGCTTTATCAAATAGTACTATTGTGCCTTTTGTATCTGTTGTAGTTTCCATGGAAACAAATAGGAGGCATTCGTTTTGAAACAATCTAATAGGTAACATAATACGTTCTAACAACAACAATAAAAAAAATCGATGTATATTTATTATGTATAAAATTATGTATAATTATCTCATCTAATGTTACGTATATACAGGTTTGCTGATTATTTGCATTACTGAGCAGCCATACAAAATAAAAAATAAAATATACATGTAGATAAATGTCAGAAGCCTGTCAAACATTTTTATAATCCATTCTCATCATAAAAGACTTTGAGACATGGCTTATATTCCTCTTTGCCTCAGCTAGAAGGACAATTCTGTCAGTACCTTGAAGTTCCCCCTCCTAAGCCTCATTATTAACCTTTAACATTCTGCAATCCCATTTATGTTATTTCTGCAACTGAATCCACCATTTATAGATCTGGCTTTCCGATAACAAAATCTCTATCCATACAGTAATAAGCGAGTACTTCACTTAATTTCTACTGACACGAGCAGCCATGGGAGTGCCATACAAATGTCTCGGCTCTCCTTCCAACTGTGAAAGAAATATTTCAATTCTCAATACTCAACTCAAAATGATCTAGCTTCCAAACTAAGATCATATCTGAATCTATCATCAATAACCAGCCCTGCTGATATAATAATTTAAAAGAAAAAGGGAAAAAAAAAAAAAAAGAGGGATAGGTGGGGTTTCTTCTTTAAAACCTTGAGAATCAATAAATAGATTCAGATGTAAAATAAACCAGCTATTATACAATGAATGGAGTAGGTTATTAGAAATATGACGAAAGTTTCAAAATCATGAAGGGCTCTCCACAGGTGTTAATTTTGCTACTTGAATGAAATTAATAAGACTCTCCATAAAACAGCGGGAGATTCTTAGATCACGAGTAATCAGTACAAAAATTTACTGTAGAATCATGAACCATGAAATGTTTGTGCAATGTATGCAAAGTGGTACTTCATTCTCTGCAATGAACAATTCTGAGCCCTTATAATAGAAAAATATTTAATAGCTTGAAAACTCTTGAGGTACAGTTTTTTAAAAGTTGTTGGAGTGTGATTAATTTGATTCATGGCAAACTAACAGTGAAAGAAGGACCATCTTATTTAAACATTCAATTGTAACTATTGCCAAAATAACTGTTTAAGATTATACAAAGCGTATAGAGACAAATGAAAATCCAACTTGATGTCCAGAGAAGCGCGTTTTAGGAGAATAAGTAACACAAATTGGCCACCATGCTAAACTGAGGAGCTCAACTACTTTCTCATTGTGATATTCCTGAAACAACATATGGATAAGAGCCAAGATTAACATTTGAATATGAAAAATATCAAAAGACTTCAACCACTTTATGCAATTTATCAATTTTTAAGGAATGCTTTTTTTCAAGCTGCTTTGCAAGCAGAATATGCTGTTTGCACAGTGTGTTGATGTCAGTAGGTATCAATGGACTTACACTATTTGTTGGCTGCTGCATAGATAATACATTTACTTAAATGACTACTTATCACTGTGAAATTCATGTATGTTTTATGAACCATTTCAGATGAAGAAGATCTAACACTAGTTCCAGACAGGAAATCCTATCTCCTTGGTGCTATTAAGTTCTCAGAAAATTATGCCCACCAAAAAACAGTGTATGGCCCAGATTTGGTCTTTTTACAAAATTTTGCTTTGCTACAGTGCCCCTAAGAATCATGATTTCGTGCTCAGTACTTCACATTTATTATATATTGATTGCTGTAATTAACTGCTTTTGCTTTGTACTTTTGGGCTTAATTAAGTGGACTAAAAGTGTCAATACACAGCTACTGTTCAACCAGATCACAAGCGAAATTAAATAATACTTTATTGTGACTAGTTATTAATGTTCTGTAAATGAAACAAGCAAGGGGACTGCATGGGTGAAGGAATTGGTAATAACAACGTACGATAGAGACTTTTATTTTTAGAGTAACTGCTCAGTGCAGATTAACAGTAGCTAAAACTATATAACTAAGGATGCTGAATTAGTTATGCTGCGTGCATTATGTGAAATGAGATTACTGATAGCAGTTCAGTGTCTAGGGTCTACAGAATAAAGGCATCATCAAGTAACATATTTTGCTATGGATATTTCCATAGTACAGTACTCAAAGATATCATCTCTTTCTGTTCATGCACTGAACAGAGGTGGAAAAAAATAAACAACCCAATAACATGCTCACGTGGCATTTAAGTTGCATCCCTGTCATGTTCTGCAGGTCTATTGTGCGGGCAACAGCAATACAATGTGGAAGTATCCACTGACAGTTCAGTAAAGCGTTCTTGGTGGGTGACCTGCACTGTGATCACTGTATATGTTCTGCCCATTACAGAGCTATGGCTCTGTTAAGAAATTCTTTGCTACAGAACACATTGCACTCATCAAGTTTAAACAAGGTAGACTTGTGTTTTCAGAGTTTGGCACTGCTTAAGAATATTACATTAAAGCATATGCAAAGAAAAAGGCTGTCTTTCTAAGCTAAATTGGTACATCTTTTTAGATAGTAACACAAAAAGATAAGAACCTGGCTCAGAATATGAATTAAAACCCATTTTCCCCTACACGTTAACTGATGTTACCAATTCTAATATATAAGTTTTTAATCTTTTTAAACCTTTCTATACAGGCTCTTCTAGAGTCACCAGTGAAAAATATCATTTTGTTTCTAACGTCTGATTTATTAGATCACCTCAACTGCGGATACTCACAAATGGTTCATCAGTTGTCAGTACTGCAGGTTTTTTGTGAAGCTGCTGGCATCTTTTTGAGTATCAGTAAGATAGCAGATAATTCTTTCCCATTGTTTGTCCTTTCCTACGTGCAAGGCAATTAGTCATTTACTAGCTTCCTTTCAAACTTTTGAACCTTTTCCCTTATCAAAAGACAGCATTCAACTATAAACATCTACACACCACTTAGTTCTGAAAAAGCTGTCTGACATATATATGTCTGTACATATTTATTTTTGCCAGGGATTAGTATTTTCATATCTATTTTCTTCAAATATCATACTTAATATCCTTTTAAAATCACTTCACCTTCATATCTTGCTCCCTCCACATACACATGCACTTGTACACATACACATATAACTTATATAAATTTATTCAGACTTATATGATGCAGATGTATGGTAAAAGTTCAAGCATTTTCTCCCTTACTGGAGGCAAATGTCTCACTAATATTTTATTTCATTGTTTAGGCATATATGCTAATCTTGTGTTCTTGGCAAATGAAATTAGACCACCTTCAATTATAATTGAAAAATTGTCATTTATATTTATGAAAAAATAAATAACATTGAAAGATAGTGCCAATAATTCGTAAACTATTTATATATTTTGGAATCATATTTATCTCCTATTCTTTGTGAAGACGAACGCAAGACATGAGTCATAGCCTTTTAACATATTTCCCTGGGTTATCTGAAGCTAGATCAGATGGAACACTTTATCAGAATCCTTGAAATCATGTAAACAACAAACATGAGCATCTGAATTTTAAGTACTAAGTGCTTAAGTACCATGAAAACCTCAGCACTGGCAGATTTGCTCCAACTCCTCTGCTAAAGGGTGGGCTTCATATTCTTTACCCTGAAAGCGTTCCACACAAGAGATGAACGTGAAACTTAGCTTTCATAGCTGAAGCACATATCCCAAAATGCATTACTGTCGTTTAATTAATTCCTGAAAAAGACCACAGCAATTTCTATGCTAATTATTTATACATTAATTAAAGAGAATATTCAGTAGCACAAACTAAAAGAGGAGGTTTATACTGGATATCAGAAAATAAGTTCTTTACAGTAAGGTTTTAAAACACTGGAACAGGTTGCCCAGAGAGGTGGGAGATGCCCCATCCCTTGTGACAATTGAGGTCAGGCTGTACAGGGCTCTGAGCAAGCTGATCTAGCTGTAGGCATCCCTGATTCTTGCAGAGGAGTTGGACTAGATGGCCTCTAAAGGTCCCTTCCAAATAAAACAGTTCTATGATTCTACGAAAACGTAAATAATTATATCCATTCTTGCAAAGCCATCTCTTTCAATCCCCTTGATGACATTTCAGTATCTGCAGAACTGAATGCAGACATTGCTTACAAACATAAAGACAAAACTTGATGTGTTACTTTATCTTCTCATGGCCCATTGCTCTGGGATTGTTCTTTACCATTTGGCTTTTTTTTTTTTTTTGCCACATCTTTACTGAAATACTCAGACAAAACCAGAAATATATATAAATAGGTTATTCTCCACATAATAAATCCCATTAATCCCAAACTGTAAAATATTCATGTTAAATGTATGCTTGGTTGTCTATACAGTTTGCAGACTAGTCGCAATTTTTCAAGTGTTTCTGTAGTGGGCAGTGCAAGTGCAAGGATTCCTATGTTTGATTTTAGCCATATTGGGAAGTATGGAAAAGATATTCACAGCATTGTTGTACCCAAAGCTCTCTTTCTGAAAAATAAATAAAAAAATAAGAAAAAATGAAGCCTAGTAAAGTGACAAAAAGGCAGCCAAATAGAGTGCCCCTGAGAAAGATCAAGACTTTAAAAGCAACAGCAGCTAGAAGAGTATTCAGACAAAATCAGAATTGCACATATAAGGTAAGAATCAGAAAACAATTTTTATGTTGGCAGAACTGTAACATCAATTTATCCCTCTCCTGCCCCATTCTACCAGATACCCAGGCTTTGGTGTGCGTGATGTGTTCAAATTAAAACCAGCACGAGCACTTTAAAGAGAAGAAAATAGTCCTGAGGGCTGAGGATTTTACAGGCAGACTGAGATTCCAGCCTCTAAAATCCCCGGGGCCACTTTGAAAATCTCAGCCTAAATGTTTAGATAGTATTACTATCTGCTTTTCTTTCAAACTGCAAATCCCAGTTGTTCTCAGAATTTCCCAATGAATAACACACTTATCCATGAAACATAAGCTGTGGTTAGGACGAAACCTTTACCCTGCAATCTCTCTACAGATATAATCTGTTTACCAACATACCATAGCCCTGGTACCACTCAGCTTACATCGTACACGGGAACCTCTTTACTTCAGCATCTGGGAGGCTTCAGAAACCAGCTTTGCAAATCACTTTCAACAAAATGTAATGAAAAAGGCATTGTTGGCCTATTACAATTTTTTTTTTTTTCATGTCATGTGAAAGAACGTGAGGTGATTTAAAATACAGAGCACCACGGAAAGGAAGGAAGCAGGCATTCTAGATAAAAGTACTTAAGATTAATTTAACATGCACAGGATTTCCCAATTAAAACTTTCACATTAGCACTGCATTTCAAACAGTTAATCTCCTAATGAGACATCCCAGCAATGAGAAGTGAATTGCAGGGCTGAATGCAGCCCTGAGGCCTGCATCTGGAAAAGGCTGTAGTGTGTAAAGGCTGGATTTACGCTGCTGGGTCCGAGGCTGGAAAGAAAGGACTGCACTGCCACCTACTGTCAAAATGTCTTTTCCCACCAGGAGCTGCCACTAACCGTGAGACTTCGTGCTGTCACACAAAAATGTTGAGTGCTGCTGACCAAAGCACGCACCAAAGAATATGGTGTAATTTAATCATTAATGTATACAATTTTTAGATTCTTTTTTAACTCTGGCAGATTTTTTTTTCTCTTCGTTATACAACAAAACCAAAAGAATACTGTGCTCAACAGCGTGGGAGAGCCTATGCAGAAGCCTCTCCTTTTCCCTCACCCTCGTACCCAGATTTCCAGTGTTACATTTTTGAATCCTGGCCGAGGAAGAGAAGACCTGCAGCCATTTCAGCTAACGATACACTTACTGACTCATCCAAGAAAGGTACATTGTAGTTGACTTCTTCCCTTCCCCTGGGAGCCAAAGGCATTACCTCTGTGACATGCCTGATCAGCGAGAAGCTGGATGCAAAGAAGCCTTGCATAGCAGCCCAGGGCACTTCTGTGGAGACATGAGCTTAATTGAAAACCAAGTTTTACTGCGTGTTCCTCTCAGGGTCTTTTTTTGACAGCTGAATTTGCAAATCAATTAACACGTTGAGAACAGCTAACTCCTTTTCCTAGTAGACATCTCCACTACCCATTGATCAAGAAATAAATTGTCAGAAGTAGCAGGGGAAAAAAAAGTATCTCAGAATGCAAAGAAACTTACCTAATGCTGAAATAGAGAAGACAGAACATCAGGGTAAATGAATGTCAGCCATTGCATTTGTAAATTATAGCAAACTTGAACATTTTATCTAGGATTTAAGATATGACAGCAGGTAACTGTGTGTTTTCTCTGCTCTTCCCCTTAATTTTATATGCAAAGAGCATTATAGATACACAGACAAGAGAATCTCCATCCTCATATCTATAGTTGTTTGATAACTTAAAGCCACAGACCAGTTGGAGCTGCTGCTGTGAAAATCACAGAGTTGCATGTCATCTGCAAGCACCCTGTGGGGAAAACAATCTCCAATTCAGTGTGTGTGTCAAAAGATGTTTCAGAAGACTGAAGCTGGAAGTACAAGCTCAGAGGAACATATGCCCTTCCTATATATCCATCAAAATAAGTCCAAAGCAAACAAGAAAGCTTAAATGCACTTTCTAAAGAGTAGATTTCTTTCCTTTTATTTTTTTTTTTAGTTTTTGGTCAACAATAGATAGGACCTGCTACAATCACAGAAGCAGTGATATTCACTTGTTTAATGACTGGGAAGAAAAAGGAAAAAAATCCAGATATCCTTACACTACTGCTTCTCTGCCTTCAGGCCCTGCACTACTCTCTATTTCAAGTACAAGACAGATACTATATTTGTGTGTCTCTACTCTGTGTCTTTTTAGAGGCATAATCTGGTCATGGCACCAAAGTATTCGTATGTTTGGACCCTAGAAGAGAGTTGTTTCTTTTAAAAGGCATAGATATAGTACAACAATTCTTGAAAAAGCATTCTCACAAGAAATGCCTCCCTTCACTTGTCATTTAACACAGTAATAGTTCTGAAAAATTAACGCTTTTTAAAATTCTATTCAATTTTGTTTCACTATTATTTTTTTTTTTTAATCTGTGAATCAACTTACTTGCTGTAAGGCTTCTACTTAAAATATATTCAGAAGTTTTTCTCCGTTTGAGAGCAGCAGCAACAGAGCTTATGAAAAACACCTTTTTTTTTTTTTTTTTTTTTTTAAATAGAAATGCAATATTTGCTTCCCAATGGAAATCCTTAATACATCTTCCTTCCAGCAACAAGCCCAAGTGAGAAGTTTTGTATGGTATCTTATGTAACATTGACCAAAGAAAATTGTACTTCACCAATTTCTCATATCCATTGTGTTTAAATTCAAACTAATGGAGTTATTTCCATCAGGAATTGCAGATATTTGAGGCATCCCTACAAAAGCCCTTCAGGCAAGAAAGTGAGACTAATTATACGTTTTCACCTCTTCTTCACAAAAAAAAAATACAAGACAAATACACACAAAAAGAATGACAGAAACAAGTTTTAGCAAGACTAATCTTCCTTTCCACAATTTCTGCACTGACTGTGTTGTGTGTGGTCCTCAGTTTGCTGTAAGAGCACTGTACTTGGCCAAAGACAATTGTGATGTGTTCCTGTGTTAATGAAAGGTTTTCTCAGGATTGAAGCAGAACTATAAAGGCCTGATTTTTACGACAACACAACTACATGAGCACTGGTAATCCAAAAGCACATTTCATTACTACTGTAAATAAAAAATACTGAAAAATCTACCTGCATTTAGTTTCAATGCACTGTATGCTTACTCTTCTTAATATCTTTCACTCCAAACTGACTCTGTTGATATCCCTTATATAAAAAACAGTATTTGAACTGAACTTCAAGTTTACAATGATCAACTCAGCCTATGAAAGGAACAATAAATTATCCCTTTCTTATTATCCCTTTTTTAAAGAAAAAAACAGTGAATGTAAGAATCAATGAACCACCCCCATGCTAGGAAAAAAAAAAAGGGGAAAGAGAAAGAGAAAATCCTGAAGATTCTTTTGGCAGATGAACAGTTTTTAACTAAAACAATATATACTCATTTTGCCTTCAAAGTACTTGTGTTTGTTTTACAAAGTAATCTATGGAGCATTACTGCTGAACCTAAGTGATCGCCAGTCATCAGTCAAATCCTCCAATTCAGTGAATGAATACAGACTAGAATTTAACAAAGTCTGATCGTTATATATAGTCAATAACCAGACTTGGTTTTATGATGTACAGCTATGTTCTTCTGTAACAGTTTATTTGCGTCTTCTTTGGATAAGCGTTGGTGCAAAGTATGCTGGTTAGACACAGAACGGTCATGTTTCTGTAAGAGGTAAATAATTTCAGATTTGATACAGAGGGAGACAGTTCATTCCTGAATTGCTTTCTCCCACAGCTTTATGAAGCTGAACATGATCCATTAGTTAGGCATTCTGCTAAGGCTTTGCAGCTCAAAGTCTTCATAGTTGCTGCAGAGCTATAGCTGCTGAATGCTGTACTAAGTGAAAGGAAGACATGACTGTTTATTTGCCACATGAATTACTAAAGATCTACCCAGTGAAGAGGAAGTTTAATAAGTTGCAAAGTGAAAGATCTCTCAGATTGAAAAAATAAAAATACTACAGTACTTATGAAAAAGAAGGGATCATACGCTCTTAAAACATCTTTCTCACCTTCTGAAACAAAGCTAAACATTTCAGAACCCACACTGCACAGCTGAATAAGGTTTTCTTAATTTGCTCAGGAGACATGCACATTGTTTTATTCCTTTATGATGGCCCATAACATTTTAGGACCCATGAAATCCCCAAGGATGACTCACCTTCCATTTTCAATGCATTAACATAACTCCATGAATTTTGCATGGGTTACACAGTATGAATACCTTTTGGAATAACATGGACTTACAGAGTACCATAAACTAGGATAAGCTCTTCATGTATCATTCCTCAACCTTAAAACTGTTCCATTATCTTTGAAAGAATCAGATGAATATTAAGAAAGCTTGTCATAATTTCCTTTAGATACGTTGATCCCTTAACAACAATTCATATGTATGAATAAAGATTAATTATGTTCAGCCATATTCTCAGATTACCAAAAGCACATGCTTTGTGAGAGTTCCAATTGTTGTGCTAAGGCCGTAATATACAACATAAATATAAAGCAGAAATAACAATTAGACAGTGATAAGAAATCTATTGTGAGGCAAAAAACATTGTAACATGAGCATGCCATTTTACACCTGACAGTGGAAAACTGAGAGCTCAAAGTGACTTGAAAAGCCTTATATTGAAAAAGTGTACATTTATTTCAGCCTTTGCATTAAAATGTTCTTTGACTTCGCTACTGAGCTAAACAAAACTGAAAAAACTTCTCATGATTTCAGTAGCATCACTCTTTGGAGAAGCTTCTGCTATGGGATAACAGAACCTACAAGCTTCTTATGCTAGGGCTTAGAATGTCAGCTGGAAGAATTTAGTGGGGCAGAAGATAGCATATATTGTGGAACACATAGACAAGACCTATCTCTAAAGACATGCATGGAAACGAGGCTGGTTTTGCTGGCAGTAACACGTGGAACAAGTAGCAAGAGTAACACACAACACTCTACTAGGACAAACCCCTCACCCCACATTGCAGACCTCAGCCAGGCACCCACACTACCTCTTGTACCTCACTTCTTTAATTTAACATTAGAGTAAGCACAGTTAACATTAAATTATTTATTCGTTTTATGAAGATCTAATTTGCAGCGTTTTTCAAGAATGGGATAATGAAGGATATTCAAATGCATGAACTGATAAAACACAGATAATACCATCACTGCCAAGGTACTTTTAAGCAAAACTCACTGCAATTCTAAACCAGATCTAGGTCTCGGGAAACAAAGTTCAGTGTTACTAACTGCCTCATCTAAATTTGGGGGGAATATTCCTGCTTTCTCTCCATGTGCACACATAAGTATTTGCCTTGCAAAATGATGAAAACAAATATACCTTAGAATAAATCAGATCAGATTCAAGAAGTGGTAGCAGAAAAACTGTGCCATATCTACACTTAGAAAAATCAGTATGACTCCGGACTACTAAATTCAATCGTTACTATTAACCTTATTACTAATGTTTTGAATTGATTGTAATTAATTAATATGATATTTCTATATTGTATACAGGAGCGGACATTATAGCTCTGATATCTACCTTAGCTTGTGACCTTTTTCACACCAAGAGACTGTTCCATAAAGATACATTATTTAAAAATCAAAATAGTCATTTTGCTAGTACAGCTTATAAAGGTCTTCACAGATATGTGGTATTTACTACCACTCCACTTACTTCATTAGTACAGTTTAAAAAATAACTATTTATTATAAACATAGCTGCATCAGGTGACAGAAATATGACCTCTGTATAACAGTGTGAAGGGAAGTAGCTTGTGCATAAATAGTTGCATTGCATGTATGTATCAACAGCATGGCCTCTTCTGGTCTCACACAAGTCTAAAGAACATAGAAAGTGAGAGAAGATAGGAAGCAATCTGTGCTTAAGATATGGCAAGAGCATGGAAGCTCTTAGTGGGAAGCAACTGACAAAGTGAATTAGATGCCTTGTCTCACTGAATTATATAAATAGTGAATTGGTTTTGCATCCTGGTTCTTTGTCTTCTTTTGGATGGGACAAAATCTTTTCTCATAATACTGCATGCACATAGCAAAATGAAAAAGTAAAACCACAATTCTCTGCATCTAACACAATTAGTGTACATTTTATATCAATGTTACTACGTAGTGACAATCATTTATTGAAAACATGCTAATTTCTGTCCCTTTCTACATGCTAATTTATGTTCTTTCAGAATGTGTATTAATGCTTCTCAGTTTGAAAATTGGAGCCACCCTTGCCACCACATAAACCTTTGCAGCTGTTTTTAGATGGTCATCTCCTGAGAGGGATGAAATGACTGATGCTTATGCTCAGTGCTTTTCTGTTGCCTCTTTTCTTTACTTGTTCACTTGCATGCATTTACGTAGCAGCATTAGAATTAAGATCACCAACTTTCTGCTGAAATTAAGATTAACCTTAACTAGTTTCCTTTTTCTTAATGATTTCCACGTTAACTTTGCATCCTAAAATATGAAAGTTTGAAAAAAAAAATCCAGAGCGCTCTATTATTTTCATGTTCTTCTTGGCAATATCAAAGACTAAAGGGGTACACAGAAACAATTTCTTAATACAGCATAATGAATTTAACTTGTGCCACTAAACAATAGCAAAAGTATCATGATGTATTTGGGACTTGACATTACTCTGATCACAGTAGAAATAAAATGTTGTTCAAACTGCTATTTAATAGTTTACTGAAATTTAGACAGCCTTAAGATAATCTGTTAGCTTTAAAGCCAACAGGATACAAAAATGAAGCTAAGTAGGGAAAGGATTATAGTATAGTAGGTGTCTTAGTTTCAGCTGGAACTGAATTATTTTCTTCAGAGGGTCTGTTATGTTACTATGTTTTCGTTCTAGGAGAGAAATCATGTCAATAACACAATGATATTTACAGATGCTGTTACACAGTGTTGTACAGAACCAAAGGCATTCTCAGTGAAGGGCATTTCCATCAGTTCCTCAGCCTCTCTTTCTCTTTCACATTTACGTATTTCCCTAGACTAGTTAAAATAGCTCAATAACACTGAATATGCTTGGAATGCCAACTGGAGAACCAAATAGTAATCAGCAAGCTCGCCCTTTAATAGCCCCTTATAGCCTGTACAAAATCCAATGGAGAGTGAAGGCTAACCTGTGGACTATCGTGGATTTAGGAGAATGATCAAAGATGATTAACGGGAATCAATCTGCACACAATATATGCACCATATTCAGACAATGCAAATTACTCCATATTAGCAAATCGATATTTGCATTCATCATGAGCTCGAAGTGTGATTGTCCCCTACATCTCTGAAAAGGCTATACAACATTTTTATGCATTAGTAATTCATGTAACGATAAAGGCCTTCTCTAGGTATATAAATCAAAATAGATACTTATAAATATACCTTTGATTAATATAAAAACTAAACTAGACAGCATCAGATAACATGTTTTCTAACAGCTAAAGAAAAATATCAGCAACAGTGCTGATTTGTGGAAAATTTTCTTTTACTGAGCAGTGTGCTTACATTTTCTCACTGCAATCCAATCCAATTGTATACAGTGATTGACATAAATAGATCAAATGAGCAATATTTATTAGAAAATAACAACCTGATCTACGTAAATATTTTAAATTAAGAAGACCCACTTTTTAGGAAAGCTTTTTTTTTTTTTTTTTTTCCTTCTCTAGTTGAAAGAAACTAACAACAATATCTGACATAAAGATCCATCTGAATGGGGGCTGTAATAAAGTGAGGCGTTAACTCGACTGAGAGTCAGGAAATGTAGGTTCTAAACTGGGTGCTGCCAGAGTGAATATATCCATTTATAGTAGGTAGATGGAAACTTACTTTGTTTGCTAGTGGAACTGTCCTCAGATGAAAGCCATGTGATCATATTACCAGAGAGCTGAGCTTACAAGGCAACTGAGAGCTGAAAGCAAATTCTTGCAACCTCAAGTCACTGCTTCTGTAGTTATTCGGCTTTCAGACTGGACTCATCTCTCACCTCCTAAGGTGAATTGGGCAATTCATTTGCTCTTTTTGTTTCCCCTCCCACTTTTCATATTTTACCCACTCTGAGTAAAAGCTCTGCAGCACAATGCAGACGTGATCTCACTTGGGACTTCCAGATTCTTCTGTAATATGAACAGTAGCAATAAATCATGAGAGGATAATGGAAGTGTCAACTGAGTCCTAAGTGTAGCAGCAGAGCTGTTATGTACTGTACTATACTCGTAACACCATTCTTCAAGGAGGTCTTTTGCAGATTGTGGCTTATTCAGCTACAAAAGTAAATGTATTCATGATCATCCCCACATATCACCCAGCACTACAAACGAATCACAGTAATGCTACCTTCACTTCTCTCCAACAAGAAGATAATACTTCTTGTATATGATGCCGTTCTGCATAGTTTTCAACAAACTGGAAATACTTTAATGAAGTAGTAAGATTGTGCTAGGAGCACAAGATTCATATTGAGGCAGCAGTATACAACAAAAGAAAGCTGGAATAAGCAAGGCAATTCAATCTGTATCTGCTTAGCTTTTTTAGTTACTCCTAAACTGTTCTAGATTCCATTAGATATTTCCTTTAGTGCTTCTCCCATTCACCACAATCAGCACTTTCTAAGAGGTTTATGAGAAGCTGCAAGATATGTTGCAAAAATCAGCAAATACATGCATCACTAGCACACAGAAGAATCCTATTGCAAATGACATATAATGACATGTAAGGAAATGCTTGTTTTTTACAATCTGAGATAGGCTGTTACTGATAATCACATGAATATAAGTGTGAAGAGCTTACACAAATTGTTAACATTTTCTATATCATGCTGCTCTTCATTAATGATTGCTAGTTCTGTCCATGCCGTTCTTCTTTCTATTTTGACAGGTTTGACTGATACGATGCCACATGACTTTGTAAATCTGTCTAAATATCTAATGTTTTTCTAAAACCTCAATAAATTCTTCCATGTAACTGTTCCACTGTTGTCCACTAATTTAGTAATGTTTGAACTAAACACATTTAACAGTCTCGGTATCCTCTTCATAAATTAATGACAAGACACATCTCACTACACATCAAGTTTTACACATGAAAATCCTGAAATTCGGCCATATTTTTAATGTATGCTTTCACAAGGGAATTCAACACATTCTCTTAGCTCCCACTACCCACTACAAAAACACCTTTCTCTCCCCTTCTACTGATTACATCTATTAGCCCTCTTGGCAGAAGACCTTCCATTTTCTGTTGCTAATAACTTTTGAATCCTGATCTGTGATTCTTCTAAGCCTGCTTCTTTGTCAGCTTTTGATCGTTCTAATTGCCTTATTATCATCTGCTTTCATACAGTGATAAAGACTTTTAATGTTTCATGTGCTACGAAAGAAGAAAAAAAAAAACGTGAAGAAAATCACTCTCTGTTCCTGGAATATTACCATCTCCACAGTCCATAATCATTAGGGTGAAGAATTCATTTTGGCCCTCTGTTATGTCTGAGTTCTATCCTTTCAGCGGCCCTGCTGTCTCTTTGCTATTTTGTTCGCTTCAGTGGCAAAATGAATTGATCATCGCTGTTCCTTTTGCCACCTACTATTTCATACCCTACTTTAACATCCCAGAATAATGATTTGCACTCACTTCTATAATTTTTTTCTACGAACTGTATGTCACATTTTTCTTAATATAGCTTCTTATATATATATGCAAAGAACTGAATGATAACAAAAAAAAAAAGCTTACCACCATTATATTTTACTATATTAACATCCTTTTTTTTTTTTTCTACACAAGAATACGTTTCACAAAGCAGATTTAAAAACATGAATGAGCTGCTGCAGATCTGCCCACCATTTTGAGTTCTGTCTTTTGAAAAGTTAGCAACGACCACAAATAATGCAGTTTCCATCAGCCTCTCAGATCCGCTGCTTTGGAATGCAGAAGTATTTAACAGAACCTTACACCAAAACCCTCACCAAAAAAAAAAACAAAACAAAAAAACTTTTCAGATCATCCTCCAATTATTGAATAGCTCATTTAATTAAAAACATAATAAACAACAATGGAAAAGGAGATTTTTTTCCCCTTCCCTATTCACAAACACCAAAACTATTCATCCCTAAACTTTTTCATCAGAACTCTCCAGATGCACGGTGTAACTTGTGCTCATAACAAAAGCCAAAAAAAAAAGATCAGCAAGAAAGATATACTTCTGCCCAGGTACTGTCCAAAATCCATCCATCAATTTTTCTACCCAAAAAATCTTACAGTTGTCACTCTTGATTTTCAAAAGGTACTTACAGCACGCTTTCAAAGAGAAGCCTCAAACCTAAAATTTACAATCCTACAGGACATTTACCAAACAGGCAAGACACAGAATTCCCTCTCTTTTTCATCTGCTAGCACGTCCCCTTCAGTGACAACTTCCCCATATTTTGGGTAATGGGACAGATGGCTAGAAAGATGAATTTTAAGGAGAGAATATGCATGCAGCACAGCCTTTTATGGCAGTCTTTCTACCTTACCTTAATCAGTGAACCACTGCCCTAAAATTACCCATCACATGGAATTCCAAGCAAGTAAGTTCCAAGGCAGTAAATAATCTATACAGAAGCACTAATCTTCGTAGATGTCCTGATAAAGCTTACAAGTTAAGAAGACACAACTTTGAACAATGAAGAAGGAAAAAGGAAGAAAATCTTACTATGGCTAGAGAGATGTACCAACTAACTGATAGAAGTGTGATGTTCTCCTGATGCCAAACATTCTGGCCCACGACCATAATCATCTCTAATTTTTCTTGATGAATTGTTCCCCAGCTGAGTGCTTCTCAACACAAAAAGGAATCATTCCTTTGTGACTAGTATGCACCACGCTGTGTTTTTAAAAACTTTTTAAAAACCAGTAACCTCTGTAAAGAAAGCCTAGCCTCTACTGCATTTCCTGCAAGTAATGAGAGCCTCATTTGTCATGAATACGTGGAGGGTTTTATGATTTACACTAAAAGCAATACAAAATCTGAATGACTTGAAAACAGTCCAGTGCTTTACTTTGTCCCTTTAAAAAGGCAAACTTTAATCAAGACGAAAAAGCCATACAGGTCCAACTCAGTAATGTTTTGTCACTATCTTTTTCATGTTTAATTAAAAATGTATTCAGAAATAATATCTATTTTAAAAATATCAATTTTATATGTGGCCCAAGACAACTCTTCTTCACTCATTGTGGTCTAGGAAGCCCAAAAGCTTGGACACTCATTGCACTAGACTTTGAATCTGTAGAACAATCTTTAACAAACTGGAACTGAACTGAACAGCTACCAGGTACATTTACTTGAAATTAAATGACAATGTCTTGCCATTCCAGCAAATTTATTAAAAGATTTCTGTTCCAATTCCAGGTACAACATCATTATTATCACATTCTATGCAATGACATAAGGAACAAAAATTCTTCAAACACTAGGTTAAATGCAGAAAATAAATACAAGGGTATGTTTCTACTGAGACAGCTGTGGTTTTCTAAGAAAATTAAAATGTTCCTCTCTTATATCTTTAATAATAGATAGTCATGGGATCAGTTATGCAGCCAGTGAGAGCGAGGGGGGGGGGAGTGGCAGGTTAAGGCAGAATAATTAATCCACAACTATGCCATATATTGTAAATTAACAAGTATCACCATATTTTAAGGAATATATTTTAAGTAATAGGCATTTGCATAGTACCACAAATGTATGCCATACATTACAAAAATCTAGAGACACATTCCTTTGTCTAGGTTGATTACAAGCGACCAGTTATAAATATTCTAATCAGGCTTTTATACCTCTTCTGTTAGTGTTGTACTGGAGCACCTTTCTATTAATCTATCAAGCTACATGACTAGCATTTATCTGTCTTCCTGCTCTCAGTTGCAAAATTGCATGTGTTTAAAAATAATTAATATTTTATTTTTTATCTATGATGTACCTGCACATTTACTTGCAAACGCAGGCAGAAAAATATATATCCCATTTTACTGTGTATCTAAATCTGAAGTATTTGATGAGACTTCTGTATTGAAATCAGCGTATTTATATGCTGAACTGGTGAAGAGCAACAACTTGAAATGTCTTGAGAAATATGTTTTATACCTTAGCAGCAAATATTTCTCATTATTCACATTCCAGAGTAACCACTGATGTACACTTAGAATGGATTTTTTTTTTTTTTTACATGTTCACTATTGGCCTAACTTTGCTTCAACTGGAAATTTCATCACGTATTGCAGTGGGAGCAGAGTTGGGCCACTGCTTAGTGCATCTGCAAACTCCAGACTCAGAAGGCACACAGTGTGAAAGCACAGCAGAGAGCTCAGAAGTCCCTGACTGGCTGCTGAGGGACCTAATTAATCTGCCCCAGTTCACTTCCAATCTGATATAGTTCTTTGTTTGCCTCCATATGTATGAGTTGTAGAATTTCTTCCAGCTGTATCAACTGCAGTCACCAATATCATGCTTGCTATTTCTCATAGACAGTTCAGTTAACTTTACCACAGTAATTCTTACCACTTTTTATCTAAAATAGACCTGGAATGCAGAAAAATTCAAATATCAGAATACTATACTGGTAGTGTCAGATTTAGTAGAGAAAAAACTTACACCACCTCTTACACAAGGTTACACTAGTATGTTTTAGTGACCCAAATAAATTCTGGACCCATGTTGTATCATGCAAATACGTACAATTTTGACTTCTAAAATGCTGATGGTTTTTCAATGAAAATCCCTACTTCTCCTTTCCATTCCTAGATGTAACCATTCTGAATTTTTGAACTCCAGTTACTTATGAGCACATAATTTAATCAGGTTTATTAGGAAAATGATGATACACCAGAATGCTTTTTATACCAGAGACATGATCTAAAGATTGCTTTATAAAAGATGCTACTAACTTCAATAAAAGCAGAACAAATCTGTATAACTGACTTAGCATTGCAAGACAAACATGGAAATTACCATCAAATTTTGAAAAATATAGATGTCAGATTAGTTATAAAAAAAAAAAAAAAAAGGTCCTTCCACTTATAAAGTATTCTCCTGGCATTTGCTCATGAAACCGTCTTCCAGGGACAGACATCTTCTAACCTCAGACAACAAGGAGACGTTATGTCACCACTGAGGAAAAAAATGCATACTCAGTTATCATACCATACAACATTTACTTTTCCCTAATATTTGATGTAGAAATATCCCTAGTTTCTTTTTGAAAATAGAGAAGAACACATGGATTTTTATGGTGTTGGTTTTTTTCCCACCTCTTACAACTTCACTGCCTCCTATGCTTATACTCACTTTTAAGATCATCTCCTGATACGTCTCTCCCCTTGCCACACATCTTCCCTTACCCTACATCTCATCTTCTCAGAATCCTTGTGAGTTTTCACTACTCAACAGACAGGAAAATGAAGTGACTGGAAAGTTGTCAACATGGTGATCAGCCAGCTGTCAGCAACTAAACAAAATACGTAACAGTTGAGTTATGCCTATTCCTGAGAGCTCAGGAGAGGCAAACATTTTAGCTTTTACTCCTCTGTCCAGCTTTGGGTTTTCATAAAACTACTTGTAACTTCAAAACTATTACATTGTTTGAAATCCGGATGAAGCTGAACGGTTGGTTTAAAAGCTACTGAGGAGAGATTAGGAGAGAAGTAGGTAAACAATCAGCTTGCTTCATTCCTGCCCTCAAAAGAGAATAAAAATGAGAAGCGTTCAAAAATTCACTAGCAAGTAAAGGCAGAAATCACATCGCCCCTGCTTCTGTCTAGCTGACAAAAACAGAAGAATAACACTTATTTTTTTTTTAGAAGACAACCTTCTATAAAAATGAGTTTGCCAAGAGTTATCTACTTCACAGACCAGAAATCACCAAGTTCTGTAATTTTCCCAATGCTTAATTTTGCAAATATATATTAGCAGAAAACTAGTGCGACAAATTCCTCCATTTTAAAACATGATCTTTTCAGACGAGCTATCTTATTTAAGACTTCAAATATTTAATATGGATCTCATCCCGTTAGGACATGTATTTCTGTTTGCAAAATAATCAAGAAATGAAAGGCTATATCTGAACACCTTATATGGTACCTGATTTCTAATCTCAACAATAGGGATAGGCGCACATGTTCAACCGAGCCAGACAACATGAAAAAGATGCCATATATCATGTGAAGATCAGGCCCAGACCAATAGTGGAAACAACAGAGTTGATAAGATGCTGATCTAGGGCAGAAGGAAAGCAGAGCTCAGCTAGCCATATTCTGAAACCTCCTTGTGCACGTGAAGGTAAACAGTTGTGACATGGGGCCCTGCTTCAGCATAGGATGCCTCCGCTCCACAGATGAGCACCTTGCTGAAAACATCAACGGATCTGACCAAAACCTTAATGAAGAAAGATGACATTTATAACTAACCTTAATTAAGTTGGAACTTGATCTATCGGTACTTGCCAGTAAACAGTACATATATTTCTGTGTAGTGCTGTTGCTTTAATAGGGGTGTGCAGGCCAACTTTTTACTGAATGCACAGAAAGACCACAGCTCCTAAAATGCATCTAAACTCAGATGTCCTTAGCACAAGCTGTAGGGTCTTTCCAATTGGACACATAAGGCAAAGCCCTGAAAGTCCATGCTGCTCACTTTAGCCAGTATTCACAAGCCACTTGTAAAATATTATCAATTACCTTAATTTGACAATTTATTGTCAAAAGCTGCTATAGAAAAAAAAAAGCAAGCTGACAAAGTCTGCAGTGGAAGGAAAGATTAAATATTTTACAGATAAACATAAAACAACTTGAAATAGTTCCATTTTAATAAGCTTTTTAATAATCTTCTAATTGATTTAAAGATTATTTTTATTCATATTATAACCTTATTCAATTACATGAAAAATCTCTGTAAATACGTCAAATATTCAGCATGAGAACATCACACAGATATTTGGTTAAAAATAACTGTTTTAGTTTCAAAGTTTTATTTGATCAAGAGATAAATTAAGAGTATAGTTTAGAAAATAGATACAAAGAAACACATTTGATCATACTTCAAAGAAAATATTTCATATGTAACTGCAGGTTTGTAATCATATTCACTAACCAACAAAATCAAGATAACACGAGTAAAAATAAACAAATCATAAAAACAGATTTCTATATCATCTTTGGTTATCAGCTTGGTGATTAAATAATTAAGTACAGTACTCAGCAAGCTTCAATTTTTATTTTGATTTTTTTTTTTTTGCCAACGTGATCTATGTGCAAGTAGAAAGATTCATATGAAAAGGAACAACTAATAAGAAGGACTTCAAATTCTTATTCAATAAACATTTACTATTACACTCAAACACTGTAGATATTTAAAAGTATCTTGGACTAGAATGATTTTATTTTAAAAGATAAAGGAGATTTTTCCACCTCAGTTCAATTCATTAGCGATTTTTTATTTATTTTTTTTTTTTTTTGGAATTACAGACTAGAAGTTACAATAATTAAAACCGTGTGTCGAACAGAAATACTTCATTTTTTATGTTATATTACTTCTTCAGCATTATTATAAGCTCAGCCTGCCTGATGTGAGTCTAATTTTCTACTCAGTCTTAGACTGAATCCCACTGGGAAAGTGAGATATTGTGATTATTAGGAAAAGTCAAGAAAGAAGAGATTAAAGACTCCCTGCTAGTGAGTAGAAGAGAAAAGAAAGAGTTCTGCCAGTCCAAATCGTATTACCTCTAAACTGAACTGCACAACAATAAATCACAATAGGAAATAATTCTTCATCAGAAAGTTTTTAGATAGTCATAGGGAAGTGCAAGAAAATACTGTTAAGAAGAGGAAAGACCAAAACAGTCACACACAAATTGAAATGTATCAAGTTTGACTACTTTACTTAAATCCCTTCGTGGAATGAATATAATACAGACATAAGGTGTATCCATTAAATATTTGAAAAGGCAGATCAGTAATGAAGGTTCAGTAAAATAGTGCCAGTTTTATTCATGTTTTACCTGCTTTAGTTTATTAAAATAAGGAACAGAATTGAGTTCACTGAGAAGAATGCAATTACACTTGGAGTAGTACTCATGCACAAAACCACTGAACTAATCAAATACATCTGATGCAATTGCTGCAGGTTTCAGCCATCAGAAATTTTTAATTACACTCCCTTTACTCCTAACTCCACCTAATTGATAAAAAGCACTATTACTACAAAGAAAAAAAAATGTCACTGAAGATATAACGTATATCATTAAAGAGTGATAGTACTGTACCATGTAAAATATTATTTCATTATTATCAGGTGAAGTATTTCTACTTCATCAAAGGATCTCAAAACACTTTACAAAGGAGGATTTTTTCCACTATAGGTGAACAAAACAAGAGAGAAAAATAGATCAGGTTGCATCGAATTATTTACAATGTTAATGCTGCAGAAGTATTAGCTGTAGATCCAAATTAATTTCTTTAAAAAGTAGTATTTATAAATTAACCAGATGAGCTTGATGCTACTTAACAGAATTATCCCAAAGATTGGAGGAAGTGTACATCTACCTACATCTATTCAATGACTGCAAAATATCATTACACCATCTTGAGAACTTGAAAAATAAAGAGCATTCTGAATAAAAACACAAATTTATCCATGACTCAAAGAGGGTACAATAAGAGTTCTTCTGAGCGAGAACTACAGCTTGTACGTTATGACAGCACCTGCTGACATAAGATCAGTCTGGGCAAAGTGCATCACCACATTCCACTGTCATTTATAGTAGTCTTGAGACTTGTTCCACCTATCAAGAAAGACCACAATTAGCCCAGCAAACCTTGACTATTAGAGCTAAAAGAATAGAAACAACAACCTCAATGATTAACAGTGTAACACCAGATTGTGAAAAACCTTTCTGGTTATTGGAAATTAGTATGCCAAAAATAACAAACCTACAGAGATGGGATGAAATAAAAGAATAGATGCTCCACTTCTCTTTAGAGCTCATAAAGTCTTTTATGCTGTAGGTTCTTACTATGTCTTGGCTTCATATTCAAATGCAGTATTCTCAATTTTACCCTGTTTACCAATAATCTCTGTTCCTCTGATTATCAGTCACCTGTGCTCTTTATTTTCACCTCTGTCAGTATTTGCACCAACTGCACACTAACAGCTAATGATGATGTTTATTCCGGGCCACTGAGAAGATCTTCAACAGTGTACCAACCATCCCTGATCAAGACCACCAGACCAGTGCCTGCTTGATGATTACTCATCACTCATGCAGTCACTCTTCGTTCACACAGCACGTACTATCATGACTTCACGCTGTTCTAAGGGTGTCATAAAAGTTCTTGGCCACCCCCAGTCCCTCCTTCCCATAAAAAACCTCCCTACATCAATAGCTCTCTTACATCTATCAACCCAAACTGTAATCTCATCTAAAGGGTGTCATATCAGTTTTACAATATCTATTCTGTAAGTCGTACTATTATCATTACCCTTATTTTATTACTCATAATTGAGTCCTACATCAGCCACGCTATTATTTTAGCCAAGATGGATGTCAAAGTGACAAGCCTGTAATTACCACAGTAACCTCTTTCACCCTTTCAAAACATTGGCTCAACAACAGATTAATTCTCATCTTCTGGAATTTTCCAGTTCAGTTTCATTGAAAAGAAGTGATAATAGTCCACTGAGCTCCTTGCAGTTTTTCTACAATGTATAGACACTTATAATATCGAAATATTTTGAAAATATCAAGGTTTAGCAGCCCATATTAATTATTTTCATTAGCTTTTTAAGTATTTCAGCTTCAACAGCATACTGTTTACACCTTCTCAAAGAATTGAGCTTCTGCTTCAGTTCCAAATTTTATTTTTACACACTGACCTGAAACATGTTCCACCTGCAAAAAGAGGAAGGCGAGATGATAATAGAGAAATGGATGGAAAACAACTGCCACTCACACAATAAAATGAGCTAAAAGGAGAGAATAATACTGGTATTAGAGAACCTAGAGAAGGCAAAAGACTTTGCTTCCCAGAGAGAGGACTACTGAGGAATCCTAGAGTTTGAAAGGATGGCAGCAATTTGGTAGCTTAAAGAGAAAAGTATATAGTCACAAACAAAAATCTTAACCCAGATCCATGATGAATCCTTGGAAATTCTTCATTTAGTCTAATTATTTGTTTCTTGTCTCATCTCTATTGCCCATCTTACAACTCCTTTGCTACTGTTCATGTCTACCTATTTCTGCCTAATCAGCAATTGCACCAGCAGTACTCCTTTTATGCCTCTCAAAATCCACCTGGATCACTAAATATCATTTAACTTAGAAATTAGCCGTGACAGCTAAGCTTTCTTAGCACAGAATTCAGACTAGTAACCGGCTAAAGATGTAACAGAAACGTTTATCAAATACCTCTATTTTTCCTGCATTGTTACACATTTTTCCATCTTTTCCACCTATTAACAAATGAATATCATTATTAGAACTTTTTCCCCTCAAAAAACTTTTTCAAGTTCTTTATTCCAATGGCCACAGTTGTCTTCCTATGCCCTTCTGATTCCTTCACAAACATCTTCAATTCCTAAATTCTCATTTATATTCATTTATTCATTGCTATCAACTTTCCCCCCCCCCCCCATTTGATTCATTATATATGTCTCACTTTCCCTGTAAGCCAGGCTAGATTTTAGCTGTTGAAAAACTTTCATTGAAAAAATTCCAATGAACTGATCCTGAAACATTTTGCTTCAGACAACATCTTTTTCCCCATTCATTTTCACCTGCTCCCACCCCTCCACCTTGTTTGCTTCTGGCATTGCGAGACAGTATCTTTCTGATCACCTTCAAGGCATTCTTAAGTACTTGTGTATTCTTCACGCTATTTACCATCAGAATCCTAATTTATCCAGCTTTTTATCCTTATAAAGCTTCAAGTCAAACAGGACTTATTATTGGTTTTTACTACAGTCTACTTAGTTACAGTAAAATAATAGTCATTCTGCATCTGACTTGCACCCAAGTATCCAGAAAGATTTTAAACCTGTTTTTAAACTCATTCTTCTTTCCTCTCGGAACAAAATCTAATGTGTAACTCACTGCTATTCCACTACTCTTAATATTTGTTCTCTTTATATTTGTACTCTTTATATTTGTTCATCTAACTTCACCACCATCTCAGGCATCGATGGGTGTCTCTGGGTGAGAGTGAGTGACAGGTGCTGTGCAGTCACATGTGTAATGAATGTCACAGACAACAGCAAGGCCTCCTCATAGAATGCCATCAGGAGAGACAGCTTGTCTTCCAGCAGTTTGTAAATAGAAACCCAGTGGGAGTTGCATGGATGTGAGTTACCAGTCACTTTATTCCTGACTGCTCTCCACAGGAATCAAGAGAATAAACAAGTACTTCTCATTGTTGCACTTTCCACCCAAAGCAGAAGACACTGTGTATGTAAAACAAACCATTACAAAGGATATTCCTTCTCTCATTTAGTTTTATCAACATCACAGTCATATTGTTATGACTGCAGTTATGGCCAAGTAGGTATTGCAGCCCTAGATTTCTACAAAATACATTTTTATGACTTGCCTATTCTCTCTTCTTTTAAACAGAACATGCACGCCATACGGAAATGGTGCACAGATTTCCAAAGGCAGTGTTCTTTAGGGAAGCAATAATTTGAACATAGCTTCTTCTGCTTATATTACCTAGAATCAACTAGACACGAAGCAGATAGTTTGCCAAGAGTATGCTCTCACATCAGTATTGGGAGCACGCTTTTGATATAAACTTTTCCTATAAGGAATAATGCACTCCATTGTGTATTTGTCATGATCCTTTTTTTTTTTTCTGCTTTTCCTTTTTTTTTTTCTTGTTCCCTTTAGTGCAACTTTCTAACAAGGCAATAGAAGAGTATACATAAACAGAAATAGCTGGAGGTTTTTTTTCAGTGAAATATGGATATCAGGAAAGGCTTGAAATGCATATGCAGTTGCTATCTTTCGTTCTTCATTGCCCTAGGACAGGTGACAGGCACGAGAGAATGGTATTCTCTAAGGCTATACTCAGGAACTGGCACTTGGCACAACAGCACACCTTCAGAAAAATGTTTGCAGACCTATAAACGGTTAAGAGATAAAAAGCCAGCAGGTGGCACCCAAAAACATATAGTGGTGTCTGGATGAGAGCACAATCAATAGATTTTGTGCACTATATGTGGCGGCATGCTTCCTCCTAACAGTATCTCAATTAGAGAACGTGACAGAAATGAACAAGACAAAAAAATTTCTGTTGGTCAAATAATGGTTTTTGATCAAATTTGATCAAATGTATGAACACATAATTCCAGATTATAATGGCACCATACGTGCCATCTCAGAAGTCACGTTTACACAGCTAAACAAGGAAAGTTTATGTACTTCTTCTGTATTTGTATTTTCTTTTGTTTCCACTCGTGTGATTTGCCTGCACACTTAACATTTTCACACATGAAGGCATTTCTCAGAACTCACAAGGGAACAAATTGTATCAGTCTTCAGTGGCAGCTATGCGCTTGCATGGGATTTGTTATCTCTTTCTCATTCAGTGTTGTGAAGTATTCTATCTGTAGGCAAATGTCTGTACCTACACACAATGAAGATAATCTTTACGTGCTTTTTGCCTATCAACATGTAGCCATTTTCTCAATTAACACGTGTCCAAGCTCAAAACTGACGACATCATCTTTCACTTTTCACATCATCACTTTCAAAGGTACTCCGCTTTATTAATGGTTAAACCAGGGTGACTTAAATTTGTGCAAAGGCATGACTAATGGTCACTAGCTTTCTCTATCAATAAATAACAACAAGTCAGTGCTGCTTGCCATTCCTTGAAAAACACTCAACCCAAGTCTGCCACTTGAAGCACTACTCTTATTATTTATTCTCTTTGTTCTATACAGCCCGTTATCAAAATAGATTCCCTTTCATATTTCAGATTTTAAAAGTTTAAAACTCGACATTTACAGCCTTCCCCCCCCAATTAGACTTACAAGGGAGAAAGAAAAAAGACTTAAAAACTGCAAGGCTGGATGTTACTGCTAAAATTTTAGTTCCTACACTTTTATGATACCTTCCCAAGGCTATACATTACTGAGGACCCTATATATGTGTCATTAAGAACAAAGACCTTAATATCTTCTCTAGAAGGCTGGCCATATGATTGATTCCTAGATCAATCAGACACTATAAAGTGACAAAACAGTAAAGATATTCAGAGTAGCCACAAGAAGAATAAAGGAGAAAATGCTTACTGCTCTTTTTTTTTTTTTTTTTTTTTTTTTTTTTTTTTTTAAATCAGCCTTAGTATTCCCCTTATTTTCAGGAGTCAGCATTAAAAAAAAAACCACAAAATAAGCATATCCCTTTCTAACACCAAAAAAATCCAGTAACAACAGAACTCTTCATTCAGACATGTATGTGATAAAATTATAAACCCCAAAATACTTCAAGAAGTAATAAAAATCCATACAGTTCTTCAAGATCCCTCACACCACAAAGTCAGTCTTGCCAGTTATGTCTTCTGATAGGGGAAAACATACTACATGCTGATTTAATTTTTAAGGGATACAAACTCACATTTCATTCCCTCTAAACAACCAGATGGCATATTTCTGTATATATGCATCCAGATAGGCCTAGTCTTTATTATTATGGTTAGTTTATGTTACATACTCAAATGAATAAATGAACATAATTCTAGATAAGGAAGTTGTCAGCCGTCTTCACAAAGTGCTGATCTGTTTAGGGTAAGCCAAACCTAAATTCTACAGTCTCAATTAAATCATTGTCAACCATGAGGAGATCATTTTCTTCATCATTGAATCAGGGTTTTGGTACTACTGTTACATACTCAGATTTCAAAAGGTAAGGCTCAGAAATTGTCACCCTACATGAAATTCCCACATATTTCAGACTTCATGTTTTGCAAGTTTTGATTTGAAAAAACATTACTGTCTCAATTATTCCACTGCTTTCATTCCCTATAAAACTTGAATTTAGCTAAAGCTGGAACAGAAATATTTCTTTGTATTAAAAAAAGAACAAAGAAACCTTTATGTTTGTATTTCCTCTCTCCTGTAATTTCCAAAAGGCAGATTCTTTCATGAAGAAATCATTCATGTTACTATTAGATTATATGCTCTGCTTATAAGTATAAATTAATTATCAAGTACAAGTGAACTGCGTTTTAAACATTAATTAGAAATGACATACCTATTGTAGATTGGATGGCAGAAAGGGCTCTACGTTGATCTGAATGTTTTAATTCACTCTGGCTGACTTAATTACATGATTTAAAATATTTTTTTTTAAAAACCTTTGAGCAGACACCTACTTGGGCATGTGGATATTTTCAGGCTTTCATAAGCCACAAGTTTTCACTACTGACCATGAAAGTAGCTCAAAGATTAGCTCCTTCATTGCCTTGATGATGATTGCTTGATATAGCTGAACATATTCCAATTCTCTCTTGAACTGAGGAAAAGAAAATCAGGATGACTGAAATTCCGGCACAGCAAATTTTACTGGGAAGTCTGGATGCTTAATGAGACAGATTTATTTTTTCTCACTTGGAAATGGTTGCAAGTGCAAGCATTATAGAATTTCAAAACGGAAAGCATCTTTAAAAGTTGTAGGATGGATAATTTTTGTCCAAGTTTTCTTTCTTTTTAAGGGAAGCTTTTTTAGCCACAGACAGACTCAATAAGTAACATGGCATCAGAATATTCTTGCAAAGGCTGTGGACCATTTATAAGATGTTAACATTTGGAAAAACACTTTTACTTTCATCACGTTTTTATCAGAGATATAGAGTTCTTCATTCTAATATGAGTGACTACAATTACACATTTCACTAACCAATCCCTCTTACTTTCCCAGTTTTTGTTGCCACAGTACTTTATTTACACATAGAATAAGCCCTGTCACCAAGTCAATGAGATGCACAACAATTCACCATTAATTTATGCTAGGTACTATTCCGTTCCCTTCACATCTACTGCTGTTATCCTCCCACAGCCCTCAAGCTAATTTTAATTGATGGTTTCCATCAGCAAATTAAAAAACAATATACTCCAGACTATAGCGATGAAAAACAGACAGTAAAACAATATGTTCTAAGAGTATACCATACTTTGTTATCTTTATGGAGCAGAATGAAAGACAAATTAGGGAAAGAATGCCATGCAAGTCTTTTTATTGCTTTTATGATAATAAGAAGATAGTCCTTATTTGTTTGATTGGATGGTACGAATTATGGTCCTGTTACAAATTATTGATTTGGTTGAAAATCAGCAGTTGCCTGATTTAGCACTTACGGGTGTTTCTTTCTGATAGTTTACATTTGCAATTTAAATTGTGTTAAGACAGCTTAAATAACTAATCCTCAACTTGTAGACACACGTCTCTTCAGAAAATGTAATTCCAGTGTCAAACTACTTTTTTTTTGTTAAATACATTATTGATGATTTTTTTTCTTATCCTGTTAAATTCGAGAGCATCACAAAGTTTAGCGTGGGCGGTGGAAGTATATGTGTGTTGGGGGGAAGGTATTGAAAAATTGCTTTAGTTTAAGTGTTTCATAGTAACCCTAAATCAATGGCATAAATGGTAAACTTCGGCATTTATAAGCAGAGGAGGAAAGGAGCTACGGTTCATCTTAAGCCCATCTACACCACGCTTGATCTATCCTGGTTGATAAATAATTGAGATACTGTTACAGAAGGCACAACTTCAAGCCAGCATGGAACTCACACCAACATTGATATTTGGTGTCAGGAAGTAATCGTGTTCTTAAGAATATTGAGACCGGTATAGAGAACCTCACATGGCATCTCCTCTCCACATCCAAGTGCCACTTCAGCTCAGCCTGATTCCCCTTGCAGGAGTGCTCATCACTAGCTCAGCCACAGACAACCCCTACACAGCCACATGCCTGGCCTGCATGCCTTCACCCCTCTTGGTCTCCAAACCAGCGATCCCTGCCTGTGGCCACCACCACAGGTGACATCCTGAGGACAGGGGCTGGGGCTGTTCATTCAGCATGTCCCTGCATTCCCACCCTGCAAGCAGATGTCCCTTTCTGCGGCCCTTTTAAGTTCATAGAAACTTGGCACTTACCAGTGCCAATGATTAATTGCTTTCTAAAGCTACTGACATCAAGTTAACGTCAAAATGCCTGAAAGAGTTGATTGCAGTTGAAGTTAATCCATAAATTGCTGGTTGTAAAGCATGGCCAGAAGCAGCAAAAAGCCGAGGAGAGGAGCTGCAGGCCAGCATGCAAGCAGTGGAACTCCACTGAGAGAGCACCACTACTCAGGATAAGATGCTCAGGCCAAACTTTAGCAATAGCTTTATCATTCTCTTTCTTCATTCCTCCAAACTGAATAATTTTTACATTTACGTGTGCTAACTTCACTGTCTTACAATATTTCCAAAGGTTAGCGAGCGTAAAGGATTCAGGTCAAGTGCTTTTTGCACAACAAATGTTCAGATGAGTTGCCACATGCACTATAACTGAATTTTCACGCCATATCTCCACTGAACGAAATAACATCTTTCTTCAAGAGATTTTGGTTTTGGTGTGGCATCTATTGAAAAAGGAGTTATATTTTAGATGAAGCAGTTTACCACCTCTCTGTGTAAAAGCTACAACTGCAGCAGATAATGCCCAGCTCTAAGAAAAAAATTAGAAAAGCTAAAGTATGACCGATTCCTCCCTCCCACTTCTACTGATCACCTACTCTCTGTCACTCCAAAACAAGGCTACAGTACAATCTCAAATTAGACTTCCATTTAAAAAATAAATAAATAAATAAAAAATAATTTAAAAAAAAAAAACACCAGATATCTTCTTCAAATGACAATCCTCCCCATGCAGAAAATTCTTTCACTCTATGCAAATCCTCTTCTAAACCACAAAATCAGGCAGCACTGATACATTCCACCAACCAGACATGCAATGTATGTAGTGCTATGTTCACTAGCCTTAGGTAAGCATTTTCCTTCTCTGTAACTCAATTTCATCGTAAAACTAGAAAATAGTATGACTTCTGAACAGTGATTTGGTTAATGCTTGCAATCAAGTTACAGATAAACCAATTTCCTTTTTTTTTTTTTTTTTTTTTTTTTTTTTTTTTTAACTTCACTGCTGTTTCTCAGTTGACAATGCTAAGACCAACTATATTAAATAGATATACATACACACATTTTTCTTTGAGTAACCTCTCACACTTCTCCAGAGACAGATACCATTTTCTAATAACACTCTAACAGTGGCAAGCCTGTTTATAGGTATTTTTCCTGGGTCTGTTATATCATTTTTTCCTATGGACCATACATTTAAAAAGACAACTTTAAAGTTGCTCCTGCTGTTACGTTGCACCTTGGTAGTAGTAGTGAGTCTTCACAGAATCACAGAATTGTAGGGGTTGGAAGGGACCTCCAGAGATCATCGAGTCCAACCCCTGCCAAAGCAGGTTCCCTACAGTAGGTCGCACAGGTAGGCATCCAGGCAGGTCTTGAACATCTCCAGAGAAGGAGACTCCACCACCTCCCTGGGCAGCCTGTTCCAGTGCTCCGTCACCCTCACTGTAAACAAGTTCTTGCGCATGTTTGTGCGGAACTTCCTATGCTGCAGTTTCCAGCCGTTTCCCCTTGTGCTGTCTCCACTCACCAATCCGCATCTATAATTTTGGAAGTTCCCCAGCTTCAGTCACTTAAGTAAAAGATTAACACTGTAGCTTTATGATTAAAATGATAATTTTAAAATAAAATTGAAAGTAGTCCATAAAAATATAAGCACAGATTCAATACTCACAGCCTGCGTCTGATATTTTGTCATAACTGCTCTTCATTTGTTATCATTACATGCCCTGTCTGTCACCAACAGAATAAGCTACACTACCATATGAACTTTTACAACTTCAGTAGACTTACTGCACAAGTAAACAAATCTCCTGTGAGAACAACACTGACAATATAATTTTTTTGCAGTGTGTAAAATACTATTTTACAAATTCCTTTCCACTTACTGTTACTTCAGTTCTGCAGATTTTGCAAATAAATATGTACATAAATATTCTTCTCTGAATACTTTATGATTTGCAAAAATCTCCCAAACATCTTGGTTTGAGGTGTGTGTATTACATTCCATTCAAAAAGTATTTATTTTCCTTCAGCTAGTTTTTACTAAATTTGCTGTAAATACAATTCCCTATACAAGATGCAAGCTTTCAAGTCCTGCAAGAAGAATGATTTAAGGATTTGACCTATATATTGCCAAGTGTGTTAAAATCAATGTTCAGTTTTAACCATAAGCAATACTTAAATACCTCCTCTTCAATTAAACCATATCTTCAGAAAACAAAAGTCCTGCTTTCTAACTCCTTGATCTCACAGCTATGCCTCCTGTAGTCCCAAACAATTGGTGCAGGTCTTCCTGCACACAGAAAAGAAGCAGATGCTTTACTCTATTTCCTTGTCTACTGTGTGTCCACACTCTTTGCTCTTGATTTTTGCAACTTTACTTCAAGCACAGTTTATCCTACACTTTATACACTCAGAATATTATATGAAAGGAAAATAGTGCTACTTTACCTGACGGATCTATACCACAGAGCAAAGCACAGACAACAGAGCATTCAGCCTGAAGAAGCCAGTAATCAGATGCAAGCAGTTATTACTGATAACATCACACAATATTGTGTTGCCCACAAGCTCAATCTCCTGACCTTTCTTGAAATATGAATTCAGTGCCATGAGATACAACCTGCTGAGCAACACTGCAACCAGACTCCATTGCTCAATTCAAGCAAGCGTGATACTAAGAGCTGCAGGTGAATGAAAATGAGGTAAAAGCACAGCTGTTACCAATCTGAATCTCCACCTGCTCCAGACTGACAGAGTAAGCACCAGAAAGACAAAAGGTTTGAGTAAAGCCAGCAGGATGCCATTCAGAGGAACTAATACTGTTTCTTAAAAAATAGATCAGAGTCTGATGGGATTCTACAGCCGCACCACAAGTAGCCACAGGCATTTGTTCTTCTGTCAAAGTGCATCAAAGGAAAGAAGGGACAAAAAGAAAACACTCTAAAGGCTTCCAGAGACTGAAAGTGGTCATTTCAGGCTACTGCTATTGATAGGAAGTTTTGTGTATGTGCCGTTCACATTTAGTACCCAATTAATATTTTTAAGACATTCTCAATCACTTCTTCTAATTTTATTTTTTTATTATTATTTCTACTGCTTGAATGTCCTCTAGGAAGCTCGAAAATCCAATGTCTTTCCCCATTAATTTTGCCCTTTTCTGACTGACACACTTATTCACCTGAGATTCTTGGTAAGATTCAAATTAATATCTTCTCCATTTCTTCTCCTTTCCTTGTTTGGAAAGTCTGGTTTACTTCATATGCTGAAGATGAAATATCTTAAACAGCACATTACACCAACACGAACTCAGCAATTTTGGCTTTTAACTTCCCAGGGCACCATCAAGAGCCACGATGAGGTACGTATCTAACAGAAGCCATGATACACTGTTCGGTAAATAAAAAGACACTGGTTTAGACTAACGGGTCAAACCATTTTGGCATTAATACATAGATTGTAAGCCTGAGCCATCAGAGAATCTAGTTCCAGTAATCCAGGGCACCCACTTGAAAATTATGATGCAAATAACAAATCCAAAGCTACGCTCCTGAAAGTTGTAACACAGCACCTAATTTGAAGGTACCTGTTTGTTCTTTTTGTTCTTTTCCAAATTCATACTGTTTTCTAATCTGATGCATACTTTGTATGCACTGAATTGCCTCACTTAGAAGGAATTGACAGTTCTAAAGCAAAGCAGTATGCAGTGCGTATCTCCATCTGCGCCTACGAATTGACTAAATCCAACACAATCTTTCACTGCATAGTCAAAATACACTATTAATGGATACTTACTGTAGGCACCTACTTTGGCCAACAAACTACATGGCAAAGCTCCACTAGTAGTCAATGAAAAGGGCAATTCAAAGCACAAGATAGACTGAACTGCATTCATGAAGATACTGTGTTTCTGCTGACAACAAGAGAAGCCTAGCTGAAGAATTTTGCTTGCTAAATGAAATGCTTATGGAGAAGTGCTAACGTCAAGTGATACATAAGATAAATAAAGAGTGAAAATAGAATTTAGTAGCCTTGCACTCAGTATTTCAGACTTACTCCAGTGCATTTACATCTTGTAGATGCTGGATGCCTAATGTGAGTTACACAAATACTGCTGTAAGCCCTAGATAATAAATTCCTTCTTCAAACAGTCTTAAGCTATATGAGTCATGGTCTCACTTGTCCTCCACTTTCTCCTGACTATGGAGATGGCAACCCCACTTAGTTTACTTGTTGATTCGTATCACTTTCCTGGTGCTAAAACAACTATGCACGAAGAAAAACATTCACTCAGTGACTATCATCCCTGCCCAGCTCTGCTTTTAGAAATAAACAGACACATGGTCACTTAAAGAAGTTGATTAGAAGCACTTATCACTGAATTGTATTTTTTTTTTTAGTGGAGCTGCTGCAAACAGAGACTGCACCTACCTACTTACAGGTCTGAATCAAAGAATGGTTTCGGTTGGAAGGGACCTCTAAAATCACCTAGATCCAACCCCTCTGCTAGAGGCAGAGACACCTCTCTTTACACCAGGCTGCTTAAAGCCCCATCCAACCTGGCCTTGAATTCCTCCAGGGAGTAGGCACCCACAGTCTCTCTGAGCAGCCTGTTCCAAGTGTTACCACCTTCACAGTAGAGAATTCCTTCCTAAAATCCAGTCTAAATCTACCCTTTTCCGGTTTAAAACCACTTCCCCTCATCCTGTCACTATATGCCCTTCTAAAAAGTCCCTCTCCATCTTTCCTGTAGGCCCGTACTCTTCAAGTGCACCAAGGCTGTCATAAGGTTCCCCCAGACCCTCCTCCAAGCTGAAAAGCCCCAACTCTCTCAGCCTGTCCTTGTAGGCGAGATGCTCCAGCCTCCTAATCATCTTTGCGGCCCACCTTTGGATCTTCTCCAATAGCATGGTGAAGAGTAAAAGGGTAGGATTTCAGGCACATCATACATTTATTTTCTTCTGAGTAGTTAACAGTTTGCACTACTCATTGCTTGGCTCTCCACACACAACACACAGCATCGAAGATTTGTTACCTAGGGATCTGTTTGCACTAAGAACCTTCCAGATATTTGTATTCTGTATCAGAACTACCCACATTGGAAGTAGTCACAGCAAGTAATCAAGTTGTCAGAAAAAGAATACTCTAAGATGGCTAAAATGTTGGTAAAATTGAGAAAGCTGGTTTAACACAAGAAAGGTAAGGAAAGGTCAAGGATTGCTGAGCTATCTTAAAGCAGATGTTTTGCTCTGAAGAAGGTATGGATTTTTTAATCCCAGGCACTCAAGAGAAGCACCAGAAAAAATGTCATTCATCCTACATGGTAGTAAAATTATGTATTCTCTAAGCTAGCAAATGATAAACTAACAAAATACTGAGACAGAAATACCAAGGGAGAGACCCACAATATGATTAAACCAAAAAGTTTACTCTGTTCTTTGCATCACAAGATGTATGTAAACTATAAAACTTCAAACTCCATGAACACTTGAAAAATTGTGGCCTTCCAAGATGCTGATAAAGATCATATTCTATGCAACTCACTTTACATTTTCACATACCTCAAAGGAGGTTCAGGAGATACTTTATCGCTTTCTACAACTATGTGAGATTGTAGCAAGGTGGGTGTCACCTTCTTCTCCAAAATAACTCGGGGATAGATCAAGAAGCAGTGGTCTTAAGTTGCACCAGGGGAGGTTCACATTGAATAAGAGGAAAATACTCTTCTCTGAAAGAGTCATAAGGTATTGGAACTGGCTGCCAGTATCCCTGGAAGTTTTCAAGCAAAGAATAGAGGTGGCACTGAGGGATGTGATTTAGCGGGCATGATGGCAATGACCTGATGGTTGGACTAGATGATCTGGGAGGTATTTTCCAACCTTAATGACTCTTGGATTTAATATTATTTTCCTGGTGCCTACATCGCAAAAGAGTTTAAAGATATGCCATCACCTTATATGTAACACAACAAGGATTGTAAATGTCTTTTCATAACAGGCTGTGGTCCTAAAAATTAATCTTTGAGAAATAAAACACTCACAAAAGCCTACTATTAGTTCGTGGAGGTTTTTTTAAAGGTATTTTTGAGTAGTTTCTATTTCTCTATATTCCCTATTTTAATTCCTACTTTTAAAAGCCATTGTAAATGTTTAAATGTTTTCAAAATAGTTGTCTTATTTCTGTCATAAATTTTCTCTATGTATTATGTTCTCTTCTTATGAAGAAAATGAAATTGAATCTGTACCAGCTACTGTTGTTAGCATGGATCAATGTACAGTGCATTATATAAGACTTCCATGGTCTCTTATTTCATATCATAGGATCATAGGATGGCCCAGGTTGAAAAGGACCACAACACTCATCCAGTTTCAATCCCCCTGCTATGTGCAGGGTCACTAACCAGCAGACCAGGCTGCCCAGAGCCACAGCCAGCCTGGCCTTGAATGCCTCCAGGGATGAAGCATCCACAGCCTCCTTGGGAAACCTGTTCCAGTGTGTCACCACCCTCTGGGTGAAAAACTTTCTCCTAATATCCAACTTAAATCCCCCCCGTCTTAGTTTTAAACCATTCCTTCTTGTCCTATCACTATTCAACAGGAGCAGTTCCCCCTCCTGTTTATACACTCCCTTCAAGTACTGGAAGGCCGCAAACGAGGTCTCCCGAGAGCTTTCTCTTCCCCAATCTAAACAAGCCCAGTTACCTCAACCTTTCTTCATAGGAGAGGTGCTCCAGACCCTCTGATCATCTTAATGGTTCTCCCCTGGACCAGCTCCAAGAGCTCTGCATCTTTCTTGCGCTGGGAGCCTCAAGCCTGGACGCAGCGCTGCAGATGGGACCTCACAAGAGCCGAGTAGAGGGGGACAATCACCTCCCCCTCCTTGCTCATTCTGAACTTCATTAGTTATTTTCTTTTACTATGAGAAGATATAGGTTCCCCTGGAAATATCCCATTACATGAGGAGTAAAGGTGAGTACCAAAAGGGAGGATATATCCAGACATCTAGGCGCTATATCCCAGATCTCCTGCACTATTTTGGCCTCTTGATTCACATTACACAGGTCAACGTATTTATCTTTCTTATCTTGCTTGAAGTTACATTTGAGATAAGAAAAATATTAGTAGAAATTAGCTTTCTATCATGAAAAGCACAAAGGAATAAGATTTTTCTTTGTTTCTGTATTGAAATGGACCTTAGAGACTATTGACTTTCATTTAAAAGCAAAATGAAATAAACAAAACCTCTGCTGAAGAAATTAATAACACTGAGTCTTACAAAGCTCAATACTCTCAGGTTCTTCTCAAAATCCAATAAATGCTTATTCTTACAATTGTAAGACACAACTATACACAAAACGTAACATGCTGACTGCTGCCACACTAGATACAACATATTCTACTACAGCCTTTCCTTTGCTAAAGGTGCTAAAATTTCTTCTCTCTGCTTTTTTTTTTTTTTTTTTTTTTAAAACCAATCCTAGAAAAGAAAAGTCGAGACTTTGACAGTTCTCTCTAATCTGAATGAAATTGCCTGGCTGAGTTCAAAAGTTATTAGACAGACTGATGCACTGAAAGAGAGGTCTTAAAACATCATTTCTTTGAGAAATCCAGAAATATATATATATATAGAGAGAGAGAGAACTGAAGATGACAGTTCAAAACGTGACAACATTTGAACACCAAGACCATAAAAAGTGACAGACAATTCCAGGCTTCTGAAGCTGTTATATATTTGAATTCTATATTTAGGTCAAGAAAGGACTTCTCAGAGGAGTTTTGGAGCACCAATACTAAGTATAAGAATGAACTAGTTAAATGTGACTGACCATTTTGCCTTACAAGCGACTTCACGATACTCAGAAAAGAAGGATACTAAAGATTATAGTTATAGGAGTTAGGCACTGTGAATGCTGCTGATCCATCTTTAATTTCTAGAATTAGTAAATATTCTGCTGTATATGGTGCTCTTTTAATATAAAAGATAAGAGACTGTAAAGGTTTCAACATGCTTACACTTTTTTGTTTCTTTTCCACCTAACTTGTATCCTATTTATGAAGACTGAATTAGTTCTGTGGTCTTCTTTGCAGACATCAGGTCAAGAAATAACAGCATATGCAGGGTTTCATGTGAACTGTGTAACAAACATGACTGTCACTTTCTGCAAACTGTATTCACGTGAACACATGCAAAATTCTACAAGCTGAATTTGATTGTAAGATTATGTGATGAACCACATAAAATACAAGCGTTCATTTAAAAAAAATCATTATCAGGTCATGGATAATTCACAGGTAGAAAAACTAACAAAACCCCTTGGCAGTTATACACAGCGAATGGCTTGACCTGCTATATTCAGTACACGCGTACCAGAGAAGTCAAGTATAATGGCTCTTTCCTGATGCTTCATAGATTTTTGCATATCTTATTCCAAGTATTCCATAGATTACAGCGAGAAAAAAAGCACTTAGTTAGCAAGCTGCTGCTGAAAAATCCAGCACTTACAGTGATTCATAAGCCACTTTCTGAAAAATCCTTCACAGGTTCCATTAAAATTTACTTAAAACCTTCTTTTGAATAAGCCATGAAATACAAAACTAGCAGTGTTCTATGTTTTTATTGGGAAAAAAAGCCTTTATTCTTTCAGAATAGTAGTTTACAGGTGTTCATTTGAATCACTAGCCAAATAAATTATTATTGGGTTATGGAAAGTCTTGTTTCAGTGGTTATTCCATGTGAGAATGCCTATTGATTTCAGTGGAGCTATTACACTGCCTGTTATGAAGTCTTATTACTTTCTCATTTAAAATCCTCACTGCTATGTTTGCTCCTTTCATTTTATTATTGGTTCAAATCTTTATGATATTAAAGTAAAATATCCAGAGTAAATCTTTGAAATGACAGAGACTACAAATCAGAAAGCTAATGATAAAGATGGTCATTTATAAAGAAAAGGCTTCCCTGTTTTCTTTGAAGACTGTTGGGCCTAAAGAAACCCAACCAGTAAATGATACTTAATCTTTTTTAACTCTAATATACCATATAATCTTATTTGTAGCTATTGTTTTTATAGAAACCTCTGTGATGTAGCCTTAACGCTACTTAATAATTAAAATTACTTAAATGCAAAATTGACTACTTACAAGGAGTAGCACTGATTATGTTAATTTAAATTATAAATGCTTTTTCTTTGGAGTGATCATGTATTTTTAAGTCTTTTAGACAATCATGCTTCAAGCACATTTGGCACAGACTATATGAACTGATAATTCTCCTATGTTAATACGTTTCCAATTTCATCTAAATCTTTTTTTATATATACTGAAAGCATTTATCTTTTATTCATTACATAATCCTTTTTATGCACAATGACTATAAAAAATATCAATATTAATCTGTTTCACGTCTTCAATTGTTGTAGAATTTTCTCCAAGCCAAAATTTGATTCTCGTGTTTTGTGGCTGCAGGGCTGTCTACATTTGCTTGGTTCATTTGTTGCTCATACCCGAATTGTGAAGCTCTGATATAAACCCATGCAGG